>NC_143583.1:230907543-231507543 GCF_048544385.1 Mastigoproctus giganteus | reverse complement strand
ACAAATTTATAAATAAAATTATAAGGCACGATATTAATTTGTGTTACTTTAAGTGCCTCACTTAAACCCGTGGCATTCCGAAACTATGATGGGATATCTATGGCATTCTCCATACTAAAGATTATATTTATTTATTTATTTAAAAAGTGCACAATAAATCCGGATAATCGAGCACAAATAACTATAAACACAGTATTCAACTTCCAAACCGATTTTTAAAATAAATTCATCATTAAGTAAAGAGCCATTAGCTCACGCTGCATTGCATACGAATGAGCCTTACCAATGTATCCCGAATGTGGCATTGCCATTATCCAGTAGAGCTGCGTAGTGATGTGTTTTTTTTTTTTTTTTTTTTTGGGAGGGGACTGCAACGCGGAATAGAATTTACTACAATTTTCGGGGAAAACTAAGGAAATTAACAGAAATTTTTCAGACCGGCAGAAAGTCAAATTGGCCTAACTCAAGGGCCAACTGTACTCTTTGATAATTTCAATACTTCAAAGCAGTCCTATGCATCCAGGAATACAGTGGACTAAACAATACGAATACCCTGGAGGAGGAGGACGGATCATCGACAAAAAACAAGATAAGGATGGGATGTCAGCTGAACTGTTTTAATCTTCAGAGATTTAAGTACTACATGCACAAGTACTTACTGCGTGTAAAACAGGTCACTCTGCGAGGAGCCCCTTTCCAGGAAAATATTAGAGTAGCGGCGCGGTACTAAACTCAAATCGAAGTCAATTAGCTGCAGATTTAGTTTTGTAAGTACAACCTCGAAGAGATTTCTTTCCCCGGTGCACATGTCAATTAACTTGCTGGAAATGTCAATTATATTTAATCCTAAAAGAATTAACTTATGCTTCCGGTTTTTGACTATTGTGACATCAAACTGTTTCCGGGTGCAGCTTTTCCTTTCTCCGAGACTGACTACACAGTGGCGTAGTGTTTTGTGGAAGGCGGCGGTTTCCCCCATCTGCGCCATAGTATTTTGTGTATTAGTACAGAATCTCTGTAGAAGCCAGAAAAGTGCAATCTGCCACAAACCAGAAAAGTCTGGTTTGTGTCAGCGTAGTGTTATGTTCTGTATACTCATTTGGCCTATGTAGTTGTGCCTCGTGGTTTAGGGGTTTCCAGGGAGAAGGGCAAACAAGACAACAGGCCTGACGTAGCCGAGTGGTCAGGAGCGTGAGTGCAGTAGCACGAACTCTTTGAGTGGACTGGGGTTCAAGCCCGTGACTGCTAAATACGATTAACGTTTGTACTTATGATTTATTGTAAACTCTACTGAACTGGTGATCGTGCTGGAGTATAAACAAGAACTGTATCGGTGCCGAATACCTTGAAGGGAGCCCGGATCTGAAGAGGGAATTAGATTGATAGGCTGGCATGGTGAGGAATTCGGGTAAAGAGAAGCCCAGTTCCTATTAACCCCCGAGCACAAAACTTTTAGAATAGTTTTGGGCTCTTAAGTATCTTCTTTCGACACGTAGAAGTTATTCGAAAAAAGGCTTTGTAATAGTCAGGTGGCGAATTACATCTTTGGCATGGTAGCGAACCTGCCAACACTTGTACCTTCCAGCCTACTCAAACTGACTGTTAGCACGGGGTTCGAAATCAGGATTTTTACAACCCCTAAAACTACTACATTACGTATGAACTGGTCTGACACTCTCTTTGCAAGCATGGTCTCCCTCCAATCACACATATAGTAATATACTGAAACTTTAAAAATACAGTATCTGAAAGAAAAATGTACGCCATACACTTAAAAATACAACAACAAATGTCTCAGTTTAGTGGAGAATAAAATTCCCACTAGGGGCCCTGGCTGCTTGGCCGCAGGGCCCCTAGTGGGACCCCGCCACCACCACTGGGAGGTGAGCCAGGCTGCTCATCATACTCTGGCTGAGTATGATGGGCAATACGCCTGAGCTTCCTGCCGGAGACCAAGTTTAAAAAAAAACTACAGCGAATGAAAAGAAGATGAAAAGATTTTTTTTTCTTTTTTTAAACGGAATTACTGGCTTTCGCCGGAGAAACTACGAACCACCGTTTCAGGATCTTCCCTCTTGCTGTAGATGTTAACTCCTCCGTTACTTTTCATATACAATATGATAATCTATTACTGAGTTTCCAGCTCCTACTGAACAAATCACTTAGCAAACAACTGCAGAACTCTTGTCATCAAACTTCTCTTTCACCTTTTACCTTTTCTTCCCCTATTCCAGGAAATAAACAAACGTCCGATTGATTAAACTCAATCTATATTCAAAAAATCGCTATTTTTTTTCATACAAGCCGTTAAATTTATTGTCTAAATATTCTCACGTGAGTTTTAGGAACACTGCACCCAGCACAAATGCACATATGCTGTGGCTGAGATATTTGGCTTTGTTTAAATAAATATTTTGTGCATTAGTATACTGTACTACGCAATGGGAAATATTCTGCAGCAAAAAAGAGGCGTAAAGGCTTACATTCATCGTGATCCATAGCATCCAATGCTATGGAGTAGCAACTGAATTTTGAATTCAAACCAGGACTGATGTCCATCAACCACATTAATTATACTCTACTTTTAAGTTCCATTCATTGCATTTAGGCAGTCCTAGCCAACCAGTATATGTTCAGTTCCGCTTATATTGTATCCAAAATATTTGTTTAAAGAGAAGTTTCTTTTTCACTGATAATCGAGGATCCCATAAATATTTATTCGTAAAATGTTTGGGGAGATATTGAGATGGCAGGAGGCCATCTCAATAAATAAATGTTGCTTACATTTGCAGTGCGTCTCTCACATCGTTTAGAGCAGATATACACGGTTGAAGAACTAGCTTTTCACTCTGTTTCTGCCATTTGAACCAGAGCAACGTACTCAAGATATGTCGATGTCCAAATTCGGGACTTTCATCCAGCAAGTATACAACAATATGGTTTCGTTTGATTAACCTTATTTGAACTCTTAATTTATCAAATGGACATATATATATACCACGTATGAACAGATGGCTTACAAGAGATTTCTCTCAAGATTTCGCTCGGAAAATTTCTTCCTTTATCAATCATAATCGTGGAATACTCCACGATCAAAAGACTCATATAAAAAAGACGTTAAAAGTAGAAGTAATAATTCGGGACTTTCATCCATCAAGTATACAACAATATGGTTTCGTTTGATTAAGCTTATTTGAACTCTTAATTTACCAAATGGACATATATATATACCACGTATGAACAGATGGCTTACAAGAGATTTCTCTCAAGATTTCGCTCGGAAAATCTCTTCCTTTATCAATCATAATCGTGGACTACTCCACGATCAAAAGACTCAAATAAAAAAGACGTTAAAAGTAGAAGTAATGGAACCAGCTTTCTTACTTTTTCACCACTTCATTCAACAAGTTATTCTGTAAAAAATAATGAAACCTATTTCAGTGTTGCTTCGAGACAGAGTGTAGAGATAAAAGTACATCCCCCTCTTTAGAGGCGGATCCTAATATCCCTCATATGCAATTAAATTTTGGTATTAATCGAATGTAATGGCGAGCTCATAAGCAATCTTTCTTCCTTTATTTTATTATTTATGAGGGGACTTTTTAAAAGTTCGTAGCCTGAATATGAAGGGTTTATTTGAGGAATCTGGTAACATGTTACTTTTTAACATAGTTCTCTTTGGAATCAATACACTTTTGCCAACGATGCTGCAATGAGTTGATTCCATCTGCGAAGATAGTTTTCTCTTGGACTTCTAAGAATGCATCTACTGCCACAATGACGGTGGGGAAAAATGGATGTCAGCCAAATACTTTTTTAAAATAAGAGACAGGTGAAAGTCCGATCGTCCAACATCTGGTGAGTGTGATGGATGGTCCAAGATTTAAAAACCATACTCATGCAGTGCAGTCATGGCAATGACAGACTGGTGATCAAACGTGATGTCCTAGTGGAACAAGACTCCTTTTCTGAGTTTCTTCAGCGAAAAAGATTTCAAGGAAACGACTTAAAATGTTTGCGTAATATATCGATGCCATCACCTTGCCAGCAGAAGGTCTTGGCATTCTTTGGTGGGGGAAGAGCTGTATTTCCACTGTCTGTACTGCTGCTTTCTTTCTGGCTGAAAGTGATAGACCCACGTCTCATTCATGGTCATAACCCTTCCAGCAATTTACTGGATCCGCTTGAAAACTATGAAAATGTTCAAATGACATGATAACTTTTGGGCGTTTTTGATCTTATGTTAACAACTTTGATAAACATCATGCTGAAACATTTTTCATAACGAAAACTTCTGTTATTATGTGGTACCCACGTTCTGATGAGATGCTCTAGACGTTGGCAGTGTACCCAACTGTCACTCATCACCAGATCGTGCACACTATCAACAACTTCTGGAGTGACGTACGTTGCAGGTGTTCCAAAGCGTGGGTCGTCTTACTGGCTCTCCCTCGACCATTTAATTTGTTCTCCACTTCTAAATCATAGAATAGGAAGGGGATTCCTCGCCCAATGTTGTAACCATAGCCTCTTGAATTGCCTTTGGCGTTAGTTCTCCCCCCCCCCCCAAAATCTGGATTGACTGCATGGTGGGAGATTTTGTGGATCTTTCCTCATTCACACAACTTTAACGACTTCAGTTCCTGTAATTAAATAAAAAAAAAAATCATATTGAAACTACATGAAACTTGGTGGGTTTGATTGTTTGAAATTTGAAGTGTTATTCATTAAGTACAGAAATCTTTAATAAAAAAAATAAATAAAAAATTTTTTTCTGTTTATACTCGGGCACGACAACCAAGTCAGTAAAGTTTGCAATAAATCGTCAATACAAATATTTATCGTATTAACAGTGTACCACTACTCTTTCATATTCAGGCCATGAATTTTTCAAACGTCCCTCGTATTTACTTTGGAAAATAAGCAACAAGGGCAGTATGAAAGGTTCTTAAGTCTTAATTTGTGTAAAATATATACGGCAGAAGTAAGTGTACAAATTAAAACTTTCAAGGGTAGAGGAAACAAAAGCAGTAATTGCGACTTAGCGAAGAAGAATAAAACCGAGTAGGTTTTTAACGTGACTCTTCTATCGGAAGAAGTGGTCGCAAAATACTGGATAAAGTATACATCACTCGCCCCATTTCCAGTGTTCATTTTTCATTATCAGAAATAATTTAACTTGCATCAGTTATATGCAAAACAATCAAACGGACATTTCACGCTATGTGAAAAAAAAAGATTCCTCAATACTCGAGAATCAGAGATTAAATTTGAGGAATAAAGCAATTAGTACTAGCGAAAAACCACTTTTTTACCTTTTGTCGGAATTTTTCATTTAGGTTTGCTGCTGCCTATACGGAAAACAGAGTGGTCACAATCACCTTCTCCCCAATGGATGGAAAAGGTTCGAATCCTGTCAACGATGCGATAACTTTTATATGCTGTTTCACGCCGTGGCTGAATTAATCAATCTCAAGGGTAGATAGGCAAGCGTAACAACCCCTTCCCCAGAAACTGGTTCGTCCAACAAAACGGACAAACCGACCAGAAAAATCACCCAATTTATGAACATAACACACACACCGGTTGATGAGGCAATTCTCAGGTGGCCCTAAATGGCATGATTTCCCCCCACCCTTTGTCTACACACGATTAAAAGTAACCAATATAGCCAAGAAGCACAACACAAACCAACCGAAAGATGAGACACTGGATGCCCAAGGAAAAGATGGAAGGATTAAATTCATCTTGAGAGATAGGAACAGGCGGAACGTGCGTCTAACACAAAACATTTCGGATACAAAACTTGATATGGTTCCCAAAAATTTAGCAGGACGACTTTATATTTATCCATCGGACCATCATAAATTTTTTAGGGTTGTGAAACAAGAAGTCTAAATTACTAAATAATCATTCGAAATTAATGCTCTGAAAATCTGCATTCATTTTTTTTACAAAAATAAAAAGCTAAATATATTCTTCTCTAATATTAAGGGCAAGTGCTTTCCGCTAGTATCGCATTACGATTTGTTCTATGTTCCCATGCTTAAGAGACCTGGTACATTTGATAAAAAAAAAAAAGTTTAATACGATCTCCCTTATTAAAAATCAAGTGTCGTGCTTGGACCTTTGATTCTGTCGGAAATTAAAGCATACTTTATATAGTTTTTTGATGTTGCTGATTCATTTTCTAGGAACACTTCTGTCTGCAGGAAATAAAATCATGGGCTGAGACATTAAGGAAAGAAAGAGAACAGAAAACGAATGAAACCCACCCTTATGGATCACGCTATTTAACTTTATGGATCCAAATTCTTTTATAAATTGTAAATTTTATTTAAGACGTAATTTGTACTGCGGTAGTACAACAACAAGTAAAGGTAAAGTAAAAATTTGAGTCTCGTGTACGAAAGCTTTGGTATACCACAACTTTCGAAAACGAATCATGGTCGATGTTGGCAGTGAACTCGCGCGCATTCAAATTTAAGCACGTATTCGAAACCAAAAGACCAACAAAAATACATGGAGTATTATAAACTGATCACCAATGTGTACCTGCTGTAAGTTATTAGCTCTTCTGTTTTTTTTTTTTTTTGTTTTTGTGATAAATCGTAAAACAAGACCGATTGCTCAGAAATTTCGCTTGCTATAACCGACAAATTGAATCTTTTCCTCTAACATATTCAGAATATTCATAGTTGGTATAAATAATATAATAAATCTTATGTTTATACTCTGGAACAGCCACTTAGGATCGGGAGGGTTTACAAGCCAGAGAACACGAAAACCTTACCATACGTATCATAACGTGGTGTATTACTATACCTCCATGGACCACGTCAGGCTCCTCAAACGTTTTTGCTTGTGTACTAGCGATATCATCAGATCAAGACTGTCGATACTTTTATCCTCACAAAACTCAGATTCAATTTTACGATACGTTTTCGAACTAAAAGAGGAACGTTAAAAATTCATTCACAAAAATGACACGTGGATAAACACAAGTGTGAAGATTTTTAAATCTTGAGGGCAACGAAAGAAAAGGATAAAGGTTTTTCTATGTGAGATGCCAAGGGAAAGAAATGGCGGTGACAAAAAAATTATTTAGTAGAAGAAATGTAAAAATGTAACAAATGTAAGACGTACATTTGTTAAATTAAAACCATTGTGGAAATTAAATTATTACTGTAGACTAAACCATTGGTATTAATAATAATGAAGACTGACGTTTTTCATCATTAATTGGCTATATAATTATTGACTATTCTTACTGCACAGAAGTGATCCCTCACTGTTACAAAGGTTGAAGACTTGAAGATGAAATCAGGCTTCAGCTTCGGACCTATTACGGATTAAATTTGGAAAAATTCTCCAAATAGTTTTAGAGAAAAGCTAGGCATAAAACAATGGAGGACAACGGTAACAGAAATACAGACAGAGATATAGTGAGGAAAGAATAAATGGATAAAACCCCGAAAGCAGCGGATTAGAAATCAGAGAAGAGGAGGGCAGATACCCTTCAGAACAACGTTACTTTATGCATTCTCACTAGGATGTTGAACGGATAAATATTGGATTTCGTAACGTAGGATCTATGCATTCCACTAAAAAAATTATTGGCAATACCCACGAATAGAACACGAAGAGTGAACAAAGGAAGACAGCACATGGAAGAAGACGACGATGGAAAGAGCTGTATCGTTAATGTGGAAGACAGGTGAAAGGAGTTACAGCGATACTGAAATCAGTTAGCTGGTGTAGATTCACGAAGGCCTTCTGCTCTACTTTTGAGAAACACGACTTCAGTCATTTTATGAAAAATTCTCATTTTATAATATCAAACAATTTTCCTCAAACGATATAAATCATCTTTCTAGGAAGCGTTCAGAGTTGGAGTAATTTGGCTGAGAAAATCAGGAGGCGTCAGTGATTTTGTCTGTAAATTGCGTGTATTTTAAGGTCAATTTGAGGGAAGAAAAGCTTAGCAGTCCATAAGATAACGGAAAAAACAGCAGACTCACGAGAAAAAGACACAGTCGAGCGAACCTTGTCCAACAGATTTCGCACGTTGACCATTCTAGACAGGTAAAAATGGCACGCAATATATTTCTTCCCATTTCCGATGATCAAATACTGCATTTAGATTTGAGTTCTGCGTTCCCGCGCATTACACGAAAGGAGTAATTATATCACGATATATGGTTACGGTTGGTGTTTCTTAGCAAAATACATGTCCCGCGCTATAAACACCAGCACATTCACTATAAGGAGAAGCAGAAAAATTCTTCATTTGAAAGTGGTTAAGTGACAGAAGATCCGCTACCCTCTTTCCTTCTTTCTAGTCAGTAGTTCAAACTAAACTAGGCCAGTTTTGCCTCAACCTTTATGATCCTGAACCCTCAGACGCAGTCTGTGTATCTGTTAAGGTGCGGGTCAGGTAAACAAACAGAAACCCAGGTAAGGCTGACAGCGTAGAATCAACAACTTTGTAGTTCAGACTGCACAGAACACTTCAGTAGAAAGACGGTCCATTAGCGCACTTATGATGAAATAAATCTGAATTTCTTATCAATATCTTACAAGAAGTTAAATACTAAATACGGGGTTTTGGATATTGTAAAGTGCGCACTGTAATCATAGAATTCAGGTTAATCGTGAAATGACTGTGATTAAGAGACAATAAACGGTGTAATCAGCGCGATCATCGTGTTCATCTACCAACCGGGTAAACTCTGTGGTCGCACTTTTTATAACGAATAAAAGTTTCTTATCACGCCAGTGTAATAACCGCATAAACATCGTGATTATTCGGCTTACAGCTATTCGGTCATTACTCTTATGATTGAAATCACGATCGTGACATATCAATTGGAAGGCTCGCGGTAAACAGGATCTAATGGCGAAACACTTACTTCGGGTTACTGGAAGGAGAACTTAGCACCAATAAATGCTCGTGAAGTAGGTTTGGAAAAACGAGAAAGAAAATCTTGTATTAAATAGTAATAGGTATTCTATAGCATGTATTTTCTTCGGAGAAAAAAAAAATTCTACACAGATATAGTTTGCAAAGTACAACGTATCAAATACCAAGCTCAGGAATGGATAAGCGCAGAAACAGTTTTATTAATACGTTCATACAAACCATGTACTGTATAAGTAAAACACCACAGCAAAAAGAAATAGCATTATTAATGCCAAAGGCATAATTTAGATAAAATTTTTAAATTTAGATAAACTCCTCTTCAAGAGCTGCACGTTCAAAAATATTTAACAGATAGGAGACCTTTGCAGGCAAGTTCTCCCTACTAATAAGTAAAGGTTAACTAAAGTTAAGAATTTTGTCTCTCTGTGAAGACAACGAATCAAGAGGTATAAACATGCTCATAACCATCATAAACACATTCACAGCTCGAACTCGTTCGATTGCAACCAGCAGCTGCCTGCAGACATCCTAAAGAAAAATAATGCGACCTCAGAACAAAAGCCTGGTGCAATTTATTTTAATTTCTGTATTTGTTTTTACCGAAGACTTTATGCCACGCAGAAGAATTAACGAGAATGATGGAAGAGGGGCATACCGAGAAGTTTGAGGCATTTTAATTGAAACCACCGAAGGGGTTTCATGAAAATCGAAGCTTACCCGAAAACAGCAGGTCCTAATTTGATAACTTCGATTTCCCTATTTGTAGCCGGTGCCTATTCTCGGCCAATTACCACGTGGTATCACTGCAATGGAAACGAACCCTCAGATCTGATCTCGTGACTATCAGCTTGAAAAAGTGCTTCAACACCTGCACTACACAACCGCCAGTTACGCTGCTCAGAAAAAAAAGTAAAAATACTTGTCAGTTACTTTCTAATAAATTTCTGTGAACACTTGCAACAGTTATTCCCACTAATAAACTGGTACTTAATGGTTTTCTTGTATCACTCCAAGGATAAATGGTTGAAGTTCCGGGTGTTATTAGCAAGTAATATCGGGATTTTGACCCCCAACCCCCCACTATTAATTTGATTCCCATTAATTTGAATAATTTAGAAACACCAGTTTTTTTTTTTTCATTTGTGTTGGATTTCCAATAATAAATCCTTGGCTTCTGAAAACTATAAATTCACACTTCAAATGAACAATTCAAACGCTTAATAAATCACATTTTTTAAAGTCGGTTCGATACAGAGTTCGAACTCTTCATTCGATTACTTAAACTGCAGATAACGTTGCTGTTGTCACGCATGTATTCAATCATACAGACGTGATGTAAACAGCACTAGACATTTCTCATACATTTGTAAGCGCATTTCGACTGTACAAAACATCGCAGTCTCTAAGAGGAGGAGGAAGTTAATTTCATTATCAGCACTTGTCGTCAGTCTGCTGTATCGGTCCTCCAGGGCTCAGGCGTTAAAGAGTTATGCATGCTGAGGGACAATGTCTGGGGTTACCAAAGAATCTCTAGTTGACTAGAGGAACTGTTGTAAGGTCTTCCTCCCCCTCCTTCTATACATCTCCTTATAGCAATCGTAGTCATGGATGAAAAAACCATGTAGCTTACAAGCAATGACTAATATGAGAGTGTAATCGGCTAACAGAAAAGGAACTGGTCTTAACCTCGTAAAGTTTCTTCTACTCAAAGCGTCACTGAAGACAAAGGATATGCTTATATTGGTGGTCAACTAAAACATCTTTGGAGAGTACTTATAGTTTCTCTACGTGTCTTTTTTATTGCATTATACAGTCGTGAGAAAGATGTCTGTATTTCAAATCTCACTCAAAACTGGAGGAATACTCAGTAAATTCTCGGGTAAAAATGAGACCTAAAAACTTACCAAAATAATTTAGCAAACATGACAAATTTACCTATTTATTTCTGGCGCTACACGTAGTAAATATTTCGGCATCAAACAAAATATTCTGAGTGTATACTTTCACTAAAATAGCGAGCGCAAATCAAAACATTCAAAAATTGGAACTGCAAAAAACAAAAGAAAGAAATCGCCTTGCAATCGGTGATCTGCTTTCATTCTCGTTATGCTTGAAAAGTATCCCTATTTTCAATCGCATTCCTCTTAATATTGAGGAGAATCCTTATGAACGTTTAACTCGCAAGCTAAGCGCGGTTTAATGTATTATAAATAGGTTTTAAAAAAAGTGCCGAAACATAACAATTGGTGGCGAAACACACAATTTTATGAAATGCATAAAACTGTAAAGTGGTGTTAATAAATGCTCCGTCTTGTTTATTTAGAGAATAAAAATATATATATTTATTTTCTTATCACTGCGTATATGTAACACGTCTTAAGATATTTATAGTCTGTTTCCTGTACCTACATTAAAGCAATTTTCCTCGTTGCCCGCCCTTAATTGGTACCTTGGGCTATTTACTTATCTTGCCATATATCTTGAAGTGGCGAGGTGAAGAGAGTCACTTCAGAAGACGCAGAGAACGCACCTAGCTTCAAATGAGCTTCTTTTTCCTTTCGTCTCGCTTTGCTGAGAAGCCTCTGACTCGTCCCATTAAACTGCTAGCGCGAGGCCAGCCATACTGTATAGCGAAGCAAGAGTGACTGTCTATGACCCCATTAAACCTTTTTTTTTTTTCTTCCTTCAATTGCGCCATCACTTAAAGACATCTGTTTCTTACTCCTTAACACCAGCGCTGGTTTGAATCTCCCTGTGTGCACCCATTGCGCCTCGCAGGCACGCGGATTGTACCTCCGTCGCCGCCGCTGATAGAAGTTTCGCTCCAATTCTTCATTGCCTGTCTTTGCTCGTGAGCAAACAAGCACTTCCCGCAGCTCTGTCGCTGTAAATCAAGCTCCATATCAGCGCGGCATCGTATTTCTCGATGTGAAGCCTTCGCGAAGAACCCTGGCGCAGGTGTGCGCATTGGCAAAGGTCCGCACCCCACGCAAAGACTGAACTGTGCTCCAGAGACGATGTTTGGCAGCAGCGAGAAAGAAATGAGCTAACCTACCGTCTAAACAAAGCCGGGGCTGCCGTGTTTATGGCTTGACATCCATATCGGAACACTGCTACCATTGTGCCAGCCACGCTATAATGAGAACGAATCTGTCGAAGCCTGTTGGCTCACAGATTGATGCACCGTCTACTAAAGACAACCACATAACACCCGACACCCGGCGCTATGAGGAAATGTGCCAGCTTAAACTACTTCGTTATCCGCTAATGAGAAAAGTGATGGAAAGACATCTCGCGATGAAGACTTTCGGCGATACAACAATGATCCGGGAGGTTAAAACTGGGAAAATCAAAACAGAAGCCCGGATGGATGTCTCGTTTTGCTTCTCTTACAACAAACACAACTTCCACTTGTTTACCGCTACATTTTGCAATATAAAAATCCTGGAAGCTAAATAAACTAAGCTACGAGATATTTTTAAAGTAACAGAAATAACTGAATCAGCGTTTTCCGATCTGAGTAAGCGATATTATTGGGGGGAAAATCAATAAATCAGATGAAGTCTGAAGGTCACCGAATAAAAACAGGCACGCAGGGAATCCCAATTTCCAACACGCATTTCATCAAGTTCAACGATTATTTTCAGAGAAAATCGTAATAATAAAGCATAACGTTTTTTTCTTAATCTAAACTGATAAATTATTTGACAGGAAGAATTTTTTTTACAGTTAATATTGCATCAGTGTTGTTTTGGAAAAACATTGAACAAAATTTGAATATATGCGACAATTCAATTCATTATTGAACCGCTCGCAATCCCAAAGTCATTCTCATTGGCTGCTGTGAATGCGGGAGCAAGAAAATTTGTAATAATGCATTTTTTTTTTAAACATCTTATTCGCAATATCTTTATTTTAGTACTTCAGGATTAATTACAAGCGAAGTGCAAGATTCATAAGCGACAACTTACTAGCTGTGGCTTTACATAACGATAGAAAATAATAATCTAGTACTGTGGTTTCCAACCTTACCCCGTACAGGGTCCATATTCAAAGTCAGATTTGTTTCGCGCGCCGCACTGAGTGATTCGAGAAAACTTTGTGTGTGACATTTTCTATATCTTGTGACACGTAAAAGTAAATTTCTATTTTCATGTTGCCGTTTTTTATTTTCAGGCTATATATATATAAAAACGAAATTCCCAACAGTTTTATTTGCAACAAAACCCTGAGTTTCCACAAAAATACCTCAGATGTTTCTAAATCATTTGATTTTTTTATAGCAGTTTATAAATGTGTTCTGCGAGGAAATTGGACACGGAGGAAGGTTTCGAGATCCCTAAATGAAAGCGCTACTCCACAATACCCAACCTGAATGGAAAATGCATAAACATGACTTTCTTAGTCCACCGTACCTCGCTGCATAATGCTAATCGCTACAAAATCTACGAGACATATGCAGCAATACATCATCTAACATTCAAAAGTCTTTACGCAATGCTCTATTGAGTCTGTCTTGCTGAAGTGAATCCATCATATAGAGTTAAACAGACCTCTGTAATACTATAGTGTAAAATGCATGTTTAAATTCTTAGGATATTCATGATGGATGAAATAATGAATGGTTAGAGGCGTTATCTTAGATATTAGTGGAGTGCAGAGGTAGGGCTGGTACTGTAAACATAAAGTGTACGTTGACCTTTGTTTCCAGCTGTTTCTAACTAATCAAGTCAAACGCTGTAAGAAAAAACTGTCCGTTTGGCATTCTCCCAATAGAAGCAGCTATAAATCTAGGACACTAAAAATAAATCCTAAATCTCGTCGTGTTTGTAGAGTTTAACAAGAAATATTTGCTTTCAGCTTTCCACATTTATTTTAAAAGACATCTAAAAGAATCTAGTTGCTTTTATATTCCACCTAGTGACCCCGGCAGCTAAAGTTAAAAGACGTATATGGGGTTGAGATCATCTTGTTAAAATTTCGCTATAAAATAGCGGAACACTGGATGAAGTGACTTCTGGTTTATGAATCGTTCATCCAGCTTATTTGGAAGATTGTTTCAAATAGGCTTCGTTCCCAAACGACAGATATCGTTTCATTCGGGAAAAATGCAGGTAAATGTCATTCTGTAACTTAATACAGGTCCCTGATTACTGAAAAAATAAAACATTTTACCAAAGCTTTTTCTCTAACGCAGTATAAGGGAGAGAAAGCCGACCTTTATGGGGCTTTAATGAATTTTAATAATTTGCAAAAAAACACTGCATTAAAACTGAATGAAGAGTTAATTCTAAAGTGAAACGCAGTTTGAATAATATCCCTCCCTTGAAAAGCGAGTCCTCCTACCTCCTTAATCAAAATAAAATAGTAAACTAATTTCATTTATTAATAATGGCAAAGAATTATGTGACGTTGTGTTAATTATAAATGCTGATATGAAATTACATTATATAGAGTACATTAGATTCGGTCTGCTCAGTCGAATTTGATATATCTAATAAGATATATATTTGATATATCAAATCTTATCGGGTCTCACTTCTTCCCTATTTCAAAACATACAAATGTGTCTTCTACCTTCTTTCACATAATACGCTAAAAAAAATAATTAAACTGACAACACATGTACAGTAACTGTTCGGGAGTTGGCAAAAGCCTAATCTCTGTACATAATTTATGCTTATTCTTGAAAAATTTTGGCGCATCGGCGACTCAGGCCCGTGTGCCACTTCTTGTGGTATTCTAATCTGATCCTCTGAAAATCAGAAGTGTTTTGCAATGTGCACAATATTAGATATTATAAGAATAATAGCGAATTTAACGATTACGTGGTTCGAACCAGTTACCACCCAATAAAAATTTGTTCACGAGCATATTTGTATGTTTCCCTACTCTCTTTTCCCGAGATCGAATAAACGCAGCCTGAATAAAGAGGCTATTAAACAACTTCCCCTCTTAATCAGTATTGGCATTTACACTCACAGATTGTCTTAAGTTCGAGAGACACGAAGCACGGAATTCAAAGTCTTACCAAAACGGTAGACATCTTCTTAGAAAGAGAAATTCGGGGATCATGTAAGCTGATGCAGCAATCAATGGAACAACGTCATTTTCTCGGATGAGTCGTAGTTTGGCTTCCACATGAATGGTGCGTTAGGTGAATTCTGGGCAATTTCATCTTGAATACCTTCGAGAAAAAGTGAAGTTTCCGGCACATATGATTTTATCAAAAGATGTGTGGAGGGGAGGAATGCCCACTTTGTAATAGGTACGATGAATGCATATTAACATTCTCCTTGTGGGTATGTTGTCTGATCCGCCATTTGACTGTGCAGTAAGTCATTTCCACATTGCTCCGCTATGATATATGTATTAAATATGTATTTTTACTTACACCCCCACCTCTCTCTCTCTCTCTCTCTCTCTCTCTCTCTCTCTCTCTCTCACTAAATCGGCTATATATTCTTTCAGCCAATCATGTTAATCATTATATAAAGAATGGATAAATTTTCAAAACCTACAGTTTTCTCACTTTTAGTTCGTTGATTCTCTCTATCTTTTTCATACTTTCAAACCATCAAACTTAGACCGAGGTAGGTCCAAACGGCTGTGAAAAATTCACGAGCAAGACGCGACTCGCGAGGGTATGAGAGTCCGCTCGCTTCGAATTTCAAGGAACTCGCTTTTGATCTTCTATTTAAAACAGGAACTGTGCCCAACATCCTCAAACTGCCCAAACGATAAGTAGGTCTGCTCACGGATTATGCATTTGGTCATGAATGAGCGATCGGAAACATGTCGTAAGCGAACCTTTATCGCGCACGCAACACAGGTCGACGTTTGTTGTTATCAATCTCATTGAACAGCAGCTGGATATTTATTCAGCAGTTAAGAAAAGGAAATGTAGTTTAGTATTTTTTTTCTCCATCTTTAAAACGGAATACTGTATAAATTCTGTCACTGGTGATCAGTGTTAGCTAATTTACATGCGATTCATAAAAGGGATTTTATTTTTTGTCACGAGAGAACTTATGTCACGAACGTTTAGGATTATATAGACTGCTAAAAGTTACCTATGGCGTAATTCAACTATCGTTAACCTAATATATATATATATATATTATGGTCCATTCCTTCAACATGACTTGTTGAGTAGGCCCCCATCCTGTAGTGGATTGACAATAGTTGAAGATTATTTTTTTTTTATTTACAGATACACACACTATTATCAGTCCATCTGCATGTAATAACACGACTCTTACTGGATGAAGTTTTATAAAATTTTATATTTGACTCCTTTACGAAGATTTGTTGAGTCCTCGCAAATTTAATTAAAATTGGCTAAATAGAAATCTGGCAATAATTATTTGTTTGTCCGTCTGCATGTAATAACTGGATTCCTAGTGGATGAATTTTCATAAAATTCGATATTTGGCTCTTCTAGCAAACTTTGTAAAACCATTCCAAATATCATTTAGTGTCATGGATTTTCATAAAATTTTACATCTAGCTCTTTCAGAACCATTTATCTGGCTTTCCCAAAATTTCATTAAAGTAGGACCAATCTGGAAATTATTTCATTTTTCATGCGTATCAGAGTGCTCCAGCTACCGTATAGTGTAGTTTAAGCACTGGATATTATGTTTGTTGATTGGGGAAATGAATGGAAAATTATGGCGGGATGGCCGGAAACGAAATTTTCTCGATTCGTGCATAAAAGTCGCCGCTTTTTGGAGTTTAATTTTTAATTTTTTGACTGTGGCTAATAGTTATGTATTACATATTTTTATCCAACGAAAATTTAAAAAAACATTTTGTTTAGTTGCTGAAACAAAAAACAGTTTTGGTTTTCGAAAAAAAAAAAAAAAAAAGGTGGGACTGTTTCAAAAAACCGCAATCATGTTCTGTACAGAGTTAAGTTAGGTACATACCTAACTTAACTCTGTATAGTGTAAGATATTTCTACGAAATACCTTTTGAACAGTATCGTTTGCGAAATTTCTCTGAAAACATAAAACATTTTAATTCATGCAGGAATCGTAGTTCCACTGGACGTGTACATACATTGTCATGTGTAGAGTGGCACCCAAAGCTTAGTCCAAGGCGGAATTGTCTTGGTACTCTCTGATTATATAGAACTCTGTAAAATGGCCTGAAATGAGTATAGTGCTATTTTTATGCAACGTGTGCGCGTGTTTAAATGTTCACTTTGCAATAAGGAAGCAATTATCACCAGGAGCGCTGCTTCCCAGTACCCGTCCACGACATGACGAGCTCGGTCATCCTTAGTGGACTAAACGGAGGTATCACTGGAGGCAAATGTCCTCTATTGACTCCCAGTAAACTGAATGAAAATTCTGATTGTTTATCTGCAAGGTTCGAGTGGCAGGTTTTGGCTCCGACAACTATCAACAATTTTGACCCAATCTGAGTCATTTATCATGCCATATTTATTATTAGTCGATGACTCAAATTTACCGTTGACCCCGGAGGCGATCGTCACCCGACCGCAAGAGCTACTCCGCCCCAAGTGATCTGTCATAATTTACAATACAAAAGTGGTAAAGGTAGATCGATAATCTCCTCAAAAAGAGTTCTTTGTGCATTAGTTTATGCTAAAAAGTGAGAACTGTTCGTATAAAAGTATCGGGTTGGAATCCTCTTTGAACACCATGATGATGCTTTAAAGAAGAATGTAGAAAGGGCGCATCATTCCCGCATAGTAAAGCATTGAAGTTTACCTTCGCAAGCAGCGCAGAACAATATACAAATTTTATCAAGTAGTAATATCTGCTGGCTCGAAGGGTTGAGGAGGGTTTGGATAATCCGTTCCATAAAAAAAAATGTTTAATAAAAGGTATTAAGTTGGCTCAATTAAGTTTTGAGTCTGTAAAAGTTGTAAAGCTGTACAACATTCTTTATCAACTGGCTTTGGAGGGGAAGTGGAAACAATTGCTAATCATAGAGGACGACATGGTCAATAGTGAAATCATTGATAGAACGTTAACTGCAGGTTAAAAGTGGATATGCTTCCATTTCTGATTGTAATACATGACTTAGAGCGATTATTAATGAGGTTATTAAGACACTCAGGTAGTAAAAACGTCCCACTGGTCCACAAAACCCACTGAAAAGGATGGAGGACAACAACTCTTCTTCCACAGGGTTGATATTTCATAAGATAATGCCTCCGGAGAGCTGCCAACTAGTTTGGCCGTGTTGAGATTCGAAATAAACATCCCTTAAGGCGAAAATGAAATCAGTACTGCGTCAGGCGTAACACCAACCCTACACAATTTAATTCCATATTTTTGAAATTTAGTATTCCCAGCACAGGTAGTTGTGAATCCTGTAATACATAACTCAATAGACAACAATCAATAAGAGATTCAAAGAAAATTAGCAGAAAAGTCGATATCAGACCGCTACCTCTATAAAACATTTCAACCAGAAGGTTACTGTCGCTAAATTTCTAATGCCGATTAAGTCTGCATAACTACTTCATCGTGACAAGTTTTATCCTCAAAACATTTCTGCACTGAATATGTTCAGAGAATTGTAGGAGAACATCCCCTCCAAGCTCCTCAAATTGTTTCTCAACAGATCACTTCCGCTATTTTTTGATCTAATGGCGGTGTTATACGCACAATTATGCGTAGATTTTTAGTCATTCCACTGTTTCCATGGAATTGTACCGAAGCTGATATGAGAAAACCTCCTGCTGTCTCGCAAAGGGATGCAAGATGTCATTTTGATACATCTGGAGTCACAGAGTGTTCCTCCTTCCAAATATATATAAGTACAGGCAGCCCAGTCATTAACGTTATTATCAATGTTCTTAAAAGTCCACGCATACATTCAACTACTTCTCCATATGCCCCAACCTCAGCCCTCAAGATTTTCTACCCTGCATCTACCATATCGACAATTCCCTCTCATTTCACCAATCATACGCTTTCCGTCAATCTCCCTCAGTGCCTCTTTCCATCATCTCCTCCCTCCATCAAATTACGCACAGTATTCTTCTTCGCTTCTGAAAAAGAATATTATGTTGGTTGACCTGTTCGTATTCCTCACAGGTATACTCTTTCACCTGTTATTCTTCTCAATATTTTTTCTCCTCGCAAACCTATCAACTTTCCTTTAATATATTAAACAATTTCTCAAATCCTTCCTGAGAATATGCCACCAGTGCCATATACAAGCCAATATACCTACTTAAAAAGAATCTTGCAGTTGCTTCAAATCCTTCCTGAGAATATGAATCCTTCCTGAGAATAGAATTCAAAATGGCACCAAGGAATAAGTTCCTTGGTGCCACTTTCAACGTCGTCATCTTGAGAAATGCTGCGTCACCCTCGTGGTAGCACTGTTGGTTTAATTACCGTCTTTCCCACACCGGATGGAAAATACCTGACTTCGAATCATGCCAATGACGCGAGGAATTTTTATGGATCTTTATCACAACCTGGTTCAGTTGGTTGTTCAAGAAATGGGTAGCATGGTTTTTCTCCCTGAAAATTCTGGTTTTTCGTTCAGCAAACAGCAAATCTATCACAGACATATTATACAAAAAAATATACGGCAGTTGTAACATAACTCAGTGCAATAAGCGACCTACATATATAATGAGGAGTGGTGACCTAGAGTACTATGGCCAATGTTCCTGATGCGCCTAAAGCCATACAACAACCAACCAAATAAATGGCATGTTCGTTGAACCCTCTCTCAAGATGATTGTGTACCCAAAAGCACTATACAGTAAATTGTCACCGATCGGTAAACAACACACACACCGAAATTTAACATCGGTCCATGTGACATTCTGTGCCCATGAAAAATAACTACATCAAATCAGTGGGGTGAGAGCAACGTATGCCATCGGTCGACTTCCATGGGCCATCCGCATGCAACCTTCTTCAGTGAGGTGAACAAAAGTTCCTGTGCAGCCATGAATGAAGCTCAAATGCACTCAAGCGTGTGTTGCTTAAATGTACCTTACTGCAAGAGGCCCACAGACCACAGCACGGTAAAGATTGAACCAAGTGGTTACATCTGCTGGAGATTGACCGGTGACAAGCTTTCCAATGCATATATTCCGGCAATGAACTTTACAGAAATTGGCAAATCTCATTTTTTGCTATGCTAAACGAGGAATTAACTCGTTCGGCGGTTTTGAAATGGGCTAACATACAATGGAAACCAGTGCATAATACAAATAAGAAATTGAGATGTGTATTTTCTTTGGGTGATGCGCTGTTTTCCTTTCTCTGATCACCCTTGTAACATTCCCCAGAGTAAAAATCTATTCAATTTAAGTAATAATACTGGTATCGAGAAAATTAAACTAAGAAATGTTTAATACCAAAACATTTGTATTAAACGAATGAGATGATTATTTATTACAGATATGAAACTAAAAATGATAAATCAAGAACAAAGCCCTGGTTTGCTAACACTTAAGTAGTAGCAGTTTATTACTACTTTTTCTCATACCATAGATGCCATCGACACCGATCCTCCATCTACTAAATCTCAGTAAATCGGGGATCCGTGTGGGTGGCATCTGCAAATTAGGCAAATCTACAGACAGGTAATGGCAACCTAGTTGCTGAGGCAGAGGAGACATCTGACTCAGAAGCCGATCCTCCCGCACACCACCTCAATGGAAAACGTGGCACACGACGTGGTGGAAAACTGTCAGAAATCTTCAATGCATTCTTATAATATTCTGCACCAGGTTTCAAGTAGGCAACTGTTGAAGAATCGCAAACAGACTTATGCGAGGTATACAGAGTCAACCTATATTATTGATATTTATTGACATTTCTCGGACTTTATTGACTCCCAGACATGTTCCATGGCAAAAGGTCGGGAGAACATGCAGCCACTAGAATGAATCTATGCTTTTCTCTTGAAGATTCTGTTCGCTAAATGCAGAAGTATATAGAGTATGGGTTCCAAGCTGTTGTAGCATATCGCAGTGCAGTTAGCGACCCACATATATAATGAGGAGCCGTGAACTAAAGATGTGGCTAGTTGCATCCCATATAATAACCCGGGGATGTCGCAGTGAGGCAGACATTGCTTTGCTTCACGTTTCTGTAGAAGATACCCATATCGATCACTATGATTGGTCCTTTTGGATTCACTAGTAAATGCGATATCTTGGAACTATTAAAGGTTCGTTTATCCCAAGAATGGCACCAATTTCTGTATATGAATTTTACAGACGCAGAGGTTGGAAGAAACTGTTAAACAAGGCTGTCAAGGTAAACGTTGCGCACAGATCGTGTAGCCCCGAGTCCAGGGGCGTATTCAGGGGTGGGCAAGGGGGACATATTCCCTCTTAACCAAAAATTTAAAATTAAAGAAAAAGAACGCAGGAGACGTTCTAAAAAAAAAAACACTGAAAAGCCTGGTCGTCATGCCCCCTTTACAATGATACCTGGATCTGGTCGCCATGTTCCCCCTTACGATGTGCATTCATGACACCTGGATACGCCACTACCAGAGTCTGCCCTTCCTTGCAGATTTTGCCTGCTGCCAGCTGTAATCTTCTTGGTATTCTTTCTTGAGATATCTGTTGCCATATGCGTTGCATCGTACATTGATCGCGCAGTAAACGATACGCGCATTTCTGCAGGACGTCCTTCGTGGCAGTCTAGTCGGCACGATACATCGACTTTACCACCGGTTTGGAGACCTGGGTTCGATTCCCATCGAAGAATAGAGGATTTCTAAAGTGTTCTATTAAATCGAGGATGTAGTTAGCTAATCTGAGACGGAGGGAGTAGGTTTTCCCAGAGAGTAATTCTGGATATTCAGCCTGGACAACATAACCGGCCAGTGAAGACAAATACACATACGGATATAAGTTTTACGCTTAGGTGTCGTCAGAAAATAATAATTTGAATAATCTTTGCAGGATACTGTAGCTTCGTAAACTCAAAAGCCGCACCACTTTCTAACAGTTGGACTCTATCTAACAGCTGGGAACTGCGCTGGTGTTTTCTCCGAAACATTATGAGCAGTAGCGCCGTTCCGCAACTTTTTCACCACCCACGAAGACTAAATGATAAATGAGAGCTGGGTAACCTATTCTACATGCGATTTAAATGCTCCAGGCCACCTTTATAATTTAAGGTTAGGGTTCTCCGGTGCGTCTGATTTCTGTGAAACGGATCTCATTTGCATACCTTCACCCATGGATATTTTCATATCTGACAGAATCTCAAGTTTTTTTTTGTCTTGAAACACTTTTAGTTTCTGGCCGCCCTAGCTTATACCCTACTCCAGGATTTGATTTTTGTTTCTCCAAAAGCATTTAATAGGGAAGAGGAGGGAATTCCTCTTGGTCAGACATGACTGACAGCCAACTTCAATATTTTTCCAACTGGTATACGAAAGTGGAGCTAGAATGCTAGTGTTGTTTGGCTTTGCACTTCTATTCAAACAGGGAGCAGTGTTGCTGTTCCTGTAGCAAGGTAAGTGGGTCTTGTGTCTTTCATCTTACAACCTCCCACATATTTTCTTCTTCAAATTCAGGTTTAGGGATTAAAAAAAAAATAAATAAATAAAATAACTCCATACTTTCAATGCAAGAGAGAAAGAATATGCATATTTTCAATATGTGACGTCGCAGACTGTGAACTTCGCTGGAAACAATTAAGTAACAGCCCCATCAATGCATTAAGATCACTTCAATATCAGAGTTTCTCTTATCACAAGGAATTTAGAAAACTACTTTTTGGCTAGAAATATAAATTCGTGCCTGAGTTTCTGATAAATTTAAATCACGAAACAGATTATGAAAGTAAGGTTCACTCGTTGGTGTTATTTTAAGCTTAATGGGGTATTTCAAATATGAAGCTGACATATTTGCTGTTTTAATCAATTCACTTCCATCTCTTTTCGCCCTTTAATCAGACGGGGAGGTCCCTTACTAGCTTGGGTTGTATGATGCCTTATATGCAGGGCTTCAACTGAACTGAATTTCCCGATACAACTTACGGATGTGAGAGAAGGGTAAAAGTCATTCATGCACATCTCACATGAGTAGTGATCTCTCTTTTTTTTCTTTTCTTTTCTGTAACAAAGGGATCAATTGTCGATTGAGTGCATATGTGTGTGCCGAAAGAGAAAATTACATTTCCATCTTAACATCTCCCTTGGAAAGGAGAAGAAATTTAATGTTACTTAAAAACGGTGGATTTTAGAAAAATTAAGGCAATTTCTAAAACCCAAAAAATGCATTTAACAGATCGTTGTTTTTTTCAGAACAAATACGTTGATGTGCAAATGTATTTTTACAATCCGCACTTTGAGCTCAGACCGGGAGTTGACAAATATCCAGACTTTGGATGAAGAATAAAAATGTTAAACCAGAATCGGCTCATTTAATTCAGAAACCAATCGTAGGATTGATGTTTTTCAAGAATCTGATGATTTTCAAGAATCAAGAATTTCAAGGATTGATGTTCTTCAAGAATCTGAAGACACTGCTGGATGACTGAGGAAGTGATTCATTTAACTCCAGTCAAATAAGATGTGTTTATTTATCGTATTCGATAAAATTTTACGGTGAAAGGGACTGAAAATTGCATTTTATTTGGCTTTCTGCAGACATACGTACAGATGTGAGCAGCATCGATGCATTCTCCTGCGATAATTCACGTCCTAAACGATTAACCACATTTCCCCTTCCGACACGTGTTCATTTCCATGTGTTGTATCTTAGAAACCCTTCTCCTCGTTCTCTCTAAGTAGGGGCAGTTTATTTTTAGTAAGACTACTTACGAGGTATCCTCGCAGTAAAATATACGGCTCTGGTGGCGCTCCACGGAACTTTTTAACGAACACTGTATCCTATTTCATATGAACCAATTACAAGATAATACCGTGTTTGCCCTTGATCGATCGCTGCACGGAGCGCGCGCCCTTTGAAGATGATATTGATTTCAAATTTCTGAGACACTTAAATTGGACAGCAGATCTTACAAGTTAAAGGAGAGGCGTTCAGAGTTGATCAATAGCTGCGTTGTTGCTTTGTCTTGGGGTATCTACGAAAGTGGACTCCTTTCATCGTCCGCAAACAACATTTTGACCATTACGGATACTTGCGCCTTCCACCGCAACTAGCAGGGTGCTGCATGTACCCAATTAGGCCTATTACCGTGTCGCTAATTGGCTAAGTGCTTCGGTTAAAGACAACCCGAGAGTAGTAGGTACTAGTGGATGATAAATCATGCCTATCTCTCTCTCTCTCTCTCTCTCTCTCTCTCTCTCCATCCCCCCCCCTCCCATCCTACCCAACTGCTTGCCGGGACAGTGAAGACTTCTTGCTGGTTATTGAATTTTGAAGTGAAGCTAAATTGGGCTTCCGCAATTGTGTATGTGTGTGGGGGGGGGGGGATTAAGACTATTAAGCAACTTGCATAGTTCTCTATAAATAAAGTGGAGTTGATTGTGTGCGGGCGAATATCGAATGAAGAGAATCTAGAAGGAAAAGTTAAGTTCAATAGTCCTTTAAACTTCACAAATAATAAATAACCGAAATGATAACATTTAAAAAGTGAGAAACTAAAACACTGTACAAGTTTTAGCTGTTCTTTTGCAGCAGCTGCCACATTGAATCTTAAAAGACTAGAAATTTGCAAATTTCTATTTTATTTATTTTATGGAGGAAAGAAGGAAACTGGGACCATCCAGAAGGAACAAGCATATCATAATTAAATGAATATCAACTGCATAATTATCACTCTTCTATTGGTATGAAATGAATGCTTCATATTTTAAACTAATGTTTGACTTCCTATAATTGGAAGACAACTTCGATACGTAACAGATCTCATTTGTTAAATGGCGTATTACGTTCCAATACAGTATATAAGAGAAAGAAAAAAAAACAGTACCTGTTTCAGCCTAAAGCTAAAGATTTTTGAAATTCGCAAAATAGGTCTAAGGTAGTTCAACATCAGGTTACCCATGTCTTCCTTCTCTCTCTCTCTCTCTCTCTCTCTCTCTCTCTCTCTCTCAATATATTCTAATAATGCACGCATAAATTTCATACAGTGGTCACGCCAACGATGGATTTCTTATTTTGCCCCTTGAATTTAACTGAGAGAAAGATAACTTTTATACAGCTGAGCTCTCATAAATTTTTCCGAAATAACGAAATGCTCCAAAGTAACTATTTAATTATTAGAGTCCCAGATTGAAGTTGAAGGGAAGCTTAGACTCCTAATTTCACGGCCTGTGTTTTGAGAAGCACCCTCTATGACACTTCACTTCCTGATGGCAACTGCCTAGCCACTGGAACACTGACCCAGATATCCCATATTTATTCGAATGCCAATAACTCTCGATTTAAATCTGAAATCAAACACTGTTTTGGTCTCGATTCGTTTGGTGAAAGGTGAAATTCAATAGCTTTCCACAGAGTAACAGCAAGATCTGTAGAATTCCCCCTTCCTGCATTCTTCTAGCGTGTACCAAGATCAAGTACCGAGATCTAACATATAGAGTGTAAATTGACTAGAGGCCCCCACCAAACGGGTTGTGTCATATGCATGTACATCTTTGAGTGGAGAATTTTCTTAAAGGTTTTTCATTAGGTGTTATGGCAATGAGTTTTGCTATGCGTGGCAATTTTTTTTTTTTTTTTTTGGCAGAAAATATTGGCAAGTTTACCTTTCCCAAACTTTTCAAAAATGTACCTTCCTGTATAGTTGTTTGTGTATGTGAAGGAACGCTTACATCTCCACTTAGCATATTTTCATTATAGGATGTGGATGTTGTCGATGTCTGAATATGCTATCTCAGTTTATATCATTCATGGAAAAACGGAATGGGTGAGCATTCAGTGATGTCTCCACTGCTACATCCGCTGTTTCCATTCGTATCACTTTTGCTGCTTGTGTGTTAAGTGCCAAAACAGCTAAAGCCAAGGGGTGTCACTATATTATAACTGCATTTGCGTTTAATTCTTCGGTCGGTTTGCTTGTTTGCTAAAAGTAACATTCCAGTTTACGACAGAGAAAACTAGCTCGAAGCAGACTAGTTCGGCGTTAAAAAAAGCCCATTAAAGTTCCTCTCATCTTGACAGGACTGAAACCATGACCTTTTCCGCAGTGTGTGGAAGAACACAGTGTGGACACAGCGTAACCATGTGCCAGCTCTGAAGGCATCTAAATTTCCGAAAACTATATTCGCTTGAATGGACTCAAACGCTTTTGCAAACATATGTGATTGGTGTTGGAGTTCTTTAGTTTTTTTATATATACCACAAGCAACATTAAAGACGAGTTTCTGATAGTGGCGACAAACATAAATGATCAAGCAGTTCTTTTTCTTTTTATATAGATATATAAACGTTGGGTAGTAACATATTTATAACATTCATTACATGAAGAAAATTTTACATAAAAGGATAAAATATACGCATATCTTGCAACATAGCTCAGATGGAAAAATAATTCAGAATTGCAATCACATGATTTTTAAATGACAATTTTTTTTTTTTTTTTCATCTCTCAATTTCTTCACCTGTCATAATTGTTGATACGTCGTGCGATATGAATGATGGAACTTTGCACCAGTAAGCTTGATTATTGTGGATGATGTAACTCCATAGTTAGTTCCTCCAGCACACATAGAATGCTAAAACATATCGTACAACTGTTGTTGAGCAGATCAGCAGCAATGTTGCACGCTTATCTCTATGGACAGAGCTCTTTCTAGATGCCAATGCAACCACTCACTGTCAGACGATCGACGGTGTGGTCTGAGGAACGCAAGGAAGACCAAGCATCTGGTTTAGCTAACTTTTCCAAGAATTTGGTTTCATTATGCATCTTTGGAGTGAACTGGAAAGCGTTTTCGTCAGCACAGTCCTCTACGCACATCAATCCAGGAATCAGGGATAGTTTCGTTACACGAATGGCGGCATATTCCTCGTGGACCTTTTCAAACCCTTGTTGACTAAATGCCGCATCGTGTGGGAGCATTGATTTGGGCCAACGTCGGTCCAGAAAGTTATTTGCTAGTGGTTCTAATAAGTAGGCCAGAGTCCAGTGGCATGTCCAGGTGTCATCGTAAGTGGCGTGTCCAGGTGTCATCGTAAGTGGGGTGTCCAGATATCATTGTAGGAGGGGGCTTTTCAGTTTTTTTTTTTTAGAACGCCTCCTGCTTCTTTTTCTTTAATTTAAAATTTTTGGTTAAGGAGGGGCATATGCCCCCTCTGCCCACCCCTGAATACGCCCCTGGGCCAGACAGGGGCGTATTCAGGGGTGGGCAGTGACTAACTTTACAATGCTATTGATTATTTGGGGATTTTATTGTGTGTCTTAATCACATTTAGATGTGAATATTTTGGTTTAAAAACATGTGGACATGTGTATATGTAAAGGGCGGCTCCTAGAACGTTTGTTCAATTCCGCCTCGTATCTCTGTGAAGAACAGTATCACTACAAATGGGCCAGATATGTGTGTGACGTCGGTTTGTGTGTATTATACGTGTGTTCTGTTCTGGCCGCTTGTCTACCCAGAAGCATCAGTCACCTGGGCAGATGATTCTGGGTACTCGTCCACACCACGGGGAGGTGGGCCAGTCCATGTAAAGCACGTACTGTCTCAAGAGAGACTCTGACCCACCTAATGTTGTCAGAAGGTAGGCCAGGATCCTCTGGGGGGCCCATTCCAGAGGAAAAAAAAAAAAAAAACACGATCACCCATGGTGCTGGATTTTTAAACAAAATAAACAAAAAAAAAAAATTGATATAAGTGCATAAATAAAGAAAGTGATGCTACTAATAAAAAAAAAAAAAACAAGAAATTATAATAATAAATAAATATATAAAAGAAGGAAAGTGGTGCTGCTAAAAAAATAAAAAAAATAAAAATAAATTAATAAAAAAAAAATGATAATATATAATGCATAAAAGAAAGAAAGAAAGCACTTAATTTTGTCTGCAGGCCGAGGAAGAATTTCACTTCTTGGGATTTGAGTTTATATATTATTAAAGGAGATCTAACCAGCTATGCATCAACAGGACCATTGTGCTGCAGATCTGTCGACACTGAACGCCTTCGAAGAAATACGCCTTGAGCGAAAGCCTGAAGAATGAGATATGACTCCGAACTTTGAAGCAGAGACGACTCCTGTCCTTGTTGAAAATTGGTAAGTGCTTGAAGAGGAAGTCTGAGATCGTCATACAGGGAGCAATGAAAAAGATGTGATCCCAACTCTCTGGTGATCCACACGAACAGAGGTCTGTTTGTGATAAATTGAACCTAAGAAGACTCTGGTTCATCGATCCATGTCCTGTCAACAGGTACGACGTGAATATGTCCATGCAGAACCACAATCGAACACGATTATCAAGGAGAAATGAAACTTGTGGTATAAATTTTCTCGTTGTTGCACCAACGGGAGCTGTATCCCATCGAGACTGCCAGATGTTAACTAACTCGTTCCACAGTCTCCTTCTTTCTCTTTTAGCATCATCTTGAAGGTTGATGGTTATTCCAAGAAATTCTGTCTCAATCTGCTTTTTCAGTCTGTATAAAAATCCTCTATAAGTAACCTGCAAGTCTAAAGGTAATGTTGCGGCTAGTACTTGCAGAGCTTGCGTCGAGACTGTCCTGCATGCCTTAACTAAACACCGCAAAATGGTTCTCTGCAATGAGGCGAGTTTAGCTTTGAAGTGTTTGAGGCGTGCCCTGTGAAACCATGCACCGGCAGCATACGTGATTAGAGGGAGGAAAACTGCATTGTAATAGATCCTTAAAGTTTTTCTGGAGAGCCCCCATTCAACATTTTGGTTTGAAAAGGATGTAAATTTTTTCATTTGTCAGTTTCTTTAAATTATAAACAGGAATAGGCACTTTACCTGACCGGACTAGCCAGGTGGGTAAAGTGCCTGCCTGGCAACCCAAAGGTCGCGGGTTCGAATCCCGCGTCGGGCTTGGATCAAAGTACTGCAAAAACCTTGGGAGGTGCACTATGGCCACAGAAGCCGATGCGCCTTGTTCTACAAAAAAAAAAATCCGAGCCGACCACATGGTCAGAGGAGTTCAGAATACAAGAAAGAGCACTATATTTTAAAGTCACACGAGCTTGAATCACGGTCACTGAAAGCGAGTACTTAGCACGCTCGCTTGACCACTCTGCACCCTTTGACACGCCGTTTCTTCTTCTCTTGAAGGGGTATATGCTAATTATTATTATTATTATTTGTTTTATTATTATTATTATTTTTTTTTTTTCAGAACTGCAGAATGGTCATAAGATTGGTATTTTTATCCACTTATTTCTTTAAATCAGTTTCGTAGTAAAGTGAAATCTGTCCTCCGGAAACTACATGTAGACTGAAAATAAAATCAAAACTGTTATTTTTGATTAATTTCTGTATGCGAATATGTAAATTCTGTTATGCAGAAGTTTTGTAATCTGTGATCCGAACTTTCAGGAACTGAACAATGAAAGAGGTTCAGGCAAACAGCTGTTGGAATTTAAAAAAAAAAAAAAAAAAATCATTTACACGAATTATGTAAACCATTGAGAAAACCATCGTGTAAATGATGGTTATCTCAATGGTTAAAACAATACACGTACCTAACTAAACATTTACTAGGTATCTCTGTGTGCTTGTTATTATTATTTTTTTTAAACTAACTTTTCAGAATCGGACACACGTTTATATAAATTTTATATTTTATTTTTTTATGTTCCTCATCAATCCTGAAATCATGGCCCGCGTTTTACACATAATAAATTTCACGACCATATCCTAAATATACATTACAAAACTATATATTGCTTCTCCTCCCCTCTCCGCTCTAGTTACATTTCAGAATCGGTCGTTTTGGTTTAGCAATATTTTAAAATAAGATTTAAAAGCAATTTGTTTTTAATTTTAACAGTTTTTTTTATTTTACTTGTTTTTAAAATTTAAAAACAAGTAAAATAAAAAATAAAAAAATGATCCAATATTTGAAATTGTACGTTCTGATAAAATCTTCCCCGAAATGGCCATTATACACGATTTGTATTTTTTGTTTCATTCTACCCTAATAACGCAGGTTATTAAAAAAGTATTTTAATAAAATCACGCTGTGGTTCTTATTTATTTATTTTGTATTTTTCGTGCATAACTGCTCAGAGGATGGGAAACAGAACCGGAGGATACTCGAGAATTATACACGGGGGTTGGGGGGGGTCCAGCCTTCTAGCCCTTAGGGTTAGAATGCTCATTTATGTGAATCGTTCGTATTTATTACGCCCCCTTTCATTTTTCCATTATTTTTTTCTTATTATTAACTGAAAATATTGAAAGTATTTAGTCATAAAACTCACCGGTACCCATTATTATTTTAAAAATAAATATGGTAGGATATTAAAGACATCAGCGTAATTAACCGTGAACTGTCCAATTCATTAAGATTATATTATTATATTCAGGTTTTTGAGGTACAAAATTTTCTATATGCATTTCTCGTGTTTAAATTCTGAACCATATTATAACCTTGATAGCCTGATTTATTAATTACATTATTATAATTTATTTTTATTTATTTATTTTTAACCATTTTTCGGCGTGTGCATCGTGCTAATGCTTCGAAGATGCACTAGATTGAATTTGGAGCCAAGGAGCAGGCAGCAGCTCTAAGTGGAAGGGTTAAATATAGCATCTTAAAGAGACCTTTGCTGGAAAATGCAAAATAGAGGCATCCGTGTACGGGAATTGCATTAGCATTGCGTGGGGTAGGTCTTGTTGATTGTGGAAGTCGGCGAATTGTCGAGCTAATGAATCAACTTTCGTTTCATGCTAGTACAGTCCGACAATATTTTTATTAGTATTTCTCCTACTACTATTAAAACCACTGCGAAAATACAATTAATATTACTGTTGGCACTCTTTTTAATACTACTTATTAGACCATGCGATTTCCAGATTTTAAACGCTAACCATAACAAGAAAGAAAAAGAGAAATGAAAGAAGAGATGAAAAAAAAATAGCAAACAAAAAGTGAGACATATTTAAACATGTTTCTTATTTAATAAAAGCTTTCATATCTTGTTGTGCGGTAATACACTACTGTTGAGGGAAATTTTATTTGTGCTTGATGCCCAATGAGCCCTCATTGTTTACTATTGATCAATTATTGATATGGCAAGGCAATGCAATCTCATTCAGATTGCCACCACCACCACAAGTCGGCATAACTCATGAGATTTAATCTCCTTATCAAGGAGTTTAAATTTATGTAACCAAAATAAACCCCTACCTTATAAAGGAACACACTTGGGAATGATGTTACAGTTAATAACGTTTAGTGATTCCTATCAACATAACGTGACACCAAAAAAAAAAAAAAAAGTCATCGTTATGATTCATTATAAATTAATTGCCATGCTTTTAAATTTAAAGGAGTTATTCAATAGTTAAGAAAACAAATTGTTTCATATTCTCAATTCACAAAGCAATTTTACTGTATTTTTAAAAGAAAATATTCGACAGATTATTAATAATCAAGGTTACTTTGGGAAAAGTATTTTATGAATACCAAATATTTAAAAACGAAACGTGTCTATTTTTTGCTCAGATCTTTACTCTTTCGAATACAGCTTTCAGATTCCCTGCAATAAGATATTTGCATTCTTAATATTCACCAATTAAGAGCAGAATTAACGAGTGGAGCACGATGCTGGTTTGAGTGGCAGACTAAGTTGATAACTAATCAATGCAGAATTTCGTATACAATGAGGGTACAGCTAGAAAATAAGGTCTACTTAAAAATACAAAAATAAAAGATTGTCTATTTGAATTGCAGCGCACTTTTATAAAGTACAGCTATCATTCGCTGATAACGCAAAAGCACGCACACTTGTTTTATATATCTAGAAGATAAACTCAAAATCTCTGAAGAGTTTCCACCATAACTTTGCTTTCACATTAATATCTACATTTGAAAGTCACACTCCATTCGGCGAAATCGAGTAACTTTTCTCACAAACTGAGTACTGAAAATCAAATTCTCTGCATTTTTGTTTTATTTGAAAGTTCTTTAAGGGAAAGCTGTAGCTAGTGAAATAGAATTGTTTAAGGGAATGAGAAAATACGCATCTTAATCATCATAATGTTGACCACCAGGGCTACCTCAGAGGAAGTGGCTAAAAGGGCTTAAAGAGGCCTATATGCCTTAGCTCGTGGCTAATAAGGGCTCAAGTATCAACACGTAGAAGGAGACAGAAATAGGCACAGCTTGTTCAGCATCATTATTAATGACAGGAGGATGTCGGTTTGCTTACGCTATACTTGTAGACTGGCCGGGGTGTCATTTAATGAAGGGAAGTGACAGGATTCGTGAAATGTTGGTGGATAATTTGTACTACACAGTAGTGCGAAAAGATATTCGTGGAACATCTGAAGGCTTTATTCAAGTGCGACTGATAACCGCGGTGCGTCGAATGAACGGAGAAGAATTCATCCGTGGTGTCAGTGAAGGAGAAGTTGTTCGAGATTTGATCCAGGAGTCTAGAGGAGAATCGTCCTTTAAAATAGTCATAGTTTTCGGTTACAGTTAATCCTTTTTCAAACAACCATCTACATGGGATGGATTACGTAATAAAAATAAACTTCGCAGCACTGTCGTAGTACAACTAAAACTCCTAGTGGATGGATTTTCATAAAATTTTATATTTGGCTTTTTTAGTAAGATTTGTCGAAGCATCCCAAACTTGGTTAAAATCGAACTATCCATATGCCATATTTATAGTGAAGCACTGGATATTACATTTGTTGCCATGCGCTGATTGGAAAAATTAATGAGTAATATGGCGGATGCGCAGAAATTAAATGTTCTCGGTTAGCGCATAAAAGTCGTCGCTTTGTTCGCATTTTTTAAAAATAAGTCATGAATTATTACTAACACGTAACGCATAAACTTTTAAGTCCCCCCCACCCCGATCTATTTAGAAATAGTCTCGGATAGCATACTTAACTAACACAATAAAAGTATTTAGACTGAGGAAAAAATACGCTAGAAAGTGGGCCATTTATATGCGATCAATATGAGGATTCTCTTGTGAGAGGCTAATTCGCGGACGGTGACACGATACTAGAATACTCACGCATAGAACACCATCTATCAATCCGAAAGGGTTATGACCGTGCATTAAAAGAAGCAAGCATTGAAAACCAGTTGTAATTCAATAAACTCTTCAATTTCTGAGAAGTTGGTATAAATTTAATATAACAGCATTTAGGTATTTACAATGTTTCTTTGTCTTTCTAGAAAAATACGTTTCTCTGGAAATGTCGAATTTTTACACATGAACACTGGCCTATTTTTACCAAGGATTTTTCCATTTTTGCTTGAAGCAAAAATGGAAAAATCTAATATCTAATACGTAAAATCTAATAAAAATCTAATGTAATACAAAATTTCGCTCAAACAAAAAAAGTAAATTTTTATAACTAAATAACTTATAAATAAAATAAATTTATTTATAAGTAATTATTAACTGGAGAGAATCGAAAAGCTAAATTTCTACAATCAAATCTCGAAAATGCCCAGAACAGGCAGCAGTTCAATTCAAATAATCTGTTAGCTGTCAAGTGACTCGCATTTCTCGCCAGCTATAACACAAAAAGACTATTTTGCATCTTCGTAAATGCTATTCATCTTGAGGGATGGTCTCATTTGAAGCGAGTTTCATTTCAGCAAAGTCAGTGCTTCGACTCGCACTTTAAAGACACCATTTTAAATTTAAAGTTCTAATTAATTCAAGAAATATTTTCTACACTTAAAAACTCATGTCTTTTTTTTTTTTTTTTTTCGTTTTGTTTTAGCTTCTTGAGTTCGTTTTATTTATTATTTATGTAGTAAAATGTCGGACTCAAGGAACCGCCAAGCAAAAGTTGTCGTGCATTGAATACTTCTGCCACTTATAAATTTCAGAGAGGATGGTATGACTTTATTTGCACGCATCCTCTTTGGTGGCAGTGCATGCACTTCAAACTTCTATTTAACAAAGAATATTAACGGATGATTTTGTACTCGACTGTTAACGTGGAAAAAAAAAAAAAAATGGATAACGTGAGAGCCCACCCTATTCGTAAGGAGGCGATCTTCGCAGAGATGTAATGAGAGGTTTGGGGAGGCCTTTCTCTGGGAAGCGGCACTTGTTCCCACCAGCAGTAATGAGCTGGCAGTAAACCATCATTGCGTTGCAATTGGTTCAGCGCGTAGAAAGCGTCTTTAGAGCGTCCGACTGTGGATTATTTACACAGCTGACGTCAAAGGACTGCAGGCTACAAGCGGATCGCCGTCGTGTCGAGGATGGGGGTAGGGAAGGGAGGAAACACACACAGTAGAGGCCAGCTGCATCAGTGCTAAGTAGATTTCCTAAGTCTTCACTTCTCCCTGCTTCCCCCACCCCACTTACGCTGCCCTGTTTACAGCGAGGACACTAACGCTTACTCACCTACGAGTAGCTAGTCTGGAACTTTACGGAAATGTGCAGTTCAAAACGAAAATTGTTTTCATAAAAAGGTGACTAAAAAACTTGACGAAGGAGCAGAAATATCAACTTCCACAATTTGCAATAATCACACATGAGCCTCTCCCTCCATTCCTTATTCATTGGCTACACGGAATTGTGCATCACTGTTATTATCCAGGCTTTGATAAATTCGATTAGAACTCAGCCCTAATTTTTAAAGTTACAGTTCCTTCAAATTTAAATGAACAAATGAGTACCCACCTCATATCACAACGTTTCAGTCAGACTCAGAATACAGAATTTACTTCGTCTCAACTCTAAAGTAAAGTAGCGAATGTTCCCATAATTATTAAGACGCTTTATGAATTATGGTTAGTAAATTGGTGGACATTTTCATAATTTAGAAAATAATATTTGAAAACGGGCTAACTGATGTCCCTATTTTTAATTTTGTGTGTTTGAAATCGCTTGCAAGATCTACTAATGCACTCACCCCCCCCCCCCCCGATTTCTTCTTTTAGGATAAATCCAGCCACCGGGTTAGCCGGGTAGGTAAAAAATGCTTGCCTGGCAACCCAAAGGTTGCGGGCTCGAATCCCGCCTCGGTCTTGGATCAAAGTACCGCAAAAACCTTGGGAGGTGCGTTACGGCCACAGAAGCCGATGCGTCAACAACTACCAAAAAAAAAAAAAAAAAAGCATAAATACGTGGCAGAAGAAAGGGGGGGGCGCATTATTTGCCGAGAATTACATTACAAAATCCTGGAATGAATTTTGAGTTCTGCTTTGCTAACTCCAGAGCTTAGGATTTCAATCGTTATTAAACCCCGTGCGAACTGCACACGAGAAGTGGAACAGCGTTCTATTTTACTTGCGAAAAACTGAACGAAAGTCTTTCTCCTCCATGTCAAATTCCCCTAGCAGTCATCAGTTTTATTTCAGCGCTGAACAAATGCTAAGAGAATTTTATCCAAACAATCTCGATATCAAGCAGGAACCGGCTTTACGAACTCAATGGAGTTTCGTGTTACCAAAAATACAGAAGGAAAGAATCCCTCTGCAGATTTACATTTCGTGGCGACATTCTGCCTTCGCTTTACGTATATTTGGGGCAAGAAGGCCAAAGGTATTTTTTGTGCGCGTGTTTATTTTGGAACGCAGGGCGAGCTACTAGCTCGCTCTTCGTGCATGGTTAGTTTGCACGAAGTTCTGTTGCCTCCATACTGTTTCGCAGGAGGAACGAGTTAATCGGCACTTCCACACACGTTAAACATGTATGACACTGAAATAAATTCAAATTCGGTTCTCTCCGCAGTTTTCGACCACCCGTTCTTCCTGTTATCCTAGAGTGGCCTGCGTGACCAACCAGTTTGTCTGTAAATGGCTCTTTGTTTGGGTATGCTTGCCAATTCGCCGCCTAGATGACGGGGCATCTATGTAGCGGTCTGCTTGCAATTGTTCTCTGCACTGCCTACGCGGAGCGTCCTTAATTAACCCCACAGACCTTTCGCGAGCAAATGAACATTACCGGCAAGCGGAGAGGCTGATAGCTTCATAGATCCTGGCAGCTAAAACAGAGCCAGGTCCTTTTAAAGTTTCTGGGAGGGGGGGAGCTGGGGGTTCATCGATCGCCTAACTTTCTACGCTGTTTTGTATAGATAGGAGGGCGCCGTCATTTTATCTCCGGATACGCTGTGACGGCGCGTTTTAATCTCTGTCTTTACTCGTGCTCTTTACGCCGCCAGGTCTCTGTAGCCTCATTATCAGCAAGTAGGGTTTCTGAAACAACGCACGTGCTATTTAGCTAGCGGGCTCTCACCCGGCGGAGAATCGTTCCACACCCAAGTGTACAGTTAGTGTAACCAATGATGTACTGACATGCGGTAGTCGGTTCCCATCGTACAACCGTATCTGAAAAGTGGACTGTTGTAATGTCAGGGTAAGAATTAATTGTTACAGTGGGAACGTAACCTCCTTCCCCCCGTACGCATTTGTTAGTTGTATTTCATCGGCAGGAAAGGCAAAAATATCAGCTCTTGTAATAGCTCCTGTTTACAAGGGTAAACACAGTTCAGTACAAGGCACCCATATTGTACTCGTCTTAATACGATTGCACACAAGGTCCACAACAAAACAAGAAGGGAACGACCTTATTGTGTGACATTACACACCTTAAGCGCAGTGTTTCAGTGTTCTTTAAGTATCGTGGCCATATGAACTCAACGAGATGACATCAGAACCACAGGCAAATGTTACTGATAGTATACGAACCATATTTATAAGCATACTGACATTAATTTTCTCTGGAACAAGAGTAATTGAATATTTAGGCATCGAGGCACTCCATAATTTCAAATATAGCCATTTGTCATTAGCACAGACCTACATAAGAAGAGAACACAAAGTTCACATTAAAATTGTTTCAGTGACACCCGAGCTTCTACTTGTATCTTGTGGTTAACCGCACAACGCACAATTTTCAGCTTATGCAGGTGCAAAACCTGAAAGAGTTTAAAGGGAAACCTACTAGGCCGCCGTAGCCAGGCGTGGTCAGGCGCGCGGGCGCATAAGTACACGTGCCTTGAGTGACCGGGGTTCAAGCCCGTGACTGCTGAATACGGTGTTGTTTCTTGTATTCTGTCTATCTTGTGAACTCCTCTGACCGTTTGGTCGTCCCGGAGTATAAACAGAACCCTTCTCCTAAAATCGGCTAAATACAGCCTCGACTGAAGAGGACTTTAGAAATTCGTCCAGTTTTCGTTGGATTGGTTGGTTGGTTGGATATTGTGGAGTTTAGGGGTAACTTAGGCCATACTGCTCTGTATATAATACGTCTGTTAAACGCTGGTGATCTCTGTTCGATTTACTGTTTACTGGAAGAAAAATCTGAGTTTTCGAGGGGGAACCAATCTATCCTCGCCTGGGACCGACTAACTCATCAATGTTATGAAAAAGACCCATAAAAATTCCTTGCTTCATTGACGGGAATCGAAATCGGGTCTTTTCCACCCTGTGTGGGGAAGATGGTTATTATACCACGAAGGATACCATGCTACCCACGAAGAATCTTCGATGGGAATGGAATCCATATTTATTCAAAAACAGTCTTCAGATGGTCTTAAAAAATGGAGACTGTCGTGCCGAACTGAACTGTGATGAAGGTCAAGCGAATGTTCAAGTAAATAATAACAATATGATCTTAAATTAAATATATTCTTGCGCTAGAAAAATGGTCTCTAGTTTATACTTAAAGCAGAATTCAGCCAGATGACCACAGCGAGATAAATGCACCACCTGATGCCATTATCCACCAGTAGCTGTAATAAAATCATGAATATAATCCTGTTTATATTTCTAAACGCCCACCAAGGTCAAAGGAGTTTACAGCTTGTTGGAATGTTGCTGCTTTTTTTTTTTTTTTTAAGTGTTCTTTGTTCAAACAGAGTTCAATAACAATTGAATACATCAGCAGTCCAGTTTACGCTGTCATCAATTTTGACAAACACATCTACGCTAGATTTTTACATTTCCAAGAACTTCCGACAAGTCGCAAATGGCTATCTAGTTGGATAGCTCCGTAAAATAACACTAATAATAAATAAGGTCGAACCTCGAATCCACATTTTGTATTGAAAATGCTTTTGATAAACAAAGGATGGATAATTTTTAGCTTGAGCAAAAGGGTTTTACACTGGTAGCCTTCAAACGTCTGCTGTGTAGCCCAAATTCCATTAACTTTTACAGTCCTAATTGTATGAAAATAATGGTAATACAGAAATTGCCGAAACACGAATACTATAAGTTCCTCAGTAAATCGGGAAGAATGCATCATCGCATTACACTGTATGCACTTTTCCATGCATGCGATATAATAGGATGAAGTATCCTTCTCGTTTTTTGTTTATTATTATTTTTTCAATGACACTATAAAAAAAAAGAAGAAAAACTGGCATTCCATATTAATTCATGTACCGTACACTATATGTAGCAAAATAAAATAAATAGATTTGGATTAACAAGAAATAAAGAAATCACCGGGGATATGATCAACCAATAATCTCATCCTCTCCCCAAAAAATCTTGTGGCAATTAGATCGGTAGTTGGCGGCAGACAATTTTTGAACATAAGCTATACTAAGGAGCAGATAGGCTAGTGAGAATTTAAAAACCAAAATGCATTATAAAGAATTCCCCAAAAAGAGAAATCATTATCCTTGTTTCCCAATGTAGACTTGGACTATGTCCACAAGCACACAAAACAGCAACTCGATTAATATTGTGGAACAGCGGATTTGTTGTTCCTCGAGCTTCCAGAAACAAACAGTCGACCCTCATCAAGTTGAGTCAGCTCTAGAAAAAGGCTGTTTTACATTTTAAAACTGGTTCTATTTACGAAACACCGAGTTAAATATGGGTAACCCCCTTTCGCTACCCGCACAAGATATCTTCATGAAGGCGCCTGAGAAGGAGGCATTAAATGCCTCGCTCTTGAAACTCTCCCAAGTATTTCTAGCGTGGGAATAATGGGGAAGAAGAACGCGCAACTTTTATTTTTTTTAATTTCTTTTTTCTGATTATGTTAACAACAGACGTGGAAAATATTTTTAAAATTAGGCACTGAATGAAATCAGATCCCCGCCCCCCTTTTTTTCTTTATAAATAGGAATGAGATTGAATAAATAAACTACAAGATAACCATATATGTTATCATGAACAAAAAATGGAAAAAACCAGATGAGAAAAATATGATCTACGAGCAGGACTAACAAGGACGATGTAATCCCCCTCAACCGACATAGCGTCCTTAGACGGTCAACGAATTACAGTGCAGAATCTTTGGAAATTGGTAACGAAATGAAAATACAATTTTCCACAAATGGCAGCACCCTAATCAACACGTGCGTAGCGTTTAATAAATCTAAGTTTAGGGGTTTAACAAATTAAGTGAAATATTATAGTGGAAATTAAATAAATGCAATAATTCCATTAATACATTTGGAAGTTTTCTTTAGTGTATACTAGCAATTCGCTCGAGATTTCTGGTGTTTCTCGTTCTACAGGGAATCACATCAGTACGCCTGTACTTAATGGATACCAAGAGAATCGTCTACAACAGCTGAGACAGAAAAACGATGCTTCGTGAACGCTGGCATGAATTAATCTGTAGCACCTGACATAGAATAATTACCACTGAGTTGAGAGGTCACGTTGTGGGGGAAAACAGAAATATTCTTGATTTCACATGGCCCATAGAGCCATGCGAGTATATAATGAAAGTGAACCATGAACAAGGCGTATTATAAGTGTAAAATAGGAGGGTGGCCATTTTGAATATTCTCTCTTGCAACCGATTGGATGAATGACATCATCTTAAGCGCCACACCTATAGCATCAATCTGTGTATCACAAAGTGCTTTGATCACAGAAACAACAAAGGTTAGTTACAAACTGTGCTTGAAGCCAATCTTTACAAAATTAAGCCTGCAAATACATAATAATTGATATTCAAAACAAGCTACAAGGTTCCAGAACTGATTTGAAACGGTTTGAATACTGTCGGAAACTGTAAGAATTACGAAATGTTCAATTCGAATTGTACAAACACATCCGAATTGCATGTAGTACGAATCGGACTGTGAAAACACGCATGCATGCCTGTGACGTAAAATGCTCATATTTTGCAAATCTTGATTCCTCGCCTTATTGATGATTTCTTTCTTTCCCTAATATACACGGCCATCTGTGTGGAATACCGGATTACGATACCGGTTACGCTACATCCGATATTCTACACGATGTGACGTCACGAATATTGGTGGCTGTTTTTTCTCGCACAGTCTTCAACCACGCATCGTTCCATGTGATTTAAGCGAGCTCGTTGACCTCCATTCAGGGTCAACAAACCCGCTTAAATATTTAAATAGTTAAAAAATACTTAATACTTAAATAAAATACAAGTTCATAAATTGTCACTGGATTGTAAAAACTTTCTTAAAGGTTCTTAAAGATCAGGTATCTGTTTCCGGCAAAGATACTGTTAATATTATGCTTAATATCGTAAAATATTACAAATATATATATATTTTTATTTTTTTATAATCGTCTTCAATGTGCTTGTAATTAATTATACTAACTGAATATTACGCCGGAAACGACCATACGTAAGACTTGCATTTGAAGGCCAGCACAAGATTCAAACTTATTTAAACTGTAATTTAAACGACGATTTAACAAAGAGTTCAAAATTATATAATGATCACTCAGTTATTCCCGTAATGAGTTGGATCTAAAGGCATGACGTCAATACGTGTCCATTGCGTGGTTGTTTCTGTCTGTTTTTTGGATGATTACAAATCCCAATTTCTAATGAGTGAGACGCAACTCTCGCGAATAGCAAATTGGTTATGATCAGAATTCTCCAGCCTCCCATACCTTTTGATGTTCCTCCCACCCATGGCTTCAGTAGTGCTCCGGTGCACCATAGGGTGATACGGCACTGTCCATATTCATTCAGCTTCTGATATTAAATTAATTGAAGAAGAGTTTGAATATGCTTTATGCATTAAAGAAGATATTCTTCTGTTCTTGCAAAGTGACTCTTCACCCTCCTCTTCATTTTTCACTAACTTGGAGCCTTTCCGTAAGAAATATTACGGAAGATGTCGCCGGTAGTATATGGATCGACGAAGGAAGGACGTGAAATGTGGTGGAGGTGTAAGTAGTTAGGTGATGATGTGGTGGAAGCTAAGAAGGTAATTATTCCTTCTCTACTAATTGATTGCTGCAGAAAGATCAGGTTGCACACATAGGAATAATGACTGCACCAGTCACCCAAGGTGAAAAACGATAATTCTGCAAGACTCACAGGTTTCAGGCTGTGATGGGCTTTCTAAAAGTATACTAAAATCAAATTTAAAAATTTCTGGTCATACTCAAGGACGAGTAACCGCACAGGGTCAGAGGAGTTTTCAAGATAGACATGAAGAGAATATCAATGTGTTTCTGCCATCAGGCGGATTCGAACACACGACGTGAGTAAATTTTTAGTTGCATTTTGGAAAAGCACCCAGATACTCTACCTCTCACAGAGTTAATTCATTCTTAACTAAAAGAGCTGAAAAATAAACTAACCCACAAAGGCTCGATTACAGACGCAACTGTTACTTGGCGGGCAGTATACAGACCGACTATAGTCTTTGATTAGTATTAAAGATGATAGAAACTTATCTCATGGAAATTAAGTAAAAAGAGCAGGGTCGGCGTATTCGGGACTCTTGGCGATGTGTTCTCCTGATCAGTTTTCATAAGCTCAAATAGAACAAAAATGTTGTTTTAATAAAACACTTTTCAAAAAAGATTATTTATTAACATAACTGGCATCAGTCCTAACATTCCTCCCTTCATTAAGTTAAGTTTTCGTATTTTTACTTAGGTTTGGCAATTTTATCCAACGCTTGTTCAAAATTTGTGGTTCTCGCTGGATATTGGCACCCTAGCCCTAATGTGCTTAGTAGGCAACGCCAGCCCTGATCAAGGGGCACTACTGGTGGATGATAAGGAGAGGCAGGGCCGTGTATTTATATATCAGTCAAGATTCTGCTTGGAGATAGCAGAAGGATCTTGATTGAAGAAGTGTTCCTGCCTAACGAACACCAAGAATCATTACTTGAGCATCTCTTATGACAACCATTCACCTTTCCCCATCCCACTTCTCCAGTGGAATTTCACAGGCCGACGTCAAAATGAAACTGTCCATGAAAATTTAAGGGCAGTTTGAACAAGAAATTGTCCTTAAGTTTAAACTGCAAATGGGGAAAAAATCAGCTCCACACCGCTAATATTCTCATATAATTTCTCTGTAATGTCTGCATGCTGTCCTGCCCAGTTAGCTACCCTTATTTGCTATTCACCGCGTCTGGATAATGATGGGACGGCACCTTAGAGACAGCTCAACCAGCTTAAGCCATAACAGTTTTAAGGGTTGAGAACAGTTAATCCACACACAGAGCGATATTCCTCAAAGAAGGTATCGACAACTTTACGATCCGATGCCAAAGATCAACTACGGCTTGCTTCGCTGTGTATACATATAGAAATACAGAAAAAGACAAATATTTTGGAATGCTTTTTTCAGTTAGTATAAAAATTAAACGGCTTATGATTTTCTTTCCTGGTCTATTTAGTTCATTTCATATTCGTCTTCTATAAAGTCTTCATTTAATATTAGGCTTCTATAAAGTCCCCAACTGCAATTTTCTAAATAATTTAGGGATATGAACAGACCTTTCGTTTATTACATTTCTATATTAAATTTGCATTTGTTCCACAGACATTTCAAAAGCATTATTCGATATGTCTACCAACAGCTCGAATGCATGCAACATAACGAAAATAGTGATTGTGCCTGGCAACTCCTATGGAAGCTGAAGTGTCTCTTCACAGTATACTGAATTTATCTAAGCACTGTAACTCTTGGCAGCTTACTCCTATAAGCGCAGTTGTTTTAGATGTCCACACAAGTAAATATTTACTGGATAAGGGTGAGCACCCAAACTGTTCACAAAATTTGACGCATGCTCACAATATTTGCAACTGCTATCCACATAATTCTGACTCACTTTTACATCTAGCAGAACTAGAAATAATTGAATATTAAACTAAGAAACAGCTGAATATCTATTGTTTTGGCAGTAGGTTCCCATATTTAGAATCATTGTACAGGGGCCAGCCGTTACTGAACAATCCCCATAGCCTAGACTCCATTAAAAATTCTAGAAAAAGCTTACGACCAATCTTACCTGAACAAATCAGCTCGCACATCTCACCAATTGCAATATGCTGTTCCAAATATATCTACTGTTACTAATATGCTATCGATTCAGTATCGAATTCTAAATGAGTTTGAAATCGCAGTTGTCTACGCTTACGTCGAATCGGACTGTGACAGCCTAAATGCTAATGCTTTCATTATTGTGCTTGAAAATGCCTTCAATATCAGTGGAAATATAATTCATTTCCTGTTATCTTTCTAATGTGCAGGTTAGTAATTTCCCGCATTACAAGTAGATCACCGATTAGAAAAATAATTGAAGAGTTTCCACACGACGGAGTCCCGTCTTGTTTACTCTTTACGTCTCTCTCAATTCAATTTCAAAATCACCGAGGTGATTATTCACGTATATGCGGATGCATTAAGCGCCAAACATGTTCACACCAATCATTAATTCCTGGAAATGCAGTGACCAAATTCAACCAGAAGTTTATGATTTAGCTCAATATTTGAGAAGATTTAACTTGGGGTAAAACTACGATGATAATATTTTCTATTAAGTTAGGAGCTGAAATAATTCCTACAATTATGAGTCAAAGACTCGTGTTTGATATCAGATTGAACGTCTTCCAACTTGAACTGCTTCTTAATAAAATCAGTAGTCTGTTCCGGCCACGCAAACAGCACCTCGCATATCTTAAAGAGCCACAACCACAATCTTGAGACAGTTGTCTATACTATATGCGCAGAGGTATGGGCTTTGGCTACTCCAATCCAAATGAAGCCAATCTCTGTTGCCGAATATCCGATGTCAAAATAGGCACCATCTTACCAAACATAACTAATTCTAATGATCCTTACCACCCAAAAGAAAATCGATAAATTGGCCAACCTGATGAGATGGAGACTACTTTACAATTCTTCTTCACTGAAAATTGCAAACCGGTTGAAAATCTGCTCTAGGTTTATACCTGCGAATATTGATATCCAGATGGCAACTGGTACTCACTACAGAATATCTATTGCAGGATGGTTCACACATTTGTGAAGCATGCTGCCGTATTAGTGACCCATCTATAATTCTGAGGGATGTTTAATATTGCTGTTGCCCGTCTTTTGAAATATCCATTGAAAATCCAACAATTTCGTACATTCTGATCTGAAGATGCTACCTCTATTTAGTCGGACTGCTAATCTGGACTCGCGATGGTTTTTTATGTTGATGTACAACTGTGTATCTTTGAGATCGTTATGAACAATAATCTAGACCAATTATAATGTTACATTAATCACTGGTTAATGTAACACTATTCCTAATATATGTAAATATATATATAAGCCAATACATTTGTTTTAGTTTTCATTTTAGTTGAAAATTAAAGAAAGAAGTTAAAAATTAGCAAATAAAAAAAAAATCTATCCCCCATAAATGGGTTGAAATGCTCAGAACAGTTGTGATATACGAGGTGTATTTCTAATTCGATTAACCGTAAGTGTGCACATTTTTATTTAGACGCCAAATTGGGTCAGAAGACAAAATCGATCTTTTTTTTTTTTTTTTTGTTTTTTTTTGAGCTTTCACATGAAGTCGCTCAACCTTTTAAGGAAACCTTTGTGAAAGTGCCCATTTAAACTCAACTCTCATAGCAATAGGGTTCTCTTTTCACTCTCCACTAAACCAACAAAACCTACAGATAATTATATAAATACATTTTTATTATGCAGCAAATAATTCCTACCAGCATCATTCCTGCAGATATCATTCCGCTAAAAGCTTCCGATGTATGCTCTCACATGCAATATTTATTCAAGTGTGTCTTCGAAATGGAAACACTTTGTAGCCCATTATTTTTATGTCTCCTCTTTAGACAAGCTCAAATACTCAGACAAAGGGATATCGTTAAGTTCAAAAGACACGGCGTACAGTTTGCTCCACTTCCCATTGAACTGAGAAATGTTTTTGACCGCCTGTGTACGTTGCTATTTCGTTCATCAAGATTGCCTTTGGATTGTATATCGCGGTATTTGCTTAAGGACACGGTTCTGGAAAAGGGGTTGGCAACGTCACTGAAAGTCTGGTTACAGAAATTTAGGCGTAATAACCTCGGATAAATGCAAAAATAGCAGGCAATGAAATTTAAGAATCGTTACAAGGATATGATTTCTGTTATAGCAACAGAAAGTAATGGAATTAATAATTGACAGATGGTAATGAAAGAAATGTTTGGATATTTCAGATACAGAATTGAAAGAGAAAGAAAAATAAAGGAAATTCTCCGACCAATACCGATCCACATTATCGCGGCTCTGGCAATGAACATTTTATTTTCCTCTGTAATGATATAGATACAGGCAAATAATTGAGAAGGCGACTTCCCAACTCGATAGATCTTAGTTTGCCCGTATCTACGTAGGCCCTGATTCTGACGTGTTTTCTTATTTATTTTCTGATCGGTATATAAAAAAAATAATAAATTTTCTGTTTATACTTCGGGACGACCAAACGGTCAGAGGAGTTCACGAGATAAACACAATACAAGAAACAGCACCGTATTCAGCAGTCAAGGGCTTGAACCTCGGTCACTCAGGGCACGTGTACTTATGCACTCGCGCGCCTGACCACTAGGCTACTATAAAATAGGTTTTCGTAATTACACGCTTTCAACCCACTTATGCACATTGCTTCTCTTTTGTACATCATCCTAATTGAAACTCGAGTTTCCAGGAGAAAAATCCTTAAACCCAAACTAAGACCGGTTTTGCTGCCTGCCGAAAACGATGTTTGCAGTACAGTTCAGCATCTACTGTGGTTATGAGGCAGTGACTGTTCTTAGTGACGCTGGACACACCGCGTGCTTTTACTGGTGACAAAAAATGCTCGGATATTTCCATTTCAAATTCATCTTTGTTTCTGGTTCATAATAGTGGCATCAAGATGTAACCTCCAGAGTTCCTGCCTTCTGGTGGGTCCATAAGACTTTCAAATGGGGATAAATTTGCGTACGTCGTCCAGTAATGCAAGTGGCCATTATGTTGCCAGTGTAAGTGTGGGTGTTGTGTCTTATGTTGCCAGTGTAATCGCAATAATGTCTATTTCGTTCAATTTTGTGGAAAATGTAGCTGCATAACCCATAATTTCTTACCTTCAAAAATGTGTAGACGCCTTCTAGAGATACATATTTTTCTCATCTGTGGATAAGCTCTTTCAGGACTCTTGAATAGAGCTCCTCACTTTGAGCAGAACAAAAATTCCACTTCATTAAATATCTGTTCATCAGTCTGAAATCAGCGGCTCCGTAATGGTTTCTTCATTTTAGGGCAGAGGAATAAGTCACAATGTGAGAGGTCGGGAGAACAAGGTGGGTGCTGCAGAATTTCAAAGCCACGCCTTATGGCAAAGCCCACTGCGAGAATAGCCTTGTAAGCAGCAGCACTATCTGCCAAAAGGTGGACAGCTTTGGACAGCTTCCAGCGATTCTTAAATTTGGTATCATGTCTTAACTTTCCTAGGAGATTTCAGTAGTACTCCTCAGAGACGTTGTTGCCTTTTGGGAAGTAATCTGTAAGGATGATATCTTCTGAGGAACAATGAATTCTTTTGGAGGTTGGTGAAGGTAATATTTCCATCATTTACTCATTAGTTTCGTTTCTGGATCATTGTGATGTACCCAGAAACCCTAAATTAATTTTCGTAATGAATCGACCTTCTCCAGCATTTAGTCTCTCGCAATATTCATAATTCTTTTTCAGTAACCGACTTCGGTAACTTATGAGACAGTAGTATATATACACGTAATATCAAATCCCAAACTCAAATATTTCAAGGTGAAGGTAAAAAGACCTGTTGAAGGACTGTGTGTGAAACTTCGATTCTCTAGTTATTCGCCGAAACAGCATCGTATTACGGAATAAATGCTGACCGACATTACACAGCTTCTGAAAAATAGACAACGACAGTATTTATTCCCACTCTTTAGAATGGCATTCCCTGTATGCGAAGTTAAAAAAAAATTAAGTTCAGAAAGGGAGGTGAAAAAATTTATTAACACGGGGGTAAAAAAGTTAAATAAGTCAAATGAATTGTTTTTCCGCGCGCTGGGCGAACAGTGAAGCGAAAGCTGCCGACGACTACCGCAGACAGATTTCCATAACAAAGGGGGTGTACAGTAAACAAGAAAATTCTGAAAACCAACTACAAACAACACGCACAATGGAAAATTAATTAAGAAGAGAACGGAATCGAGAAGAAACTGAAGAGATTAAATTATATCCAATGTCAACAAAAGATCCATTTTAAACCATCAATGAAAGGCAGAGGGAAAAAATAGACAATAAAAAATAATAAATATAAAACGACTAAAGAATTATAGATTACATTTGTAGACTCATCGGACGAAAGAATGCTTTCTTGGTTAATTGTAAAGTTAAGTTCGTTTTTTTTTTGTTTTTTTTAAAACTAACTCCCCCGCGCTCCTCTTGTTTTACTGGACGAGTACATTCATTCATTCATTGCTTTTCAACTGTCGCATTGCAAATACTCCAATTCCAATTATTTTTAATAGAATTAGCAATTCGTGTGTAAATCATTATTTTTGGAGATATAAAACGAGCTGAGTCCTGGAGAAGATACGGAAATGGGCAGTGTTTTTTGGTGCAAGACTGCGTATTAATGAAACCTCAGTTTCGAAGATTCATTGGGGGGGGTGTAGTGAAAGCTGAAAACAGTGAGTTTTATCAATTGAACTTGCGTTGTTTTCAATGAGTTTGTATTGATGGGAGCGAATCTGTTGCCATACGTTGCAGCTTTAAGTGTGAAACAAAACTGGAGTTTGTAAGCAAGATTCTCCTTTCAGCATTTATACCTCCTGAAGCTTTCTTGTTAAGGCTCTACTGCACTGAATGTTGCAGTCATTTAAGTACTGCAATAGGAGCGTGATGACAGAGGTGTTGGCGGGGTCGCCAAGCTTTATACGTTTGAGATACTTAGCTGTTAAAGGAATAAGTAGATAAAAAGTAAACAGGCATTTTTAGGTCCTCCATTTCCTTGGAAAACCACTACATCCGGGTGATAGCTCAGAGGGATGGAAAATGAAAGTATTACCGGGTCCTCTCTCAAAGTGGGGGGGGGGGGGACGACGCTTTCTTGTTTGCATCAAGCGGCTTACAAAAACCCTACAAACTACAAGTTAAAAACGATGTCTCTAGGAGCAAAAAGGCAATGAAATATTGAGTCTTAGACATATAAGCGCATATTAGGTTAGAACATGCTGCGCCATTGTATATTATGTTTGTACATAGTGTGTGTTCAAAGGATGATCTGCATGTCTAAATAGTGGTGTAGATGAGAACATTCTTTAAAATTCTCTCATTCCTTGTAAAATTACATATTATGCTCTCTATCTGCCTGTCATGTAAAAATAAGGCAATGCTATGCTGTGGATAATATAATTAATTAGACAAAGTATTATAATTTATATATTTTATTTAAGACAATGATATGTATAAATTATAAGTGGATAATTATGTATATAACTTATATTTGTATATATGAATGTGCATCCCCTGGTTAATAGCCGTAAGCGAGAGTCTCTTAGGGCAAAATAAAGATAATAATAATAATAATATTTTGTTGACTGAAAAATCCGGAATAGCTCACGGAGATACAACCTACTCTTGAAATCCGCTAACTGTAGCACCTATTGCAGAATCCTTTAGAATCCATTCTATGAAGGGACTCGAACTCAGGGATCTCAGTTCGAGTCCCTTCATAGAATCCCTTCATCTCTAAACGAGAAGGAATAGTACATATATCTTTGATTTGCGAAACGTCAAAAATAATAAGTAAATATGCATAGAGTTAAAAAAAAAAAAAAAGAGCACACTATTTACAGTTCGAACGCAGCTCCTGAATAAGTTTAAAAAAAAATAAGTAAATAAGAATCTAGCGAACGTCAAACCTGCCCTTCATGATATTTTTATACAGACTGTAGAAATCAATCGGTACCAAAGCATCATGATCTAGGCGTCATCTTCGGCTACAAACACTTTCAACCATCACCTTGGCATGCTGCTTAACTCGAACTCGTACATGGAAAGCCAGACAGTACGTACAATGCATCTATGATAAATGATCCACTGTAGAATACATTAACACCGTAATTTTACCATTTTTACCGCTGGGTACTGGCATCTGAAATGGGCAAATAGAAAGAAAATCCTTAACCCCCCCCCCCAAGCTTCGCACTACAAAGATGGCCCAAGAATTGCACGTCAAAAAGGCTTCTAATTCCATTAGAGAAAAGGCGTCTCATCGCTTCTCTATTAGCATTGGACCAGTATCATCTCTAAGCCATTATTCTTGGACGCTGAGCTAAAGAATCCCCTACGTTTCGCTCAGGGTTACCCCTGGACTGTTCATCACAAAATCGCCTTCTTCTGGCAGATAGACTCCTTCCACACTAAATGCTGTACAGCAAGTGAACAACCCTTAAGACTAAACAGTGATCGACTTTATCACAAATTAATACTCGGGCAAGCCTTTCCTCTTCAAAGACTTTCTGTGACTAGGAATCAAAGATGGCCATCCGTAAGAATGTTGGACCTAATGGTAACATTCATCTTCTGAGATTCGTCATAGCCCCGTTTTTCACCATGGTAACTTAAGTATACATGCGACAAAGGATCCCTTACATGCGACAAAGGATCCTGAAGAGGAAAGAGTCAACGCCGCACGGATGCACATGTAGGGGTGGTCCGAATTTGGCATGTCTAACGGCCTATGAAAATCAGTATCCCCACTAAACCATTCTTTGACTGTTAACTTTATTGTGTAACCGTTTATATATTATAATTAATTTCGTTATAAGTATTTGAAAAAATCGTTAATTCTACGGAAGTTTGGCCTTTATGAAGGCTAAAAGCTTACTATTCCTGAAGGGTAAGCTTTTAATAACCCCGGCTTCCATAGCCCGAAATTTCCATAGCATGAACTACTCGTAGCAGTATTTAAACTATTCCCACGCCGATCTGCGAGAACCAAAGATGTATACCTGGTTAAGGAAGAAAAAGTTATAATTTTTTTCGAAGTGCTCTAAACGTGCCCTTAAATTCTTACTCAGCTTCTACCATTAATTATTGTATCACTCATCACTGATCAATATGTTGTAAATAAGAAATTTTATATTTATTTCAACTTGAATTACATACCCTTTTATAACCCTAGACAGCTTCGCCTATTTCTCTCTTGCCCGCGTAGGTAGCACAGTTGGTATAACCATCGTTCTTCCTACATCCTGGGATTTCAATCCACACGCTGGGATTCGAACGCGGATAGAAAAGACCTGAGTTCGAATTCCGTCAATGACTCCAGCAATTCTTATCGGTTTCACAATATCCCATTATATAATCCCTTATATAATCCCATTATACAAAGGGTACTAGGAAAGTTTTGCAATACAGCTTTGTTTATTTAATTTTTTCAAAGTAATTTCCTCTACATTCAATACACCTCTCCATCCTCCGAAACCAATCTTTAAACCAGTTCTGCCAAGTTTCACTAGGGAGTAAAGTACACTCGTTGTCCCAAGCCCGTAGAAGGTCCTCATCACTGGAAAACCGCCTCCCTTTTAGCTTCATTTTCACATGCGGGAACAGTGCAAAGTCGCAGGGAGCAAGGTCTGGACTGTAGGGAGGGTGCTCCAGAAGTTTCAGTCCTGTCGTGGTCAAATATTCGGTGCAGGCTTTGGCGCGGTGAGCTGCAGCATTATCGTGATGGAGGTACCAGGTGTCCATTCTTGACTTTGGCCGCAGGTTCTTCATAGATCCAATGACTTTAGGCAGGCATTGTTCAGTATACCACTTAGCTGTGACTGTCTTCTGCATGTCCAAAACGACACGTTCCACAATTCCACTCGATTTGAAAAATACAGCTATCATTTTCTTCTTTACAGATCGGGATTTTCTGACAATTACGGGTGTGTCGTCATCATCAAAGACCCAAACTTTGTTTTGAGCCTTGGTCGGCAGATCGTAATAGTACAGCCAAGTCTCGTCACCTGTCACGATGTTGTTCACATACCGAGATTGTCCCTTATCAAACTTTTTTAACATCTCCCGGCATAAAATCACACGTCGTGTCATCTGCTCTTCAGTCAGTTGATGCGGCACCCAGAGAGAACAAAGTTTCTTCACGTGCAAATGATCTTGCAGAATCGAACGAATTGCTGGTGCATTTAGGCCCAAAGTATCCTCTATCTGTTGGTAGGTCACTCGCCTGTTTTCGTCAAGCATTTTCCTCACAGCAGTAACGTTTTCCTCCGTAACTGACGTTCGTGGCCTTCCCGACCTCTCAGAATCCTCCAGAGTGAAATTTCCCCTTTGGAATTCTCTATACCACCTGAATATCGTTGTACGATGTGGACAATCATCATCTAGTGCAAGAGTCATTTCTTCTAAGCAGCGGTCTATGGTTAAACCACGCACGAAATCATACCGCAAAACTGTCCTTATCTCATTTCGTGACCACGATGCCATCGCAAGCACTTTACACTCTCGCTACTAATGAATAACTGAGCCCATCGACTTGGCGCGGCGGCTACTATGCACGTATGAACATGTCTCAACATGCAGCAACAAGCAGCTTCCTGTGATTCATTGTTGCGTCATATTGCAAAACTTTCCTAGTACCCTTTGTATAAGGCTTATGTTAGACCACACTTGGAATACTGTGTTCAAGTATGGAGACCGCACCTGAAGAAAGACATCGAGCTTCTTGAAAGGGTGCAAAGAAGGGTAACTCGCCTGGTGAGATCGGCAAAAGGGCGTCCTTATGAAGAAAGACTTCGAATATGTGGGTTGCAGAGTTTGGAAACTAGACACCTTAGAGGAGATTTGATTGAGGTGTTTAAGGCTCTGAGAGGCATCAGTAAAATGAATGAGGACAAAATTTTCAAGATTATAAATGATGCTAGAACTAGGGGACATAAATTCAAGTTACGGGGGGAAATGTTTAGATTGGATTGCAGGAAGTTCTATTTTAGCCAGCGAGTTATAAATTACTGGAATAAGTTGCCTTCATGGGTGGTAGAGGCCGACAGTTTGGGGAAATTCAAAGGTCATCTGGATAGTACTTTCGGGTAAGGGAAGCACATAGGATGATAGGTTTAATTTCCTTTTTATTTTATTTTTTTTATTTATTAATTATTATTATTTAGTTATTTATTTATTATTATTATTTTTTTTTTTTGTTTTTATCATTGTTTTGTTCGGATTTTTTTTTTTTTTTTTTGGCTGGTGCAGCATAAGCCATAGGCTTTCTTGCACCATGCGGCCGTTACTAATACTAATACTAATACTAATATGGCTGAGTTAGTCTGCGTCAGACAAAAGTAGGATTTTTTTTTTTTTTCTTTTTCTTCCTCTTCTTCGGAATTCAGGTTTTTCGTCCACCAAAAGAACCAGAAGCATACAGACATTATATACAGCGCAATATGGCTTAAGTTGCTGATGTTCAAACTCTACAAAAACCAACCCATCTCTCTCTCTCTCTCATCACACACACAAATATTAATTTTTTCAAGAAAGAAAAATAAAGAAATAAAAATTTAAAACTGTTTTCCTACAGAGAATACAATGACTCCTAACTTTCGAAAAGAGAAATATATAGTTTTCCGTTCTAGCTATCACTCTACTGTTAACATGTGGAAGGTTTTATTCGATATTTTTGCTTTGTTTTAAACTACAGTTCAGTCGCGTGATCAAATGTGAGGCCGCACTAGAACAGCCGTTTGAGATGACCATCCACTATCCGTTGTTCTTGTATTCTTTCCCTTTTAAACTCCTCTCACCTAATTTGGCTGTCTCTGAGGGTATAAACTGAAAATTTAAATCAAAGGATCAAAGTTTACGTGTCGCTAAAATGGTGACGTTCTTATATTATTATATCTATTTCGCGAACTTCTTTGGACACATATTGGGTCATCATTAAATTATTTAATTAAATAATTTAATACGCAGAAAATTATTTAATTAACAAGAGTTGGCCACCTACAGTGACACCCATCCTTAGCCGATAAGTTTGTGGAATCTTTGAAGAACAACTGATAGAGGTTTAAATAATTCCCTCAAGAACAAAGGTACTGACAGATTAAAGCAAATAAAAAAAAATGCACACTTTCTTTTGGAGAATTTTTTTCAGTTCATCTGCGTGTCTTTTCAGACTGGGCTCTCTTTCGGATCAATACCACCCTAGATTTTATCGTTTTTCATTGCTCAACGATGGTTTTGGAAGCGTGAGCACAATTTGTTCCAATTACAAAAATCTACCAAATAGTTAAACACCACAGAACATATACTCAACTCTTTAAAATAGGGCCACTATCGGTTCCTGCATAGCACTTTTCTGAAGAGGCGAGTTACAACTTCGAATTGACTGGCGGTTTTCAGGAGCATCAGCGACTTAGACTATACTGTTCCGTTCTATTATGTCGCTAGAAGTGTGTGTTCAGGGACGATTTGCATGTTATGCTGGTTGAAAAACATTGAATAACTTCTTGAAAACCTGAATCTCCTCTCTCTCCCCCACCTAGGGAGGATAACCTACAGCCTCGACAGAAGAGGACTTTAGATATCCCTCTGCTCATTGACATGATGGGAACTGACACCTCCAAAAGATGTGACAAAATCACTCTGCTGTGACTGACGTGCTATTCACCAAGACTTGTCCAAGACTGATCAGGGATGTCCAGGAATTTTCCAATGCCTCTAATTTATCTTGCTGATAAATTTGGTAGACACACAGCTTTCCAAATATGAAAGGTTGCGAGTTTTTGACTGACGAAGGAAGTGCACGTGCGCTTGGAACTTGGTACCAATATTGTAACAAGCTCAATACTTATTCACCCCTTCCCCAAAGTTCTCCATCGTGGGGGGGGGGGGGTCAGGCCAATCTTCTCCCAGACGGACAAGGACAATTCGATGATCATCAACGTCTGAAACTGCATCGTGCACTACTGGCCACCAGATATCAAAACTCGAAATGAAAGGCGGGATTAAATATGATTTCTTTAATCGAATAAAGATTTAACGAAGCAAGAAAATAACTGAGTTGTGTAGAGTGATAAAATGAGATCATTTCTGAGAAAGCAAAAGCTTTTTTAGTTGTCCGACTAATGCACGTTTTCGGGAAAGATGCGAGTGCGCATATGTGCGTGTGGGTTATGCGTGTGTGCGCGCGCTGCTACAAACGAAAGTAGTATCACCGGCTACTAAACACTTTTCCGTGTTATTTTTTTCCCCGCATTTTCACGCTCTGCTTAGCTTAATTGCAATAATAAAGCCATCAGCATATCGCCAACTTTCGGGGATTCTTTTGCGCTGGCAGTGGGGTAGTCATTCTCGGCGGTACACAGCTAGAAAACAACGGCATCGATTTTTAGATAGCTTATCACACGCTACTCATCTTTCGTTAGGGTTATCTGTGTATGGAAAAAACACTCTACCATCGTTAGGGAGCCTAATTGTTTTCAACTGCCTGGCAATTGACTCCGTAATCTAGAGTGCTGTTTTTATATAACGGAGAACTTTGTATCAATGACGGTAGCGTTTTTCTCATTTCCATATTCACGCAATTACCAACTTATCCGAGAGTCTGTCTTTGGCTGATGAGAACAATTGCCTTAATGAGGCTTTTTTTTTTTTTTTCTTTTTTTTTTTCTCTTTCTCTCTCTCTTTTTTATACCCCTCGGCGTTTCGGTGCAAGGCCGGCGTTTAACGTCGAAGCTTAATGTCGTTGAATAACGTTTGCACCTAGCACACAGCGGCATCGATGGAGAACTTTCTTTAACGTTTTAAGAAAAAGGCAAAGCTAAAGGTGAAACCGGGTATAAAAAAAGAAAGAAACACCCCATAAATGCACCGATAGGAAACATATTTTTCTTCAAATGCAGTCCGCACATTTTTTTTTTTTGATAGGTTTTGCAAATTTTAAGGCTTTTTTTTTTTTTTTTTTTTTTGGAGCAGCGCCTTCCCCTCCACCCTCTACCTACTTCCCCCTCTCCCCGAATCCTTCTGAATGCACGTGTCTGTATTGGAAGACATAACTTAACCTCTGGCACTTTGTCAATACTCAGTTGGCAGTGCCCAGTATAATCGGCAAGCGTGCCGGAATTCAAATGTAGGCTCACCCCATCAGTACACGCGCTTCTATTTGTAACGTATGTACACGAATATTCCATTGCATCCCCCACCCTTTTTTTATGTTTGAAAGTTCTCTTTCTCAATTAAAAAAAATATTTATAAATACAGAACCGTTTTCTTATACACACAAAGTTATCCAATTAAAACGCAACCCAATTTCCAACACAACAAAACTTTATGAAAAACGAATAATTTAATATAATTAAAACTGTTACAGAGCTCACCTTGCTCTTGTCGACGTGCGCTAGCCCTTGTCAATATGGTGCTACTCTACGAAGACTACGTCCATCAATGGGGCGAATGCAGTTTTCAGTAATTTGCTTCGGGCCTGTCGAACGTCTCTTATTTTAACAAAATCATGGTTCTCTTCCTGAACGCACTAATATTGGCTGTACTATTCTGCAAATGACGCTGATGTCACAATGAAACTGCCTTCTGCCACCTGTTTAAAACTATTGTACTCCACGTTCAAAATGTGTTACGTTACCTCGGTCCACAGGGTTGTTTAAATGACACGAGCGATAACTCTAAATGTAACTGTGAGACTAACACATTGCCCTCTTCCTTCCTCCCCCCCCCACCTCGCTCAATTGGTATTTGTGCGTTACAATGTTAGTATTTATTAAAGGCAGCAAATTTAATGCAATCGCCGCTGTATAAACATCAATACGGCCACTCCACCTCATTTTATTGCAAGAAAAATTCTTTCGGGGGGTTTAAAAGGGGAGGAAGAGCAGAGAAAAATAAGAAGGGAATATGGTGAAATCAAAAACTCTCCTCCGTGCACACGATGTCTTACAGAGTACAATCGCCGTCGGGTCGCTTTTGATTTTTGCCTGGCAGAAGAACAAAGGGAGCAGATTGAAAGATGTGTAGTGTTCGCAGCGGAATTCACGGTGAGCGGATTCGGAGATATCCTAGATACGTAAGCCAAATATAGTCTTCAAAGCAGTCCGGTTACCGACGAGAAGTTTCCTACGCGTCTCACCCGAAGTTCACTGGGGCTTTACGAACAGATTCTTGTTTCAATATGAAACGTACGGAAATGGGATTCTTGTAGATTGTTACCTAGATAAGATTTTTCCCGAAGGAGTTTAAAGGTCTGTTCATCAAAGCGCACACTGGATTTAGATGCTTAATATTTCTAGGACGATTTACCATAGAAAGCAATGAAATGTCGGCTGATGCTTTTCTACTCATAACAAACATTTTCCTTCGAAAATGTTTCTCTCTATCGGAAATATACCAAAATATAATGCGTTTGCGTCTTTCAAATAAATACTCTCTCTCTCTCTCTCTCTCTCTCTCTATATATATATATATATATATATATATATATATATATATATATAGTAAAAAGAAAGTACAGCATTTTAACTTTTAATAGTTGAGGTAGAACTCCAAGACCCCTTGAAATTTTCGTGACTGTTGCTGTAAACCAGGTTTTGCAGAAGTCTCTCAAAACTATCACTACCAGCATATAGTGTGGGATCATATCGCGAATGATTGCCTCAAATGATATCATGCAACAAATCAATTGCCTGCCCGAAAGAAGAACGCCAGAAAAACGCGAGGCATGTCCCAATTCCCCTAAATACATCTTAACCACTACACACCCCACAAACACTCATTTTTACAAAATACAGCAATTAATCTCCTTATTCCTCCCCTGATTTCAAAATTCGCCACTGACACCCGAAACAGCCACCTGAGAAATCAGACAAGAGTCCTCTTGTCTGATTTCTAGAAAAAGAACTCTTAACTTGCGGACTGCAACCGAGCTGTCTTCAAACTTTGCCTCCTTTTTTCCAGTTATCCTCCTTTATGTTTAACCTTTGTCTGCATCAAGGGGTGGGAGTAGCTAGGGATATTACAGTCCTGGAGCAAATAAATGTAATTTTGAATATTAATTTGTTTATTAAATTCCTTGATTTGAATGAAACTTCGGCGAAGGCGAAAGTAAAATTCTTAAAAAAAAGAAACTTCAGTTAACCTGCCCTACAGTTTTTTTTTTTTTTTTTTTTTTCCTGTTATTATTGATAGCAAACTTATCTAACTGGAAATGTTCTTGCAGTACATCGCACTGTTTTCTATTTTTGTCAGAGTATTAATAACTGCCGAGGTTTCTCTTTTTATATTCCGGAAAACAGTCTAAAGGAGTTGGCAATTTTGTTGCTGTAATAGCAAAATTTTCGGGAATACATGCGATCTCGAAGGTACAAAGAACTCCCTGCTAATGTACACCATGGTCCAGGATCATGGCAAGACCCATATAAACATTTTACTAATAATAATTGATTCTGAACGGATTTTTTGTTACTGAAACCATTCGTTCTCAGCTAGCATTTGCCATTGTAAAAAGGTAGGAAGAACCTTCGAAGAAAAGTACACTAATAATATAAATTGCCCGTAAAACATTGAGGAACTAATATTTTTAATGACCAAGCCTTTCGATCAGTGTACAGTGTCTAACGGCACCAGTTTTTCCATCTCCGCGTTGCTTTCATTGTAGGTGCATCAGTTCGCTGGGAAGGCCAGAGATTTAAAAGTGTGGATATTGTTAATGTGTAGTGTTATGTACCGTTGTTCTTCTGGTCATTTAGCCCCCAGACCCCTACTGAGGCCCGAAGTTTCCCCACTTTCGTCCCGTGGAGGAGGTAGACCAGGTACCACAAGTATATAGTTCACTCTGGCAGGTCCTACCACCTAATTTCCTGAGATTTCAGTGGCTAGGACCTGAAAAAAAAAAAAAAAAAAAAATTACGTACGCGTCTCGGAAGCGCTAGGAGAAGTTCAAAATGTTCGGCGAAATTAATTTAGATTGTGTGGGGCGTGTTCACGTTGCTGTCAGATAGAGTGGGGAGAAGGCTAGGGAGAGACAGATAGAAATATGAAGTCAAAAGGGAAGGCAACTCCAGTTTACAGTGGGGCATGCCCATGCCCCAACAGAGGGAAAAGAGGGACGGCAGAAGGGAGGGAGACAGCGAAACCGTTCCTTCCCCCACCGGGAGAGGGGAAAATAGCAGGCCAGACAAGGGGACTGGCCCAGATCGCCAATAGGGCGTGGATGCAAAGAGGCTGCAGGCAGGGTGCCAAGGCAACAAGGTTGTGCCATCCAGAAACCGAGGAGGTCCAGCGAGAGTGTTTCCATTCAAGGTTTTGGTCTAGGTTTATGCAGGTCTGGTTAGGTATTCACTCATGGGACACAAGTCCCGTCCGTTGGTCGTTGTTCAATGGATGTGTCCTCGTCGGTGGTGACTCCGTCCTTAGATCGGCAAGTAGGAAATCCGGACGATCAGCCAGGATTTGGGTGTAGGTCCGACTGCAGTCCATGCAGGCGATGTCATTCGTTGTTTTAGTCCTCTCATGAGATCAACGTCCCGTCCACGGAACAATATTTAGAAGTGAGGTTTAGTCACAGTTGATTGGTGTAACTTTCTCTTGGTGCATCAGGTTGTTGTAGTGAAATTAGAGGTGGTCTCCGATGTTCATTCTTGGGTCATATGTTCTTTTGGGTTATGTTAGGGTTTATGTTTTGGGTTCCAAAGCTCCAAAAGGAGTGAATCTTAAGTCGGTTTTCAATTTCCTTAATATCTTTAACCCAAGCGATGTGTGTTTCCTGGATGAACATAATTTTTAAAAATAGACTAGTCATTAAATTAAAAACTACGTTTCTCTTACAGTTAGAACTTACGCTTTGAATGTCGGGGGGGAGGAACTGTCTCCCCCGTCGGGGGAGTGGGAGGAGAAAGGTACCAGGCAAGGGAGGCTGGTATAATCGCCAACTGGCGTCTGCGGAAATGCGCATTGACCCAGCTGGTGGGGAGTCCAAAATTGGTAGTCATGTCCAAGATATCATCCATGGGACAGGGTCCCGTTCATGTTTGTTGCTTGTCCTTATTCAGTTTGTTTCCTTGGTTCTCCATTTCTTGGAGGGGTAGGGAGGGTACCAGGCAAGGGAGCCTGCTACTGTGCACTGTCTGTCTACTGTAGAATTTCTGCTATTGGTCCAGCTTTCTATGGTATCAAGTTAGGTAGTCAAATTCGGGATGTCATCCATGGGACAGGTGAGGTGGAACTTGCGTCGCACTTCCTATCCCAAGCTGGTGGTGGTGGTGGTGCCAGGTTTGCATCAATTCGCTGATTTATGGTGGTTGTAGGTTATGGGTTGCGGCTATTTGGGTTCTATACCATGCGAACAAAGCCTGCGCGTAGTTTGAGACGGTCTGATGTTTCTCCGTGTCTAGGAGATGACGTTCTTGTCCCTGTGGTAAGTATTGGATTCTAGTGATGAGGACACTGCGTAGGTCATCATTGAGCTGGCAGACATGCATGAGGTGCTGCCAGCTCTCCAATGTTCCACAGGTGCAAGTTGAGTCATCTTGGATTGCGAGTTGTGATAGTTTGGCATTTCTTTCCCCATGCCCAGTCAGGAGGTAAGTTACTTGGAGACCTGGGGAGAACCAGGTTGATGAGATTGGATAGTTTCGATCGACGTCTGGTAGAAACTTCCTTGTAATGTCTCCTTTGTGAGAAGTGGTTCATCTTTCTTGCCACGCCCGCTGCAGGTGAGCGTGTAGCCTTTTCTTTTCTACATTCCTGTTGTTGGTTAGATCAGGGGTAAATCCCAAGCAACTCTGGGGAGTACGTTTTCCTAGGTGATACAGAAGACCGTCCGACGATTTCTAAATCCAACGGGAGAACGCCAGCGAAGACTTGCAGCCCGTGGGTGCTCACTGTGCGGCAGGCGCGGGTGATGGTTAGCAAAATAGATCTATGGATAGAGTCTGTTGGTTACTGTTGTGGTTTTTTTTTTTTTTTTTTTTTGGTACTATGCGCCTGATGCATAGGTAGTAATCGGGGTGAAGATGGTTTTGAACACAAGTGCAAGACACGCTTGTTCAGGCCCCATTCTTCGCGCGTGACCCTTGCGACCATTGCTGCATAACGTCTAATTTTTTCACGTAGGTATTTCAGGTGATCCCGGAATGATAAGTTTGAGTCCAGTACCACACCCAAGTATTTCAGTTGTCTGGAGAATTTGATAGTTTTCTGGTCGATCTTTATTTGCGGGAGTCACCTGAGACCGAGGCGTCCCTTCAGTAGGATAGAGTTTGTCTTTGCGGGGGATTGGGGAGGGGATATTCTTAACTGGTTTCGGTTTGCCCATTCTTGAAGAGTGGTCAAGGCCCGATTTTTGAGGACCTCCAGTTTTGCTCTTGGGTTTGCTGGTACTGTTAGAATAAGATCGTCGGCGAATGCCTGTGATTGGGCTTCATATAGGTGTACGTTGAGATAAAAGTGTCCAAGACGATATTCCACAGAAGTGGGCAGAGGACCGAACCTTGTGGGCAGCCTCGACATACACGCTTGGAGAGGGTACCGTAAGGGGCAGTTACCCTGATGGTTCTGTTGGTGAGGTCTTTTGATAGTATTATGCAAGTTATCCGGCATGCTGGTTTCACGTAGCCTCACCTGGACGCTCGGCCACCAAAGTGAGTTGAACGCCCCAGCGAAGCCCACGGCTATCACCAGGAAATATTTCTGATTGCATCTTTCGACTTTGGTTAGGAGGTGTGTTCAGGCATCGATCAGTCAATCATAGAGTATATACTATTAAATAATGGGTGTGTGTTATGTGGGTTTAACGGCGCATAAGCTGCTGTGGTTATAATGCGCCTATTAAATAATGGTGATGATTCTTTATTAACATAAAGGACAATGTTATGTTTGTTTGTTATTTGGTTTTTAGGAGCATTAGCAACTAAGGCCATATTGCTCCTGTAATATGCGGTGGTCATTCCCTTGACCTTTCCGCATCCTCCGTATTTGGTGGTGACGGGCTCGAACCCCGGTCTAATCAAGAAGCGTGTGCTGCGCACTGCTGCTCCTTTCCCACCTGGCTACGGAGGCGCCCGAAAGAACAATGAAATAATAATTCTGCACACAGACAACCGAAATAACCTTGCATATCGTATGTTTTCTTGAATACTCTCACATTACAAGTGGCCCGATTCCAGACGTGGGTGACGCAGTTAGAATAACGAAACCTGAAACCGGTGCAAAACAATAAATGCACTGTGCAACTTAAAAGGACTCGCCTTAAGTAAAGAGACAACCGTCCTACGCTCAGCAGTGAGAGAGTTATACGTTACATTTCCGCAGAGTCCATGACATATTTTTGCTTTAATTTTCGTCATATGACCAAAGAGCCAGGTCAAATTCTAGAGCGGTTGATGACTCGGATTAAGCTTCTTTGTGATTTTAAACCATGAGTTGTAAAGGCCTTTGAAAGATTGGAGTCTTTGGCGGTTGAATCACAAAGTGGTGGTACAACGCAGTTGTATCACCACGTTCTGTATGTTCTTGTGATTACATTTAACTGGACACCATTAGAAAAGGGAGTTTTTTTTTTTTTTTTTCAGTATGATTACTGAAATCAAAAGAATAATATTAGATTTACTCATGGAGTTAGCATCAATTCTGGATGATTCATAATTAATCGGTTTCATAATTAATCGGATTATGAAACCGATTAATTAGTTTGATAAGACTGCTGACAAAGAAAGGTTATTTTATCACCTGCAACAAGAAGTCGTTAGGGTTAAAAGAATAGAAACAAGGCTATTTGTGCTAATGGTTTAATATGTTATGTGTCGTTGCAGAGTTTTAGGCACATCACCTACTTGGATCATATTGCGCCATTGCGTTTTTTTTTTTTTTTTTTTTTTCAAGGGTGTTGTGGGGATTAAAAACTCTGAAAAGCTCTCATGGAGTAAATCACTACTCCCTCTGCCTAAGATCGGGTAACTTAGAGGGCCTCGACTGAGGAGAACGTTGGAAATTTCTCGGTCTAGACAGAATTCCAATCCATACGTGTCCACACGAGTGATGATGAAACAACTGTATGGTCACGAAGAGTAATATGTGATATCAAGTATTGTCCACTTTCACATGATTAAAAAGTGTACTTAAAAAAAGGATGATTCTTGATGGCAACACCTCTGATGCTGACAAATTCCAAAATTTGAAGAGATCAATTTTTTTTTTTTAAACAAAAAACGTAACACTTATGGTTTAAGCGTGCATGCATAATCGATCATCAGGATGATCGCTTATGATATAAAGCTTTAACACCTATATCCTAGTAAGGTTACATTATGTCTGCGCTTAGACCTAAAAACAGTCCCCCCCTTCTACCCACACAACATTACTATTAAGATCACACCTAACTGTTGCTATTGTTATTTTACTGTAGATCAAGTATTATACTGCTTCAGAAAATGCATTCTTTGCCAAAGTAATAATGGCACGTTGCCATTAATACTTTGGCCAAACTAATAATTGTGGTTACGATTATATCGTAGTATTTTAAGCAGTCTTCCACTCAGTTTTAAACTTGCTCCTCTTATTTCACGCATATTCTCTGCTATTTTCGGAATAAATGCAATTTATCTGCGTAAAATCAGGCTATAGATAGCACGCGGGCCTCAGTTTCCTTACTCCCTTGGCACCAATTCTGTGTTCGCCTACACGATCACACAAAAGTATACTACACTGCTAAGGTAAAAAAAAATGGCCAATAGAATTAGTTTCTTGAACATGTTCTGTTGGAGTCTTCTCTTCTGCTCAGCACTCAAATAAACACAGAGAGAGAACATTATGTCTGCGCTTAGACCTAAAAACAGTCCCCCCTCTCTACCCACACAACATTACTATTAAGATCACACCTAACTGTCAGGAATTAATGTAGTGATTAATTACAGGCTCGATTTTCAGAGGTGAAAATGGGATTTTCCAACCAGAAGAGAAAAAAACACTGCATTGAAATTTACAATTTGGCAACAGACTACAATCTCCAGAGAGTACAAAAGTAGGGTGTCAAAGCACAATTTTATCCTTTACGCATAAGAATAAAATGAAAAACACTATGCAACGTAAATAGGACTAGCCTTAAGTAAAGAGACAACCGCCCAGCAGTTCCCAAACAGCACACAATAAATCGTTGTGACCAAAACAATTTATTATATTACCTCAGAAGAAGAAGAAACTACATCTACATTTGGATTACCTTGGAGATTACCATAAGCCCTCATTCATTCATTCCTCTTCTCTCTCGTGAAACCAAGTCGTTGGGCCGGATTTTCATCCTGGAGCTGTAACAGATCAGAGTTAAAAAAACATCAAGGTTCCTAAAGGTCGCCGCTACCTGCTGAGAAAATCTCTCTTGCGCAGATTAACCTTCACGATGCCCTTTCATAACACATGTAAGGGTTGTATGAACTGTTATTACCTTGTGGCCTTCATTCTTCATGTAAATGTTCTACATCGCAAGTCAGTGTTCTGCAGCTTGGTACAATTTTCTCCATTGTAGAAAGAATCAAAAGTACAGCAGAACTTCAAAATCTGTAACTTTTTGGCTATATATCATTGTTACATATTTTTCATTGTATAAAATCATCATTTTGGGTACTCACAACACCCATACCGGAACCAGCATCCGAACCCACGATCTTTATTTCCGAACTCAAGATCTTTATTTGTTATTCACTAGACCAATTTGGCAGTGCCAGTTAATAATTTGGCTTACTATTGTAAATTACGTTCTGAGGAGATTATAGGGATCAGAGCGACTGTATTATCGACTGTAGTATGTGTTACCCCTGAATAGTCATTATATATACTGTACACAATCTTCAAAAATCTTGATTCCACGAGGATAGCAGATTTATGACTTTCTACTCCATGTACTTTGCTATCACAGAAAACAAATAAATTAAAAGAAGCTACCGCCGTAGAGTGTGGTCTTCTGAAGCTTTTTATCCTTTCATTTGAATTAATTCTGAGTGACTATTCGAATTTGCTTATCGGTTCCCTTTGTCCCTCTGCCTGAGATCTCCTACTCCAAAATCTGAGGACTCTGCACAGGTTGGCAGCTTTACAGCACGCCACAGACATAAAATCCGATTTGAGCATTTCTTTATCGGATATTCGCAGTTAATACTAGAAGGTAAAATTTTTGGTAGAATTATTGCTTGATATGACCTACAGATCTGCAGTTTTTCAGATGAAATGTTAAAGTGACAATGTTGACAGCTCCCATTGTGCACAGGTACTGTTACTGGCAATTCGCCGAAGTTCAAGGTCATTTGGTAGAGACTGCTAATAGTCCGGTTTCTTTCATGATTAATGGCACAACATAGTTGGAAATGCTATTCATTTCATTGAATATTATACCAGGATTATATGGAGAAAACCCGGTTAGATTTTTCAGGTTCTTCAGTGTTAGTATAATGGCTTGGTCCATTGGGTTCTTGACTTTTAATTGGGAAAGAAAAATCTACCCAAATAGTATGCATCAAATAATATGTCGAGTCATAAGTTTCCGGTTTCTAATTCTGACAAGTTCCTGTTCTGCTGTCCACATAGTGGTAACGACCATGGTTCTGGTGGTCTTGCACTGCACTTAGAAATGAAGTCCATCCCAAGCAAGAGCCAGTTCTCTGTGTGAAGAAATTTGTTTATTTGTATACCACTCGGGAAAAAAAAAATCGTGAACGTCATTTGGATAGATTTTTCAGAGTCAAAAATGAGCCCTAGAATCATGTGGATATTCCTTAAACTGTTAAACTGTTGCTTCTACTAGACTGGTACTTCCAAATTATGCTATCCTTTAATTAGTCTGAAAAAATAATGATATCATCGGCTTCCCCTTGTGGATTTCTTCTTTTAATACTCAACGGTATATTTCTTCCAGGAGTCAATCTGAATGATGAGGTTCCTCGGAGCAAGCAAACTAGTGAGCACTTTTAGTAATGTTCCTTTAATATTATCTCTCGCGTGTGGCACAGCCAACACCGGGTTCGAATCCGTCAGTGGCTCTAGGGAATGTTTATGGGTTTTTTCACAGCGTGGCTGAGTCGCGTTCTCAAACGAAGGGAACGTGCTTTTTTTTTTTGTCTCCACTCCAGGAGACACCCCAGTAAACAGGCAAATAAACCACAGAACACACGCAATTTATAGTCATAACATCTAATTCGCTGATGCGCCGAAAACCCTAAAACCTTTAATATTAAAAAACTGTAACCTAAAGTGTCATAGCTAGAGAAAGGCGATACGGGGTTCTATATAAATACTATCATAGGATATACTTTTATAACCTAAAGTAGATGTCCTGATTCTTATTAAGTAGATGTCTTATTAAGTACTTCTTGAACCTTAAACGTTTGGAGAATGTGACCTGCTTAGCATGTAGATCGTATGAAAGGAATCAGTCAATCAAAATACTAATTAAGCGTTTAGAGAATTATTTTAAGAAGTGAACAGTTGATAGATATCTATTTATAATTCTTAGAGGATTCGGAATTTTTAGTTTCAGATTGGCTACGGGCTTCATAATCTCAGAATTAAGTTGGAGGAAGGAGTATCTCAACAGAGTATGGGCTTTTTAACTTTCAAAGAGGTCCAATGTGGTGTAGACATAAATTTATTTTTGGAAAGGTGGGAAGCTTAATATGATTTTACCTCAGAGAGATAAATGGAGAAACCAAAGAGGAAGAGATTGTACTAGGTGTTTTTTTTTTTTTTTTGCATTCCGGGAAAGAACCTAACTTCCCCGTAAATACTAGGAGCGAAATGTGCATAAATAATAGTAGGTAGACGACTGAAGAGGGCGTACGCGAATATCTCACTCACAGCCCACAACTTTAACTGAATTTCAACAATTCCAAAGTTTATACAATTCGGGATGAATCAAAAATAGGCACTTTCATATTCGAATTTCAATTACTTGAAAACATTGGCACGAAACGTACTGGGAAGTCGGAGAAGAGGGGTAAAGGGAGACAAAAAAAAAACGCGAAAAAAAATCTCGCTTCGCTCAAAAATCATACACGTTTTGAAGAAACCATGAAATCCACTTTGAGCCCGTGCTCTTTACACGTCTGAAGACAGAAACAAATAGAAGTGGACTCAGAAGTCGCTAGGCAGTGCCATTATTCACCAACTGCTGTATTTGTAAGCTCGAATTTCAAAGCAATGTAATACCATCGCTAGAAGTTGGAGCGGGCCAGAGTATAAAGCCGGAGTCAGCCCACAAATGTAAATCCCTGGTCGATTACGGCAGCGAAGAATGCCGTGACTCTATTTACATGGAAAGGGGGGCGTGTATGGCATAAAATGGCTTCTCGTCGTCACTCTGGGCGCTGTTAGGTATTTAAGAATTAAACGAGCGCTCTCGCTCTCTATCTGAACTTGAGTAAAAGAACTCCACGAATAAATTTAGAGTACATATTTGATTATAAATGAAATGTTTGTTATTTTGAATACGAAACCTTGTTTATTATGTCCATGTTTATAGTCGCTCTTGACTTACGACTGCCTTTTTATCATCCCCAAAACTCCGATGGCTTCGATAAAACTGCATTAAAGTCGTCACAAAAATTATGCGCTTCTTCACCTTCCGTTCCAGATTATTAGCATCGTGTTTGCATGTGTAAAGTATGAATCTATTGCATTCTCTCTCTTTCCCCTTCCCTTTAGAGTTGCAGAAACCCAACAAGTGAAAGAGATTTGTAAACATGGTGTTTTACGTAACACTTCACGAGCTATTTGAATAGCTGGTTGCTGGAAAAAATAAAAATAAAGAATGGAAAAAAAAAAAAAAAAAAAGGAATGTCCCCTTAGCTTCCATTTAAAATTATGATTTTATTCAATATAAGGTACGAATACCGAGAATCCCTTCAGTCATTTTTATTTCAGCATATCTGAATAAATCGTACGAACCTAAAACCTAGATGCTCATAAACATTCACTCAAGCTTTCTCTGCACTGAAAAAAAGAAAGAAGATAACCCGGTTACAGTTATTTCTCTTTTTATTTTGAACCAGTTTAAATGCAACAAGCAACAACATTTTTTTCCCTAATAACATTTTTAATAAACGTTTCCCTAATGATACTAAATTTTCAGCGTTAATAAAATACGCGTATTTTATTACATACATCGATACTTGAATCTAATTACTCTTTTGAACGTCAATCTATAATTGAAAATATGTGAAGTATTCCACACTCCAAAATAATAATAAAACAAGTCACAAAAACATGTTTCCGAATCAGAACTGTTACGGAGCTGTAGCTGTTCGAATTATAAAACCTGGCTATGGAGTTTGGAATGGTAAAATAAATAATTAGATTTACCTCGTATTAGAAACACTTTACTGAAGTAGGGAAGGAAAATAGCAGGCGGCTCAAGGTCACTCAGTTGGCTCTCCACTCGTCCGTACTGACGATACAGAAATGTGGTATTTAGTGACTTGAAGTCACTGAACACTTTTCCTTTTATTAACTGAACAATGAATTTTTTAAAAGACATACTAAGAAATTATTAAACAAAATGTAATTTATTTTAATACTGTTTTTGTACAGAATTTAATCTATTTTTATGTTCAGTTTTCCTGGTCCCTACAAAAACGTAAAAAAAATGAAATTAATTCCCTAGTTTCTTATTGCTGCGTACATTTCTTTATTCCGACCAAATATCCCGTTTCGTTTTGGAAATAAAAAACTTCAGATGCACTTTCACAAAGTTTCTTATGATTAGGGATTTGCTCCCTTCATCGTATAAGGAAAGCAACAGATTCTGCAAGTTTCTGAATCTCCTGTGAACGCCGTAACATTTATTTTTAAGAGGTATTGGCTGCTGTTTCGTTATGATATCATTAATCGTAAGGTAAAACTTCTTAAAGGCAAATGATGCAAATGAATGATTTTAATTTCTTATAAGAAGAATAAAAAAAGTGCTATATATGTGTGTGTGTGTTTGCTTGAGCGCGCATACAGTAAAACATACAGTAAAGTGAGGGTTTTACCTCAAAAAACATCCGGCATTTTGCGAATATTTCTCTGAAATTAGTCGATTATACGAGAGACGGAGAGAGAGCAAGGGGAAATGGGCAGGCTGCAATTTAAGAAAAAACTTGGCTAGTGCCACATTTATGCATTAGGTTCCATTTTTGATTTCCAAACATCAATTTCTTTCTCTTTTACATATCTACTGGACTGTATGTTACTTTAACCATACTGTCTTTAAGGCGATTCCATTGCTGAAATCATATCTCACCCTTCATACCTTATATCAAAAAATATTGCACAATAGCAACACCAATATCGGAGTCAGATTCGACCCAGAACCTTTATTTTTTAGTTAAGTGCGTTATCCAATCGACTAATTCTGCAATAGAGTTAACATTTTGGCCGAATGCTGGCGACCATCCTTCTGTGCAGCGTATAGCGATCAACAACCTTTGTATTCTGATGTTATTCATAATTTGAACGTTCAAATATCATTTATGGAATTTTATTTAGAATTTCTAGTGTATCAGTCTGACCTTTTAGGTCAGACTGATACACTAGGTTGTATTCTCAATGAGAACACCTCTCTCCTTGAGACGTATAGTGAAATAAAAACAATTTTTATTGCTATAGCGTTTAAGTTACATCGAGTTTCATTAATATTTGCTAAAATGGTTAAATCAACCATTCCAATTTTTGCGATATTTCCTTCCAAAAGCACAGCGCATATTAAGGGACTGTCTCTTGTAAATTATGTTTTCCCTCGATTAGGCCGCTTCCTCAGTTAAAATGAAGACTTTCCAATTTATTATTATTTTCTTCGCGGTTAATGTTTATCCATCGTCATGTCTGCTTTCCTGTGATTTTCCCCCTTGGACTAGGGGGAAATGCGCAGTGCGAAGAAGAAAAATCCTTCATTATCAAAAATATCATTTTTGAAATCACGCGTAAGTTTCGAACTGTACAAGATGGCCGAGGCGCTGACTCAGCTGTACGAGGCTCGTATTTTTGCTTTGAGTGGGAAGAAAGTTAAAATGAATTTAAACGTAACTTTCAGCGTTTACAAGTTTTGTATTCATTCGACATGTACCACTCGCAGATGCACGTGCTGTTAACGCCGGAAGTTTTAGATTAATTTTAACTTTATTCCCGCAACACAGCAATCTTAAGAACACGGTCGAGTCAGCATTGTTTTATTTAACAGCTCAGCTGGCCACGGAAATATTAACATAAAACGTCTATTTTTAAAGAAGTTCGAAATTTAATCGGTAACCGATCTTGCGCCGTGTCCTTCAATCTTTGTAAACGAAGTAATATTCCCCCACCCTCTCATTAATAATCATTAACGCCGGTCTTTAATTTTGAAAGGCAAGTTTCTTTAAATAAAGATATTGTTTAAAAAAAATTGAAGATTGAAAAGTTTTAGGATGTTATAATCTTAGTAGAGGGATATTAATACGCCGTAACCCTGAGAGGCGCAGGATATTGCGTACAGTTATGAGAAAGGTCCCTTTCCTTTACTTACTTACACAAAAGCACACCTTAGATTTTTCACGATTTTATCTGCTGTTCTTCTCTATCTCTTTGTTACTTTCCCTAAGGCATATCGGGGAAGGGGGAGGCACTTGTACGTGCCTCTAAACCGCTACCTATGCATTGTGCAGACAAGTAGGCTGACTTGGTGCATGCACTGCGGGTTATGTGCGCTCAAGTGTGTATTCATGTCTCTGCCTGTTTGAGGGACAAAAATGCAGTGCCCAAGCAAAAAAAGAACAGTGAGAGGATGAAAAACTTACAAGTGAGGCAGAAAGAAGGAGATTTATTGTACCATTCGACGGCGCAATTACTTCTCTGAGAAGAAAAGCAGCTATTTACATCACTTTTCACTAACGGAAAAATAAATCGAAGCAAAGAATTAAAATGCGATTACATGGGTATTGGGTGTGATGCAGTGGATCTGCTTCCATTCTTTCTTCACATCTTTTCGGCGAATGTTAGTATCCAAAAGTGACGTTCTTGTATTGCATACTTTGCGGAATGTGAAAACTGCGGCTTCCTTTGGACTCTCCGCCCCACTGAAGCTAAGACTTCCACATCCACTTAGCTATGGCATCATTACATAAGATCCTAAACTTTACACGAAACCTCAAACGACAAGTTAATACTAGGTAATTTTGTATAAAATTCTCTTCTTCAGCAGAGCTGCACATGAATTCTGACGCCAGTTAACCATGTTAAAGAAGCCCAAAATTGAAATTAAACGCCTAAAATTAGCCAAGATTGATTTGCAAATCCACAACTTCATTAGGAAAACCTCAACTGAATAAACGCTCCACATTTTCCAAAGGAAGAAAACCCAAACAAACCCAAAAAGCCATCAACACAATAGATCTTATACACCCCGCGTACAGCGGGGTGGTTACAATCAGTCCTTTCAGACAGTGTGGAAATTGCTCGGTCTTGAATCCCATCAGGAGGAATTTTGATGGGGCTTTTTCTCGGGAGAAGGTTGCACGGTCCCTCCACTCGAAAATTCGGATCTTTCATCCAGTTGAAAACCGATCGTACAATATTTAGGTTACAAATAAAATAACGGACGCCTTACTGCCTTTGGCGTAAACACGAAACACAATAACATCTTATAACCAGTTCAAACCACGTGACCATGAAGGTTTCCGTCAAGAGGGAGTGGAAAGCTGGCCTTCATAAAGACATACAACACTACAAAGTAAAACAGGAACGTATTGCTGCAAACCCTCTTTATTATACTTTATTCCCCCCTCCCCCAGGTATTAAAATGTAGGCTGTACTGCATTTATTATAAATGGAACCACGTAAACATTCAAATACGCGCAGATCTACGCAAATTTCCCTTGTTCGGTTTTTGAGGATTGTTTTTAATTTATTATTCTTTAATGTATCGAATAGAAGCAAATGATACTGGAATCTTTATAGGCTTCTTCATATAGCCAGCCAATACTTCTTTAATGTTTCGCAGAAGTTCCCCGAGGTGGGGAGAGTGCGCTGGCAAGAAAGTGCGCTATTAGTGGTAAGCTGGTGCCTACTTTCAAGCCCATTTCATCTCGCTGTGGAAAAATCGGCCGTATTTATTCTTCCTACTCGGTTGCGCTAGAATCTTTTATTCGTTTTCTCGCACGCGCAGCCGCCTTGCTCCCCCTCCCATCGAAGCGGTGTCTATAAAGTACTCAGTAAGACTGGTGACAATGTGAGTAATGCGAGCGCTGCTCTGTAATCCAGTTAGAGAGCGAGCCGATGACTCAGCCTTGATATGAGATGATCCGAAATAGTCGTCGCCGTTCATTGAAGGCTGGTTGGTCACTTATACGTCGTCGGAAACAAGCAAATCGATGCGTTTATTCCCTTCATTTTCTCATCTCGGCTGCAATGTGAACTCGCATACAACGACTCTATATAAAAAAAGGTTAAAAATAACGCGGCTTCGGTGAAAATTTAATAGGAAATTGATCATATCCCCGTAAGACAATCAATCGACATTATTCGAGCTGCTGTTGGCTTTTGAGGACATGGAGTAACGTAGAAGCGATGCGATTCTGCGAAAGAAATAAAACTTCCCGTCTTCTCAATACTGTAATCATTAAATGCTAAGAATTTGAATCGTTCTGTTTAAATGCAATTTGGCTTTTGCTTGTTTTTGGGCAGAAAACCTCCTTGGCATCAATTGCTGTAGGAAGGGTATTCAATTCAACTTAATAATCTCCCATCGATGAACCCCAGAACCATTCTACACAGCAAAACAGAAAAATGACAAGCGCATTTTGTAGTGTCGCGGTCATGACTCTACGTTTGGGCATTAATTATATTAAATACGCAATGTGAATCGTATTTAAATCTAATCAACTGATTAAAAATAAACAGAGGATCAACTGTATTTCATATGTATAAACGCGTTCATCAAACTATCAGATGGAGTCATATACTACAAATGTCGTCAACATTTCTTGTATGTTGATTTACTCCACTCAATAAAATAAATTACAAAAAATTAATCAGTTTATACCCCGCGATGGCCACACGATCAGAGGAGTTCACAAGACTGGAAGCATAGGAAAACAGCACCGTATTTAACGGTCCCGTGAGATCGAACTACGATCGCTCAAAGCATGTGCATTTATTCACCCTCGGTACAGCGGCTTTTGCTGTGAGACTCGCCAGGATCCACTTTTTCCGCAAATTTCAAAGCAACGAGTGATAACTGCAAGGGACAGAAACGTAATGTTGTCAAAAACATTTCCTAGACTCGTGGAACTTTTTTTATTTTAATATCACTGTGTTTTACATCTCTCTACTTAACGAAGTAAAAGGTAGTATCCAAAGGGCATCAAGGACAAGCAAAAAAGGAAATACTGTACAGTGAGACTGCAATTACCTGAATCAACGGAGGAATGATCAGTTCAGATTATCTGTTTGTTCGGAAACCTCGACTAAGATTACCTTCCGAAGTAATCACATTGCGTTCTGTACAGAACAGGATAAGCAAACGCTTCCCATCACATAAAAACTCGAATATTACGTTATAACCGAGAAAACTATTTTTAAACACAGTATTTCCAACAAATAAATATTTGAATAGTTATTTTTGTATAATTTGTATAATTTGTCAAATATTTCATATAAATATTTGAACAAATATTTATATGAAATTATTCAATGTTCTTAATCAATATTTCATTATATTTGGAAAACAGAGTGTCTTCGAATTTTGGGATTTGGATTTTGCCACTTGATATTATTAACAGAAAACGAATTTATCTCGAAGTTGAGCAGGTACTTGAGTATAGCGCGATTTCAACTTGTTATGTCAGATTCGTTGAAACACCTTAGTACCTTATATCGGGTCTATTTACAGAGCATTAAAATGAAGAGATTTCTGGATGAAAAAATTGCCACTCGCAAATATCCTCCCTTCCCCCCCCCCCCCCAGCCATCAGTTTTGAGTGTATTCTACGATACTACTGATGTAGTATCGTAGAATACACTCAAAATTGGTCGCTTTACGGAATGAAAAACCCGGGTTTGCGATAGAAGAAGAAGAACCGAACAACCCGATTTCCGTGCAACGTCTATGATGGATATTCCTTGTGGTGGGAGATTTCTTCGTTCTGACTAGGTAAATTACGGTGGGATTATTACTGCTTGGAGGTTCTAATTGCATTCTGGAAGCATTAGTAAGAAGTGCTTATAGGGTGGCATTATTTTTCTTAATAAATATTTCATTATAGTGCCATCGAAATTGCTCTTCACAGCTACACTACAAAATAAAAGCTTCATATGAAAATACAGGATGTTATCGACTATACACAAAATTAATTCTTTGCGAAAGATTAGTGAAAGTTATTTATTAATTTTTTTAGCAAGAGCTTATTATTGAAATACTATTGAATACATTATTGAATGTGTTAACAGAGTTAACTGTTGAAATTATTCCATCTTACGGTAAATATCACCCACGTTTGATCATTACTTAATTATTAAAACTAGATTATGATCTAGGCAAGCTTTGAATCTGATGTGGTATATATTTAGGTTTGCTTTCTTTCTTTCTTTCTTTTTTTTTTTTTTTTTTTTTGCTTCTGTGCCAATTTAATTGTTGTTTCTTAACATGGAAAAGTATAGTATTATACAGAGAGCAATGAGATGGATTAAAACAATATTTTGAACGGGAGAAGGCGGTTATGAACTAGAATAAAATTTTTTATTATAGATATAGGAGTGACTCCCGGGACTGATTTAGTATATTCTTTAATGCCTCACTCACAACGCAGTAGAAAATGTTTTAAATGGTATCTATGCTGCTGACATATCTGACTAAGGTGCTGAATAAAAGTAGATCGCATCACAAATTAAGTTGGCCACTCCTGATCTAGAACAACGAATTCTTGTTATATGCGCTTTCATCAGAGCGAGGAAGTTGGCCACCCTGGAAACACTTGGTACGCGTTGTATTCGAAGTGTATTCACTCATCATCTGTTTATTCTCCATAGGTTCACTCCCTGTAAGGTCAGTGTATTAGGAGGGTGTACAAATACTTGATTATAGAGAGTATAATTTATACGAATTATAAAATATTGATAAGAAATTTATTAAAAGAGAAATGTATGGGGAATGACGTACACTTCAGTTCTCCATACTTTACTGTTACACAGGCAGAAATTTAGAGATTCTTTTCACAGATAGGAATTGTTCACCTTTATATTATATTATGAAATCTGTCATATTATTAGACGGCGACAGTCTGCTATTCGTCATATGGATTTACGCCGGTGTTCCCCACCACCCACTCCTTTCTTGCCTTCGTGGATTTAACTTTAATTATAACGTTTGACCTGCCAGAGCAAACTATAAGGGAACACCTGGCTGGCCTCCACGTGGCAGAGTACGTAAACGACAGGTCCCATCTGGGGCCTGGCGGCTAACAAGCCAGAGGAACAAGGGGCACAACATATTACACAATACATGATCCACACACTTTTAAACCTCTGGCCTTGACAGCGTACTGTCCTCGATACAAAGAACATACGCGGAGATGGGGTAAATCCCTGGTGCCGTTAGACCCAAAAATACTCTGTACTCTGTACTCTGTATAACTTTTGCACGGGACAACAGTCCCATGAATGACTCCCAACTGTGACATTTTGCACAACCTATTCAGCCAAACCAACATTGGATCGCCTCTGCTGGGCCTCAAGTTTTTCTGGATGGTGTGGACCTGACCCTACGGTCTGGTTTGCTCCCACTCATGCACACAGGCCACATTGGCAACCTGAGCCAGCTCCCTTGTTTGGCTCACTGTCTTACCTGTTCTTGGCAGAGCAGGGAGGGGACAGTTTGCTGTCCCCTTCCCCCCTGCCACCCTATTTCTTCCCTCTCGTGGGGCATGGGCATGCCTTCCTTTCGGCTCCATATTTCTGTCTATCTGCCCCCCAGTCTTCAGCCTTCACCCCACTCTATCTGACAGCAACGTGAACATGCCCCAGACAATCTAAAATCACCAATCTAAATTAATTTTGCCCAACATTTTGGACTTCTAGCGATCCCCGCGACGCGTACGCGATATTTTTTTTTTTTTTTAGGTTCTAGCCACTGAAATCTCTGTAAATTAGGTGGCAGGACCTGCCAGAGTGAACTATATACTAGTGAGTACCTGGTCTGCCTCCACGGGGCGAAAGTGGGACAACATCGGGCCTCAGTAGGGGTCTGGCGGCTAACAGATGAACAACGGTACAAGGCATCACACATATACAAATTCCATACACTTTTGAATCTCTGGCTTTTCCAGTCAACTGGTTCACCCACAATGTAAACTACTCGGAGATAGGGGAAACCCCTGGTGCCGTTGGACCCTAAACACACTTTACACTTTATAACTTTTGCAGGAGGTGCGAAAAACGGCTGTGCATCTTCGATACCACAGCCGTTTTCGAACAATCATTTAATTTTTATGATACACACGCGTACTTTATTATTTTTTTTAAACAGGGTAACTCTCCCCCGTCACTTTACTACAAACCTCAGTCAGTCAGACTTCTTCATTTGGGTAAAAAATAACCAATGGTCTCGTTTCCCCAGAGCGCCAATCTGAGTCTAATAAAACAATCGTTGAAAAAATTGGAAAGACGTGAGAGGTCGTCCGTGGACGGCAATATCATTTGCCCACTTGGAAGCTGTTCTGGAAAAATGAAGAAATATTCCTTCGAAATGTACCATAAATTGCCGGAAGAGCTGACCTTTAAACCACTTTCCTTTCTCAGTTTTCCAATATTTTGGGTAAAGTAGTTGAGATCCGCAAAGACTGAATTGCGGGAGAACTCGAAGAACCCAACTGCTCTTTTGACTAAAACTTTCAATTTCGGAACATCGGGTAGATATCACGTGAAAAAGGGAGAAACATTGTTAAACTTAACGTTTCATTTAATCGACATAGGAAAAAGGCTAATAATAAAACCATGATTACTGTTGTCTAGGAATGAAAACATTCATAACACAGTATATCCCCTAAAGTTGAACTTAAAATAACCTAACACCTATTGGTAACTGCTGCCATTTTCTTGTGTATTATGAAAGAACTATGCTCCCCCCCCCCCACTTACACAGAGAGAGAGATCACAATTAGAACTGTTTGTTGCCATGGAAACAAGATTATGTACTCTATAACAGGCCAGTCGGTTACTACTACGTATTATCTGCGCACTCACTACAAGCAGAGCAACGCATGCACGAAATAAAACGAATTATTTTTATATGACGATCGTTTAAGCCTCGCAGCGAAAGAACAGATAAAGATCAATTTAATAAGGCGAAACAGTTGCGGCGGATTCACACAGAGAAACAGCAAATGACGCTATTTAATTGAAAAGTAAGTACTCGTGATTTGTGAAGGAAGTTTATCTATTCAACGGACTCGAGAGCGCATTTATTAATTAATGTCATCCTAACCTCGTCGCTGCATAGCGGATTGAGCTCTCCTTGCAGTGTGATTACTGCAATTTACTGCGATGTTTATCCGGCTAAGCAGAGGCTCTCGTCCACACATCTTTAAAGAAACAAGAAACGAACACGGACAATTTGAAATGCAGCATTGCTGGACAGTCTCACCATGAATAATTGCGACAGTCTCAGTGGATCGCTACGGCTGTGCTCGGAACTGATTGTTCCACGAGACAGTCTCGTAGATCCAGTTTTTCTTGTGTGCATATTTAAGCATCGAGTACGGAGCAAATAAAAATTAATAAATTAAATATACTGAAATTTTGTCGGAAGGACTCGGGCATTCTAAATTGTTAGATTTACAAACATCAACACGTGGCAATACAATTATACGATACAAACAAATGGCTTTAGGAGGACTAAGTTCTCTCAATTCCCCATGAGTGCACCGATGGTTTCAGTTTTCAATAAGCATTCAACTGTAGACGAATGGACATTGAACTCTTTCCGATCTTCTTCGTGTTTGAATTCAGAGTAAACCGTTGTGAACTTTTCCTTGCAAATTCCTGGTTCGGCTATCACTTGATAATGAAACTTGTTTGCAGATTAAAAACATGAACTGATTCCTTAGCTAATGGTTCAGGAGGGAAGTTGAGAAGAAACGAATATCAGTCTCTAAAAACTTGAAAGGTTTCTTTAACTACAGTTTCTTACACCGCCTGGGGAAAATCTCTAAAAACTCGCAAAACTAACTTCATCAAAGAAGAGTTTAATGCTTGCTAGACAAGTAAAGCGTCATCTCATAGTCGATTTTTTATATACAAAAACTTAAAGAAGAGGAAATAAAAGAAAAAAATATCCCAATTATGGCCGGTGCCCCTTTATCTCGAGTGATAAGGTGTATTATTCCCAGGATGTGTCATAGTCCGTCAGGATATGATGGATTGACTGATCGATTATCTACTCCTGTCCACATGTAGACAAGTAGATGACATATGTGTCGGCAGAGACCAGCCATTGAACTTTCCCTAACAGGCGACTTGGCAAGTGAGTCTCTCAGCTGCTGCACTTAATGTCCAAACTGCAATCCACCACTAAACGAAAGGTGGAAGTATTTTTAGCCGAATAGATAAAATAAGCCGAAAACAATGGCACGTCATCCGAAGCAATTAAGAGAAGGAAACAAGAGGAATTTGGAAATAAATGTTCTAACATACTGATGAATCTTCACTACGATTTAAAAAAAAAATAATATCAATCAATTAATGAATATCAAGCAATCATTAAGGTTCTCTATTAATGGAGAGGATTGTTTGTTTGTTATTTTGTTTTTAGGAACATTAGCAACTAAGGCCATATTGCTCCGGGATTATGCGGTCGTCATTCCCTGACCTTTCCGCATCCTCCGTATTTGGTGGTGACGGGCTCGAACCCCGGTCTAATCAAGAAGCGTGTACTACGCACTGCTGCTCCTTCCCACCTGGCTACTGAGGCGCCTAATGGAGAGGAGAAACCATACAGCGCTCCCGATTAATGTGTAGTTTTTAGGGAGAAATATAAATATTTACATTCTTCACGCATAATTTGTGGAAATGGGAGCTTAAAACAATTGAAATTTTTTGTTGCCCAATGATCCCGCCCCCCCCCCCCCCATCCCCACATTCCGCTTTTTCATAGGATATTATGGACTGTTTTGCTCGCTGTTAAAAAAAAAAAAAAAAAAAAAAACTAACTAATTAAGTAAAGACGGTGAATGAATCGACTAAGCTTGCTTACAGAATTCTTCCTCAAGCTCAGACTACACGAGGGAACATAAGTGGTCACCGGATAGATGAAGTTTGCTTTCAACCAGCGTGTAGTTGATTGCTGAAACAAACTTCCATCTGGTGTTCTAAAAGTAGTTCGAACAAACTGAATGATGTACTAGCAGTCTGGTAGAGGGGATAGACAGATAATATCGGATTTTCTTATACATACGATTAAAAATACAAAAACGCGATGAACAGTTTCCCATCGTGTTATTGTTATTATTATATTTGAAGGGTTTGTTCCTTTAATTTTTGAGAAACGATATAATTACGCTGTCTGTTTCTATTCGCTTCCATTTCTCAATAAAAAATAAGACTTCTTGGTTTTTTTACTTTCCTAAAGAATAATGAGATAGGTTCAACGAAATAAAATTAGCAGAAAGTTAAAAAAAATATAAATAATAGTGAAGAAGACATAACATAATATCGAAGCAATTCAGGGAAGAGATGTTGGCAACGATCATTATCAGTCTTTTGCCGTAATACAAAAAAAAAAAAAAAAAAATATATATATATATATATATATATATATATGGAACAGTGGCGTCAGCTATTAATTTAAATCTCTGTCCGGTAGTGTCCCAATTTAATTTGAAAAACGTATGTTTTTTTTTCGCCAAATTATCATCGAAATTACTGAAGTAAATGAAAACTACTTCTTTCTGCCCCCCCGTAGCCGAGTGATCAGGAGCGGGAGTGAGTAGACCTCTTTGTAAGTACACGCTCTTTGAGTAGACCGGGGTCTACTCAAAGAGCGTAAGTCCATGAAGTCCATGACTGCTAAATACGATCGATCTGCCAACCGGCACTGGACCAGCGTGGCAGATTATGGTCAATTCCCTCACCGTGAATAGTTGAGGAGGCTGCCATCCTGCAGTGGATTGAAAATGGCTGCAGTTTGCATTTACATTTTACGTCTTTAAATTATAACGAAAATGGTATCGTTATAAGCAAATCCCGAAGATTTCAGCTAAAATTAACTGTAGAACTAACACAGTTAGTGGTCAGTTTTACTTGCAGGATTTAATACTTTAATCATGCCAAATGGGTCAACTGTTTATCAAAAATTTCGTTTATCTTTATATTCAATAAGGTGCTCTCACAGTATCGCACAATCTGCTTTTAAATTTTAGTTGCTTTTGTCACGGGCTCGTTTTCAGGATAATTAGTTTGTGTAATGAGCGGGATCACATTCCCCAAGCTAATAGTTAATTTTACCGGTATGCTGAGTAGCGAATCCATTCTTCACTGACTGACGATACACTCTTGGCATATCGTTATTAATTAAAGGTATCTTTCCGTATACCGATTTATAAAATAAGAAAACTGTTTTCCTTGTTTTCGGGCTGGAAAGTTGATTTTCTTAAGAAAGACATTTTTCTTTTCTGTTGAAAGCATCAAATCTCTCAATGTGGGACAATCACTGCTTGATGTCCCTGACTGCTATACGAATGGAAGTTATCTGTAAGTGCACTATATTGTCTTATTTATAAGATGCCACCACTCATAAAGGACGTCAACATCTCATTATAATGATGGTATATCAATGATAGAATTGTAATTTTGTAAGCTTAACAGCTAATCATATTAATATTGCACTACACTCAGGGTAGTGGAGAATGAAAGAGACCTGGGGGTAATTGTGCAGGCAGATATGAAGTTTTCTGATCAGTGCAGACAGGCTTCAAGGGTAGCTCATGGGGGTCTTGTCAATGATATATAGGAATTCTGATAGCAGGGATAAGTGGATGACTGTCCCCTTGTATAAGGCAATGGTCAACCCAATGGAATACTGCATACAGGTCTGGAGGCCTCATTTTAGGAAGGATGCAGAGCTGCTGAAACGAGTACAGAGAAGGGCAACGAGATTTGTGAAGGGAACAAAGGGTTGCTGTTGCCAAAAAAGGCTTAAGTTCTGCAAATTGCAGCGTCTGGAGACTAGGCACCTGCGAGGTGATCTGATTAAGGTGTATAAAGCCTTGAATGGTTTGAGCATGCTCAACGCTGATGGGATTCTTCCTCTTGCTCATAATAATCACCTGAGAGGAAATAAATTTAAACTGAGGAAAGACAGTTGTAGAATAGATGTGCGGAAGTTTGCCTTTAACGAACGAGTAGTTGATTGCTGGAACAAACTTCCATCTGTCGTAGTGGAGGTCAACAACTTAAATAAGATCAAGGCAGAACTAGACAAACAATTGGAGTGAATGGATGGGTGAAATGGGAATTTTCTTTTTTTTTTTTTGGCTGAAGCTACTATACAGTATAAGCTTGCTTTCTTGCATCATATGCCTCTGCTAATGCAAATGAATGAATTTTTATGTTATAAATTTTTTATGATTTTTTTAAACGGATTGTAAAGAACACAAAATTTCTTATAGAAATTGCCAAATATATGGTGTTCGCAGATAGAAAACGTTTATCTCGTTCGCCAAATGAAAATGCCCTTCCATTAAGCCTTTATAACCATTTATTTCCATCGTTTTTTCGTTTACCAGACGAAAGGCCCTTTTCGTCTAGTAAACGAAAAGAAGTCTCGTTGGCATTCCTGATTGTTGAGTGGTCATGCACTCATCAGGCTTGCTGGATTGCCTGACTGGACGAGACGTTGCATTTCATATAGGATCTGCGAATGGTGAGTACTGCAAAGCTTCGAGCGAGCCTAATCACAGAAACCTTCCAGGACGACAATGAACTTACAGTCTTAACTCAAGACGTATTTGAGAGTAATTCAATGACCTTACTATTCGCTAAATCTGAATACGTAACAAGTGAAATGTTGTGGAAGGTTTTGCTTGACGCTACACATTGCAAACACTGGTTCAAATTGTCAGGAATGAGAAAGAACTTAGTACGCAGATTCCAAAAGGGTCGAACTTGATGTCTGGCAGGTATTGCAGACATGCTAATAATTTATCTGGAGAGGCATTAAATCTGAATAGGTGGAAAGACTACGGTCATAAAACGGGCTTTAAGAAAAAAGCCAAAACGGAAACCTCAGCAAAAGCGCAAGGATGACAACTACATTAGGAACCTGGTGCAAATGACTGAGACATCTCGTGAACCAGTTACTTACACCACATAGACATACATACAGGACTGGGAGGTGTGGGTCTGGTATTGCATCGGAAGACAGCCCCCTATCTACACATGATAATGTACAGGAGGACGGACTAGTGTTAACAATGAATGATGAAAACAGAGCGAACATGAAATTGTTACTGGGACCCTGATTCACTGGCGGTCAAAATCATCTAGGGATATGCGAAACACGAGAAGCTTGACAGGAAAGAAACTGTAAATCGCAGGAGGAGCAAGCAGCTCTCAGTGTTATCAAAAATACTGAAACAGATCTTGGAGGATGGTCAACATGAAAAAATGACTGATATGGATGGTTTAAGTAGAGTTAAATGCACTGATTCTATGTGGGAGATTAAGAAGTGAATCTGAAGATAGAGTCGGACATCGAACGGGATTAGATTGTTCGAGACTCTGGGAGGACCATAGTATTACCAATGATGATGATGATAGTCGTGGTGGGCCATGATAACTGAGATGACATGTTACGGTCAAGTAGATAGGACTTTCTTTTAGATAAAGAGAATGGTATCAGCAGAGTGGCAATAAGCGAAATCTGTCGCGGTAGGGAACTCTGTAAAGTGCTGCAATTAACTTAGTCCAAAATGAAAACTTTAAGGGGAAAATGTCGTGTGATTAAAACTTACCAGACGAAAATAAGAGATTTAGAGAAAATGACCTTCAATACACATTCAGATAAGAATGACAAACTGGGAAGGGAGATGACGTCCAATAATGTTGTTAGGAACTCAGTTTCTGCAAGAGTAGTGATTGATAAGAAAACGACAGGACATGCAGACTAACATTAATGCTCCTGATGAAAATCATTTCGTTATTATCAAAGCTAAGGATAATTCGACTTTGAAAACCAGTAAAGATGTTCGAGATGCAGTGGGGAAAGGGACGAAAGGAACCTTAAAAACGTTAACAGTAAGAAAAGTAAGATAGATAGCGGAAAGTGGAATTGTATTGGAAATGGACAGCGAAAATGGTGTGGAACATTTAAAAAGTAAGGAGAGAAACAGGCGCTTGCGCTGGACTTTCTGGAAATGAACCGCCCTGGACCCAAAGTGGATATGAGTTAGAAAAGGAGAAATTCTTTAGAGAACTGTATGATAGGAACCTGAGTCATACGGGCATGAGCAGACTGAAGATGGACAGTAATGTGCTATTACAGTTTGAAAACACGAACAAGGCGAAGACGAGCAGAAACTGCATATTAGAAATTTTTGGGCGCATCTACAAATACTTATTGAATCAGGGTGTGGAAGTTTAAGTCTTGATGGGCTGAATACGTTTCATTTAGACACAATTTGTTATCATTGTCAATCTGTTAGCCACATTGCAAGAAACTGCCTACGCAGTGAACCGATATGTAGCCATTGTGGGCATACTTACTGCAATTGTAATAGTACGCATAGGCAGCCATGTTGCGCTAACTGTAAGTCTCGAGGATGCAAGTCAAGCCACCACGAGATAAACGGTGTCCACAGTACAAAGGGTAGCCTTAAATATATCAAGAGTATCAAATACCTAGGTAGTAAAATACAGTGGCAATTATGATTTGGGTCGAATGTTAGACACTGCAGAAAAGGTTCGGCATTTTGTACACATGATTGCTAGTCCTGAGAAAGGCATGAGGAAACAGAAGAAGTTCGCAGGATATCCCGTATGACTGCGCCTTCCTAACAATTGTCACCTATGGAGCGCCTGTTTGGTCAGACCGTGCCTTGCAAAAAATAGGAAAATGTACTCTGTACAGTGAACGATGTTATTGAAGCCACTCATGTCCCGCCGAACTGTATCAAATGATGCACTGCAGATTATAACTGAACGCGCCTGTAGATTTGGTATTCCTTTTTAGAGGTTTGTGTATGTACTTGCGGCGACGAATCCCCTATGATAGAATGGGCGTAGAAATAGACTGTGAAGCGGGTTATAAGCAGGAGAAAAACCATATCTGGACCTTACTGGCAGGACCAATGAAATGATAGTACAAAATGAAGTGTCACTATAAATTCTTTCCTACCATGAACAAGGGAACACGTCAGTTCAGTCCAACTCTACAGACAACGTTCTTCTCAGGCCATGGGTCATTCTATGCTAAGTTACATGAATGTGAGCGTATGTTCGCCTTTGTGGAATTAGGGAGTATTGGGAACATGTTTTTTTATGTGTGTCAGGAATATGAAGACCTCAGAAAAGACTTTGTTGAACAAGCCTCACACTTGTAATCCTTGGAACCTCCATGGAGGAAATAATTTGTTGCTTAAAATAAAACTTTGTTAATTTCCATGTATTTGCAATCTAGATTTTTTGAATGATTTCTTGTTTTTGGAGATAGAGCAGCATTAATATGGAGAAAGGGTCTCGACAATAGTATACAATAATTATGTAGATCAGCTGCCTTACATCAAGTCTTTCTAATTGAACTTTAGTGTAGTCTTTCTTGGATCTGTTTTCATGTAGTGGACTGGAGTTCTTTTTCTGATTGCATCAGGCTGACAACATGGAGCGAGCGTTGGACGATACATACGAATTGATTTTGTACGGTTAAGCACACACGTCTCCTTGTGGCGCTGTGCAAAGTTTTTCCTAATGATACGCCATGCTTCAGTGTTTCCTGCATCTCTTTGTGATGCTGTGATCATTGGACCCTTTACAATGCATCTATTGTACTTTATAAGATTTCGTTGCGCTGCGCAAAGCTCTTTGTTCCTTGCCTATTTCGGTACATTTTGATGTCCCTCGGGTGGAGTAATTAAGGTGTGTTGTGCTCCCATAGTTACATATGATAAGCATCACAGCTCAAATTGATGTTGGATCAATTCTACTGGCTGGATAGCAGACTTCCAAATTGAAATTACTTGACACAGCGCACTGGATTTGTGGTAAACGTGTCGAATAATGGTGGGCGCTTACATTTTCTGATTGTGCATTGATTACTGTACAACATATATAGATAGCACCGCATTCGAACAAGTGAGTTGATGCTGTCTTGTGGCAATTTATATAGAAGATCGGAAGCTGCCTGTGACTGGGAATATCTCGTACAGTGGTATGCGACCTACAGTCAGTGGCGGATTCACGGTAGGGGTACGTCCCCCCTGTCGTTTTAGGGTGAATATACACAAATCGTTTAAATTGCCTTTAGCTACAAAAAAATTTTTTTTTTTTTCATTGTTGACATAGGATTTTATCCAATTTTGGCTCAGCTATTTTCAACTGACTACCGTTGGCAGCACTGGTTCTGATGTGATCGCCATTCCAGTTCGAGGCCTCACGCAGTTTGGTCGTGAGTAATGTTAACGTCAAAGTAATTCAGACTTTAGCTGTGTGCCTGTGTCCGCCAGTCACATTATGTTTGAGTGTCATGTTTGTTTTGTTCTGTGTATTATTTTGTGCACAAACAAGGCACAAAATGGTGCCCCTCCTGTCAGTTTTTTTTCTTCTGGATCCGCCACTGCCTATAGTATATGAAATTGATGAGCCAACTATGACATGGACAGCAATTAGGAACCAGAATTGAGTTTGAATTTGTGATCCATTACCACTGAAGCAGGCCCGTCGTCATGGATGGCTGGTATCGTGTCGGAGAAACTGGGAGCGTCTGTTGAAGATTAGACCATCCTAGCGAGTCTGCCTCTTGTGATGGCGACGGTTGAATAGCGTATCGTTTCTTTGCTTCTGGAAGATCTTCGGACTGGGTCTGCTACTGAGCTCCGTATTCCTTAGTACTTAATGAAAGGATGCTACATCCTTTCATTAAGTACTAATTTAATTCCAAAACTGCTGGGCCTTGTATGTGGATTGCGCTCAATTTCTTGAGCGGTGCTAATCTTTATTACGGCTTAAAAATTGCTATGTGATGGGTACATCACCTGCATATTTTGTTGTGGGTAAAAAGTCCTTGACTTTTCCTGATTGTACTTTTATGTGTGAATGCAAATTTCGCTTTCTATGGTGAGGTGAGGTGAAACAGTTAAATATTTCTTCGTGAGAAAGACATCCTCTAATCGAGACCAGCAGACTCCTGATCAGCTTTAGAAAGAAAGAGCTGTTCCTTTGTTATATGAACTAATAAACTGTCATATCCTCAGAATTGGGGGTATTATATTGATCCTGTGCATTATGTCATCAGTACCCTGGCTCACGACTGATAATGAAATTTGTATCTGATATCATTCGTACGCTGGCAAGCGATCCGTGGCCGTCAGGAATGATAACCAACTACTGGCAATATATGTTATGGTAAAAATTACCTGTAGAGTATTGCAATAGATGGTGGGGTTGCAAGAAAAGCAGACTGGACCGCCTTCTTTAATAATGTTCGTGCAACTAATTAGTTGGATAAGCGTACTGGCAACGCACAGCATCATTACACACTGAATTCAGAATGTAAACTAGGAAAAGATAGTATTTGGTAGGGATGTCAAAATCAAATAGAGACAGGAAACTAATATACTCTTATATCAAGGGATGATTTGCGTTTACTAACCATCAAAAACAAAAAACATGCATTATACGCTTTTGCTCGGTATCTGCGCATACAAAGAAAAAAAAACAAAAAAAAAACTACAATTTACATCATAATTTTTATTATATTTCAAATCCACTTACTGAACTACTCGATTAGAACAGGGTAGCTCAATTAACCCAGAGAATGGGTCGAGAGACGAGAAATGTTTGAAATTAGCGTTTCCATGCAAGATGATTTTCTTTCCATCTCAATTATGAGAAATGGATTAAATTGGCGTTGAAAAGAAGTATCAAAGGTCTATAATTATTCTATAATAAAGATCTCATACGCGGGTGAAAAAACACGGCAAAAAAACAGAAGTCGGTGTTTTTGAGTTGAATATTTAATAATACCGTTTCTGTGGTGTGAATAGACGGGGTCGTGATCGCACAAAGCGTAATAAAGCAGACTCAATTTAAAATTTAATGCCTCAACGCTTATTAGATACGAAGGGTAGATACGATATGGGCTTCATGAATTTTAAATCTATAAGCACGTCTTATGTAGCAGCGCTTCAATAATGTATTTTCTTAGTTAATCAAATCCCAAGAATATTCGCTTTCTTAAAAATTAAAAGCAGTGGGTTTAATCAAGTAATGTAGAGGCCATATAATGTGTCATTGTGGAAGTAAATGAGAAGTTTTATTCCTGTTTTGAATATCAAGTCGAATTCCTGTGGGGAAACTTTACGTCGGAAACAGCGAAGTGCGTTTAATGCCAAGATCGGAACTTCGCCTTTCAACTAGCCCACGAAACACGCTGATTATTTGCCTGATGTTTAAGAAATTCACAAGCCTAAATGTACCTTGTTTGCATTCCATTAGGCCGAAAGTTATATTTCGAATTTCAATAGCTGCGCACTGTTCAAACTACACGATACAAATTAAATTGGTAAAGTTCGTTTGTTGTTTTTTCAAGTATCAACTACTTTAGTCACAGTGAGTCCATCCTTGAGTATGGTATTTCATATAACCTTTATGGATGTGTGTTGCGTGTAGCAGACTTCCTTGCATCTTTTGGATTTTACTAATACAATGATGTGCATTGAAAGCAGCTGGGTTAATTAATTTTTCAACGTCGGTATTGCAATTATTTGTTTAAATAACGGAGATGATCGATTATTCGTCAAAATTCATCATCTAAAAATTTTAGCTTTAATGAACAGCTAATGTTTTTTACTTCATCTAAACATCAGTCAGAGAAATTTAAGTTTATCAATGAAGATATTTAATTATAAATCGTTAGAACTATATCTACGCTATCTTGTGGTCCAAGAGTGCATCCAAAGTATCTCCCCTCTCTCTCTCTCTCTCTCTCTCTCACCAACTGTTGTGAAATCATTCCCGCCCAAGTAAACCCAAGCAGTGTGTTTGTGTCGCTCCATAAAATTATCACTATAATTGGTAAAAACAGCCAGCATAACGGTTCAGAAAAACATGATGTAAAGGTGGTGGCAAAGTTATTCAATATGACACAGAAGAACCAGTTATGATTAGAGTTCAGTACCCCAGGAAATGCTAAAATGTTAACACACCTTTCAGAGTGGAACTCCCAAGTAACAACATAAAAAAGTACCATAATCCAAACCAATTTTTTTCTAATAATACTCTGTCTTGATTCCCTTAACTCTGTCAACTTCACAGCACACGCGAACATAAAAACAAGATCAGAAAGAAAACATGATAAGAAATATAGTACCAACACTGTAAAAAAACAGTCCAAACACAGACAGTGAAGTGTATCCATAGGACTGTCTATGATACACTTCACAGCAATTTAGCATTCAATTAAAATTTTTTTTAAAGATGTAAGGAGCATTAAAAAAAGCTGCCTACTCCTCTGGTAATGCCAATCAACTCTAGTCACTGCTTTCGTTTTTATAACCTTCTCCTCTTTCAGATTAATCCCCTGCAATCTTAAGAAACGACTAGAACGTCTTGAATCCATTGAAATACAATTCTGTAAATTTTTGAATGATCACAGTCAAAATGCAGCTCAATAGCTCAACTGTTGATTTTTTTTAATCTTTGTAATCCGCCGAACCCTAAAGAATATACAATTTATCAGATTGTCACTGAAGGCCCAACTGTTAACTTAACATTAGCATTAGTAGAGGCATATGATGCAACAAAGCCAGCTTATGCAGCATCAGCCAAAAAAAAAAAAAAAAAACGCTCCCATTTCACCCCTCCGTTCGTTCAAAATACCTCTCCAGCTCAGCCTTAAATTTATTTAGGCTATCAACTTCCACAACAAAGGATGGAAGTCTGTTCCACCAACCAACTATCCGCTGGCTAAAGGCAAACTTCGGCACATCAATCCTACATCTGTCTTTCCTCAATTTGAAGTTATGCCCTCTCATGTGATTATTCTGAGCAAGAGGAAAAATCGCATCAATATTGAGCATGCTCAAACCATTCAAGGCTTTATACACCTCGATCAGATCACCTCGCAGGTGCCTAGTCTCCAGACACTGCAATTTGCAAAACTTAAGCCTTTCTTCGTAACAGCAACCCTTTGTTCCATTCACTAATCTTGTTGCCCTTCTCTACTCGTTCCAACAGCTCTACATCCTTCTTAAAATGAGGCCTCCAGACCTATATACAGTACTCAAGGTGTGGCCTGACAATTCCTTTATACAAAGAGATAATCATCTCATTATCCCTCCTAGAAAACGTCTGTGTATATCATTGACAAGGCACCATGAGCTACTCTTGCAGACCGTCTGAACTGCTCAGAAACTCCATATCTGCCTGCACAATTACCCCCAGGTCCATTTCGGCTGTTCTCTACCACTGTCAGTGTAGTACCACAGAGATGATACGTTACTCTGGGTTTACTGCTTCCTATATGTAGTACTTTACATTCGTCAATGTTAAATTTCATTAGCCACCTCTCAGCCCATCTGCTCAATTTTTTTAGATCCTGTTGCAGCAGCGTACTGTCATTAGTGTCCTTAACAACCCTGCCAACCTTCATATCGTCTGCAAACTTGTACATTAAGCTTGATATACCATCATCAATATCATTTATAAATACAGAAAACAACAACAGACCCAACAGTGAACCCTGAGGGACTCCACTAATAATATTAGTCCACGATTAGCAGTGTCCATTGATTACCACTCTCTGTCTTCTCCCACTCAACCATCGCTTTATCCATAGCAGCAATTTGCCTCCAATGCCACACTGCTCCAATTTTTTCAGCAGTCTTCCATGTGCAACAGTATCTAAAGCCTTTCTAAGACCCAAATATAAGATATCAAAGTTATTCCCTGCATCCAGTTCCTTTGTGACCACATCATAGTACCCAGTCAAATTGGGCAGGCAAGACTTTCCCTTAACAAAACCATGCTGTGTCCGAGCTATAACTGAAGTCTTGTCTAGATGATCCTGCAGTGCTCATTTAACCAGTGCCTCCATTAATTTTCCTGGAACAGAAGTTAAACTAACAGGTCTATAATTACTTGTGTCGCCCTTTGATCCCCCTTTGTGAATTGGAGTCACATTTGCACCTCTCCAGTCCATGGGTACCTCCCTGAGTCCAAAGAAGCTCTCATAATTATGGTTAAGGGTTTGCTTACTTCCTTTGCTGCCTCCTTTAATATAACTGAATAGATCCCATCCACCTCGGGTGCCTTTTTTATGTTTATCTTCAACAATTTCTCCTCCACTTTCCTCTCAGTTATTACAAAATCATCTAGCTCACTGCCAGAGTTTAATTCACCTCTGGAATTCCCTCCCTGAATAACTCCTCATGTGTGAATGTAGATGCAAAATACTCATTTAGTTTGTTAGCCACCAGAGTAGGATCATCAACAGTTGAACCATCAATATCCAGTGGACAATCTGATCAATTCCTTTCCTTCTAGAGTTTACTTAGGTAAAGAACTCTTTGCTGTTTTTCTTTGCCAAAGATTTCTCATAATCTGCCTTTGCCTGCGTTGTTCACCCATTACTTTATGCGTATCCCATGCATTTTTCTTCTCTGCATATGGTCTCAATAATTCATCTGGCATCCATTTAGGCCTAAACCTTGAGCAATATTTCTTAGTTGGTTGGTATGTAAAGCCTAGTATATTCCAAGGTAAATTCTTTGAATCTCCCCATTTTGAGTTTGCTGTTGGTAACATCATCAGTTGGTCCCATCGTATAGAATTTAAATACTGTCTCGGACCACCGTAGTCGCCTTTATGAAAGCAAAAAACTCTTTCCCTTTACCCTTGATGGTAGTTACCTCTTTGAGTAAATCCCACTTCAGGCACACTGTGATCATTGCCACCTAGTGGGTTCCTTTATCTGCAGATTCTTAATGCATGAAGAATCACTACTGATAATTACATATCTTTTGGTGTGGGTCACTTTCAATCTCGGGAAAGGAAGGCATGATAATTAAAACTGACCTCTTTTACGAGAGGTAATCAAATTTTTTTAAAAATTTATTTATTATTATATTTTTGTAAATATGCAGATAACGGTAAAAGATGGTTCTAATAGTCGAACTGGGACATATGCATATTTAACTCAAAATCGGCACTTCCATTGTCTCTTCAGCCACAATTCCTCCAATAAGCTCGAACTGGCCGCTCTACCAAAATTTATTCAGCTTTAAAAGTCTCTCCATTGGAGTTTCTCAGGAACATTTCCATACAGGAACCAGTCGTTACTTGTAAATTGCTGATTTGTCTAACGAAAGAGACAGCATTCATGACAGCAGAAGACTCTTCTGCTTCATCTCATACAAAACCATGATTCGATCCTCACTACAATTAGTTTTAAAAAGGAAACTAGAGAATCTAGAGCCAGAGAAAACAAGAACTTATGTAGCCCTTGGTCGGCTGCAGAAAAAAAAAAAAAGCATTTTTTATGATACAGAAATTACAAGCGTAGACAGAACAGAACAGAAATTACAAGCGTAGACAGAACAGAATTGAAGTGCTCTCTTATTGGGCTATACATGTATAGCCAATAAGAGAGCACGTCAATTCCATACAAAAATCCTGGTAAATTCCAATGAAATTATAATAATATACTTCGTTCATGACTTGTAAGGATTCTCATGGACGCCACATGACAATTCTCATCAGAAGAAAAATTACTAGTGAGTAGATAATAAATACACAATACCACGATAAGCTTTCTGGTTCTGATATAGTGACCTTTTTTTAAGAAGGTTCTCTATGTTTAAATAGGCCGGGTCAACATCCGGTCACCATTATCATGAAATATATCACTAAATAAAAAATAAATTTTCTTTTTATACTCCGGATGATCACAGGGTCAGAGGAGTTCCCAAGATAGTGTTTTATCGTATTTAGCAATAACTCCCTCAGAAATGAAGAATCCAGATTCTTTTCACAAGGATCAGATGTTGTCCAATCGTACCAGCGTCAACTATTTTTAACATTCGAAGTCCCATCTCTCAAGCCTGAAAATATTAATTCATAGAATCAACCTTCTCAGTCCAGGAAAGGTCTATTTACCACTCAGACACACTCAGAAGAATCAATCAGCATTGAATTCTTAGCAGCGTGTCTGAGTGAATAAATTTAAAGGGCTCAAAGTGATATTCATAGAGGATCAAACCGTCATTTGACAATCTGGACCGAAATAAATGCTAATAAATACTGAAAGATTACTTCAATATTTAAGCAACAACAGCAGCTCATCTGTAATGCAGTCCAACTGGAAGGATTCAACCATCAAACGAATTCTGAAGTTTTCTATTGACAGTACTCCCCCTCTTCACCCCACCAGCACTCCAACCACTACTGCAAACCACTTCTCATATCTCAATATAAATAAAAAATAAATTTTCTATTTATACTCCGGACGACCATAGGGTCAGAGGAAGTTCCCAAGGTAGTGTTTTATCACATTTAGCAGTCACGGGCTTAAACTCCGGTCCACTCAAAGAGCGTGTGCTACTGCAGTGTTTCTCAATCTTTTTACTCTCGTGGCACATTTTCCAAAGAAGAAAAATTTCGCGGCACACCTACGTAGTCATAGAAGAAGAAATTTCTAAATTTCGCGGCACACTTGGAAAATTTTGCGGCACACCCTTTGAGAAACACTGTGCTACTGCACTCGCGCCCCTGACCACTGGGCTACGTCAGGCTTTGATATATATGAAGTAAAGTATTTTCGGGTCTAACGGTACTAGAGACTTCTCCCATCTCCGTGTATGTTCATTGTATCGAGGACAGTACGCTGTCAAATCCAGAGATTTAAAAGTGTGTGGATCATGTGTTGTGTAATATGCTGTGCCCATTGTTCGTCTGGCTTATTAGCCGTTGGGCCCCTAGTGGGACCCAACGTTTCCATACTTCGCCGCGGGGAGGCTACCTAAGTGTACTAGTTGCCAATATATTACTCTGGCAGATCCTGCCACCTATTTTCCTGAGATTTCAGCTAGGACCTAAATAAAATGAAATAAAGATAAACATGTTCACGGTTTTTTTTTTTAGTAAATAGTTAAAATGATAAATTCTAAGAGCCTGCCCACCCATTCGGGCAGGAATTTTGATGTTATTTTAATTTGGACTCGTGGGGCAATACATTATATAAGGAAAAAGTGTTGGGGGGGGGAGGCGGATGACTGTGGGGCATGCCCATGCCTCACCAGGAGGAAAAGTAGGTGATGGCAGGAGGGGAAGGAGCAGCAATATGTCACCACTCCCCATGCCAGGGGAAAGGAGTGAAAGCAGGCTGAGCCAGATGTCTAGCCTTGGGTCGCTGCAGTCATGATCATGTATTGGTCCAGTTCGGTCCTAGCTTGTCACGTTTCGCTTTTCATGCTCTAGGATGGTGTTTTGTCTAGCTCCTGGTGATGGCACAATAGCGTCAATGCGTGGGGCTCCTGTGTACGGCAATCCTCTCATAGGCTGCATTTATATTACAGGTGATAGTCATTGTTTGTCATGTTCCAGTTTTCTTGCGTCGAGATGGTCCCAATGGTATGCAGGGACGTGTCCGAAAGTGCATTTCACAGTTTTGCATTCCTTGATGTTAGGATTAGGTGATTTGTCCCATTTGAGTTTTCTTGCTCCCAGCAGAACAGATCAGAAGGCTGGACAGATCCAGTTGATGTTTCCACATTTGTGTTTCTTTGTGGAAGGTTTCAGTCTTTTGGTCACTGCTGCAGTTGCGGGAATGTCCTTCTCCTTTCAAAGAAATCCTTGGCAAACTGAGCAAATGCCCGGTATGTGCCCTCCTCTGAAATTACAAGGTGTTCCTGTTCTCAAGATAGAGAGAATACAAGAAACAGCACCATATTTGAACCTCGGTCATTCAAAGCACGGTACTTATATACCCTCGCGCCAAGCTGATGAAATAAAGGAATGTTAACCACCAAACTAATTCCTTCTCAAAATCAATTGTGAAGTAAATAATTTGGTGGCAACTATGGTCTGCATTCACTTATTATTTGCAAAATAACGTCACTCAGTTTTCCACAAACGACACTGTGCTGGATTTAGGTAGTTTGGAATCCTGAAGCAAATATTTTGCATTCTACTGCAGGAAGATTATACTTCGGTCTCATTCTGATATCATATTCGAATTTCAGACGTTAATTACATGCTGACAATATTTGAACATTACTTTCAAGTAAAAATAATTTACACAATTACGTTTTTCAAAAACGTAATTATGTATGGCTGTAACTTTTTGGTACTAGTGTACTTAAAGCCACTGTATCAAAACAGTGTATTCAAGTACGTATATTCGAAAAGGTGGAGTCACACACTTATCTGGGACAAGTTATTAGCTGTAATAATGATAAATGGCTGGAAGTCAAGAGAAGAATAAATTTTGTTTCAGGAAATATAGTCACATACTGAAGAGCAATATCTCAATTGTCTGAAACGTAAAATAATGAATCAATGTATATTCCCCACCATGATTTATGGAAGTGAAACTTGGGCACTCACCAAAAGAATGGAAGAGAAGCTGAGAACTACGCAGCGAAGAATGGAACAAATTATATTGGGAATCAGACTGCTAGATAAGAAGAGAAACACATGGATTAGGCAGCAAACTCAAGTAAAGGACATTCTTAACAAAACTAAAGACCTAAAATGGTCTTGGGCAGGACACATAGCTCGAAGACATGACGACAGATGGACTAAAAAATAACAGAATGGTACCCAAGAGGAGCTAGAAGAAATCCTGGAAGACAAAGGCGGAAATGGATAGATGAAATTCATGAGTTTGTGGGTAGTAAATGGATGGCCACTGCACAATAGAGAAGGAGCTGGAAAGTTGCTGGAGAGGCCTTCATCCTGCAGTGGATTTAAAATGGCTAATGATGATGATATTTACACTAGTATATATATATTACAATAAGATGCTGCAATTCAATTTTTTTTTTCGTGTTACACGTAATAAGCTGGATTACTTAAAAGGAGAATTATTTCGTATTTTTTGATAGTTTAAAAAATAAGACGCAACCATTTCTTCTAGTTTCCTTCCAATATAACATTCCCATTCAGCTTTTGATGTATGAAGCATCTCTAATTCCTTTTAAGCCAAAAGGTAAAGCGATACGTTGGGGCAGATAATCACGATTGTTCTTCCGTAATAAAAGCCGTGAATGGGGGGGGGATTAGTAAAGGAAATTATGCGAAACCCATTTCAATACTTCGAAACTGAAGAGGCGAGCATATATATCCGTTAAGTGGGCTGGTTTCTTCAAATGCAAAGGCTCTTGTTCCTCACACAGAGAGTATTATAAACGTCATCACAAGCTAAGCAACCTCCTGAATAAAATATTAAGGAGGGGGAGAGAGAGAGAGAGAGAGAGAGAGAGAGAGAGAGAGAGAGAGAGAGAGAGAGAGAGAGAGAGAGGGGTCCGCTCGCTCTAACACGCAAGCCTCTGAGCTAAATCTCTAAAACGTTAAGAGCCGATTACCTTCACACTCGTATAACCTTCGGTTACATTAAGTGCTGTTGTAACTCTACCCAGTTTCGCTTGTTGTTGTCTGCAGAAGATGTTAAAAGTGCTATCCCGCTCACTAAAGATACCATCCAGCTGAGAAGAGTAGGAAGAGAAAAGAGAAATTCTTTAGAAATACGGGGCCATGAGCTGAATGGGTAATTCTTCAATCAACACCGGGCTTATAACAATCCCTTGTCAACTTTTATCCGCAGAGGGGTGTAGTATTAGCACTATGGTGAAAGGAAGCCCCAGAATTTTGCAATACTATCGAAAAAAAAAAATTAAATAAAAAGATAAAATAATATAATAAAGACTACCTGTATGTTTTGTTCCTCACATTGTTCACTGCCTAGTTACCGTTTGAACTTCTCCTAGCTCTTGTCTCAGCTATAGATGGAAATAACTTAATCCCATAATTAATTTCAATGAATTCGCTGACTAAAATAAAATTTTCTACAGTCACTGACCAAAAAATTATAACCTTTATTCAGTATGTATACGAATTACACGTATATTTTGTTGCAGGGATTCTACTATTTCTTACGGAGTCTAGTTCCAGATTTTACTATTCTTCCATCAAAGTATTTACTATTCTTCCAACAGCTGTTGTATTGTAGTCGGTAGAGGAAGGTAAAGCCGAACTACCCTTTCCAAAATATCTCAAAAATTCTCAATTAGGGATCCAGTGTAAATGTTGGAAATCGTCTTGAAAGAATTCATTTCAAGCCGAATAAAAATGAAGCATTGCAAGGTTCATCCAGTATGCAGTAAAGTAGGTAATAAAACGACCCCTCTAACGGTATAAGCAGGCCAGTCCTCTCATACCCCAGTCGCTTGAATGGTGAACACAGGACAGTACGGAAGCATGGCTTCTTGAGGTTCACGTAAACTCCCAAATCATTTTGCAGATGGAAAATGACTTCGGAGTTTGCGGAAAAAATACAGTCGAATCTTCCGATCCTTTTCAGAAAGAAGTTGCTTTCATACAGTTATACTTCTATCAAATCCCAGATTCTTCAACCCCAACTGCGTAGTTTGGTTGTATGTATGTCTTCTTTGCCTAAATTGGGTTTTAGTCATTTTCTGGAAACTGCAGGTTTTGATTCTGACGCATAATTTGATTTAAATTTCTGCGTTCTCGTTACTTAGAGTACTGACTTTCTGCCACATTCTCCATTCATCTTGCACGCATGGTATTGTTTTGGGATGATTGCTTTCAGCACACTAGTGATTTCCTTTGTTTTCTCAATCGCACGACTGCTTAACGTGTTCAAACAATGGCACTTTTCTAAAAATTGGAGAGATTACCTGTCTTCAATGACTGGATCGACTGAGAAGATCCCAGGAAAATGTACAATATTTATCTGATACTAAGGAACTTTGACCATACCATGTGACAACTTACATTTGCATACCGTACCGTACATTTAATTATCTGTTGACAACAATTTTTTGGCCACAGAGTGTACAGTCCAGTTGAATCTTATTTCTTGGCACCATTTTGCCGATCTCACCAAGCGACTTGTCTTTCTTTAGATTCCTCCAGGAACATGATATTCAAAGTGCGGTCTTACAACTACCTTATACAGTGAGATTACGACCTTTCTATCTCTACAAGGAGATGTTCGATAAATAATCGATAGGACCTCACGGGCTTGTTCTTGCCACCTCTACACCACACTGCCTTTGTTGCTTTTAATTCAACCCCATCAAGTGTGTAAGTTATTTAAGGTTGAAAATAACAAAGTGTAATACCTAGAATTTAACAGCATTTCAACGCAACTGCCAATTTTCTAACCATCCTTGAAGCCTACTTCAAAATTCCCAGGATTTTAAAGTAACAAATACTGTAAAATTTTGTTGCGAATTCTTAGATGGATTTAGAGTTATTTAACTCCTCTGCTTTATCACCCTCGCCCATGAAAAACTGCTTGTGTCCTCCTGGTAGGCATTCATAGAAAGCAACACATTTTTAATGCCAACACTAAAATAAATAAATAAACACACAGCTTAAAAAATATTACTGAAAATTGGAGTAGAATGTTCAGGAACATGAGTATTTTTACAATTAAGAAAGTCTTCCCCTGGAGATATTATATTCATTATCTACAACGGAAAGGAAGGCACAGAACATTTAAATAAAACGATATGCAAATAGTGCTTCTCAATGTTACTCCGAATCCACTTTAATAAGAGTGCTTTCAATCACATATTATTAAAATCTTTTAGAAAAAGACGAAAACATCGGTATAAAGTTCACGTCAGTAATATTGCGATGCAAGTTTGAAAACAGAATGAGTTGCTTAGCTGGATCGAAAACAGACTCAGAGGAAAATCAGAAGAGACATAGTGTGCATAGTTTTGGGGGAAAGGCGCCTCCGGTGGTTTCGCACATCTGTGCCATATATACTCTGTGGAGACAAACAGTATCACTGTGAAAGCCAGAAAAAAATTTTTTGTGTTGTAAATGAAGTATTGTGCTGGGTTCTGTTGGGTGTCCTGGCTTTTGGCCGCAGGGCCCCTGATGGGACCCCACCTTGCCCGCACACACCACTAGGAGGTAGCCAGGCTGCCCATAATTCTCTGGCTAGTCTCCTCCAGGTCACCTGAGCTTCCTGGAAAGAGACCAAGTAAAAAAAAAAAAAAAAAAAAAAAGATATATATAAAATAATATAATAGGGTACAGGGAGTACAGGATGTACTGGAGGGGGTAAAGGAAGGAAGTATAGACAGAGCGACGGAGGATGTAAGGGAAGGCATCCTCCACAGGTTGGGTGGGAATTCTCTCACCTAAGCGGAAGTGGAAGAAGAGGCCCCTCGAGAGGGTGGGAAGGCAATCACGTATCAAGAGAGACACGGATGAAACAATTCAAGCGACCTGAGTGTCAAGTCCAGTAGCTAGAAGTGGTCACAATCTAGGTGAAGATGTTCAGTATATGAGAAAGAGTGTTCATCAATGTGCATCAGTTCCAGGACGTTGTACCAGTGATCTTCTTCTGGTGAAGAGATCATGGGCGAAGGCAGAAAAAGCGTGGTACTGGTCTTCCTCATTGATCAGAAAATGTTCATTTCCTCGAGGCAAGGCATGTATTTTTGATATGAGCAACGTTCGCAGGTCCTCGTAGAGCGGGCAAACATAGAATAGGTGATCCCAGTCTTCGTTTTCACCACAAAGACAGCGAGGATCATCCACGATGTTCATAGAGGCAAGTTTGTGATTTATAGATCCATGGCCTGTAATTAGGAAAGTGGTATATAACCCTGGGCTGTACCATGCTGGAGCTTTAGGGTAGATCTGGGCTATTTCAGGTAAGAAGTTTTTAGTGATGGAACCTTTGGGGGTAGTATTCCACCTGTTTTGCCAGGCGTTAAGAAGGTAGACTGCAAGGCGCTTTTTTTCTTCTTTGATGGTGTTTGCTGGGTTTGTAGTGAAATCCAGGATGGTGGTAGGGAGTCCCTTTGCGAGCCGGTAGTGCACACCTTTGCGAATTATCTGCAGGTCCAGAGGGAGAACTCCTGCCAAGACTTGGAGCGCTGGGTTGCTTACTGTGCAGCAGGCACGGGTGATAGTGAGAAGGATATTACGCTGGATGGAGGTGAGCTTCCTTTGGTTACGAACAATGAGTGCACGATGAAACCAGACACCTGCACAGTAGGTTATAGTGGGAATGAATACAGCTTTGTATAGCATGTGCAGCGAGCGGCGATTTAGGCCCCAGTCAGACCTGCTGATCCTCACTACCATTGCCGTGTAGTTCCTGACTTTGCGATGAAGGTAGTCTATATGCGGGTAAAATGTGAGCTTGGGGTCGAGAATTACCCCAAGGTACTTCATCTCAGTTGTCAGTTTGATAGTTCTACCAGCAATTTTAATCTGCGGCGGCCTGCTTATTTGAAGGGTTCCTCTGAGTAGAATTGAAGTAGTTTTCTCAGTGGATATATGGAGTTTATGGAGGCTGGCCCATTCTTCTAGCTTTGTAAGGGCTCCGTTGGCTGTTGTTTCCAGGGAAGCTCTGGAGTTTCCAGTGACTGTCAGTATCAAGTCGTCTGCGAAGGCTTGATATGAGTGGAAACATCCCCCAGGTCTAGGTTCAGGAACTCGTCCATGACCACATTCCATAGGAAAGGACCAAGGACAGAGCCCTGGGGGCATCCTCTGTAGACATTTCTGGAGACTTGTCGATAGGCATTTCTGACTGTAACACTTCTGTTGTGAAGATAGTCCTGTATGCAGCTGTAAAGATTTGTTGGAACGCTAGCTTCTCTGAGTCTTCGTAGTATACTTGGCCACCAGAGCAAGTCAAAGGCCCCGGCGAAGTCCACTGATATTACTAAGAAGTATTTGGTGGCTGAATGTTTGACTGAATCCGTGAGCTGTCGAAGAGCATCTTCTGCTGAACGGCCTGCCCGAAAACCAAACTGGTTTGGGGACTGGAGATTTGCATTTTTATAGTGTTTTTCCAATCTGGATAAGAGAAGACGTTCAAATATTTTGCTTAAAACGGGAAGGAGTGCTATGGGTCTGTATGACCTTGGCTGCTCTGGTGGTTTACTTGGGTTCTTCAAAATGAGGCGTAGATTGGCCTCTTTCCAGTCATCTGGGAAAAGTCCAACTTCCAGACAATGGTTGTACAGGCTGAGAAGGAGATTTGATTGCGTCTCTGCAAGCTTCTTAATTACTTCTGCTTCAATGAAGTCTAACCCTGGGCTTTTTTTGTTTTTTGTTTTGCCAATGGAAAGTTTTAATTCATCTAAGTTGAAAGGCGGTTCTATAGAAGTGGTGCTGTAGGATGCGTTTTCAGTACAGATTTCTTGTTGCTGGCTGGATTGGGATCTGTGTTTAGCGGGAACAGGGTGTCCAAGATGTTGTTTACTGACTCTTCCCATGTGAGGGTTGTGGTGCCCTGCGGGGTGACTGTAGAGGAGATGACCTCACCCCTGGGGAGCTTGTTCGTAACAATGCGATACACAACTCCCCAGGGGGTGCTGTTTCCAGTCGTGGAGACCAGGTGCTCCCAAGACTGTTTCTTCTTGGCTCTAATTAAACTAGTGTAATCATTTCTTAGCCTACGATAGTTATTGCGTAGGGCATCAACTTCATGAGGGGGCCAGGTACGGCGAGCACGTTGAAATGATTTCCGTGCTGTATGAACCTGATGGCGGAGATGATCCAGTTGGTTGCACCACCATGGGACAGCACTCGGGAAAGGCTGTTTCTTCTTGATTGTTTGTCACAGACATTGGTTATGATTGATGTTATTTTCCTCTGATGCTGGTTGTGGTTGAGGTCGGTGAGATTGGTGTTTCCAGGAATTTGAAGGGAAGCTTGGACCGTTAAATTAAAGAGGTTCCAGTCTGCTTTGTTAATTGCATAACGGATGATATTGTTTCTAGGCGGAGGTGCTGATTCTATTGAGCGTTGAAGGGTAAAAGTAATCGCCCTATGGTCGGAAGTTGTCCAAGCCTCGCGGACTTTCCAGTCAGTGATCTTAGTGGCAATAGATCCTGTGGCTGCTGAGATGTCTATTGTGGACTCCCATAGGGTATTACTGAAGGTAGGCATGTTGTTAGGCTTGTTAAGGATTACAAGAGAGGAAGTAGCGAGAAAGTTCTCGTGTTGCCGGCCCAATGTGGCACAGCATCTTCCGAGTTGCTGTGCCACATTGCAGAACGGCAATTAACGTCGGCACAGAGAATAATCTTCCCATCTGGGAGGAGGGCTTGGACTGCTTGCAGATACCTGATGGCAGGGGCTATATCTTCGCCTGGACGACAATACAATGAGATGACGTGGAACGATCCCATAGGTCCTATAAGCTGGGCGCACACCGCCCATGGGGTTCAGAGGGTATGGATTTTGGTGGCAGTTATGTGCGGGTTCCGAACAAGGATAACCGCCCACGGAGTGTCTTCTTCTGATTGTATAATTTTGTACGTAAGCGGATATCCCCTGACTTTTCTTGCATTTGTATAGGGCTCTTGGATGAACAGGACGTCTGTATTGTCTTCGTCAGCCTTTATTCTTATTTGGTCCACGACTGCACGCGCTCGCTGAGCATTTAGCTGCATAAATTTCATGATGTTACAGTTATATGTCTTATATGGGGCCATAGTTGATTCTTTGTTGTTGTGTGCTTCTTGCTTTCAGATAAACCGGGCACTTGTTATCCCTTATCGAATGCTTGTAATCCATTTTTGCTAGTTTACAGTTGGCGCAAACCGGTTCTTCAGGTTTGTTAGGGCAGGTGTTAAAGTTATGCCCTTTCTGGGCACAGTGCCCACACGTGGAATCGACCTGTGTACATGTGTGTGTTAGTATGGCCGAACCTGCAACAGCGAAAGCACTTTGGGACGACTATGTGTTCTTTGAACCTATGGCAGGTCCACTCGAGGTACACCCTGTCCTGCTGCTTAATTACTTGCCAAGCTTGTGCCGAGAGGTCAATGACCCAGTTTACATTTTGGGAGGATTTTCCTTTGGTCTGATACTTTGGTTGTATTGCATCTTCTATGCTGGTAAATTCGCTTTCACCTTGAAGGTTTCTACAATAGATTTCGTCAGCCACTTGTTCCGGTTTGAGGTTTTTATTGATGCCGAAAACAATAATTGCTGGGCCTTTCTTTTTGGGTGTCTCAGCTGTGAGTCCCATGGTGGAAATTTTTGGGTTGTCCAGTATTGTCTGGGCTTCGTGTCGCGTTGCAGTCTCAATTATTACTCCGATGTTCCTGGTTTTTCTTATTGATTTGATACGGGTGTTCTTTAAGTCGCTTGCTAATTTTTGTACAACGGCCCTCTTGACGGCTTCGCTCGATTCCATGGGGCTGTCTTCTGTTGGTTTTAATACAACCAGATGTTGCTCCTTTAGAATCGTTTTCTTTATCTGGGTTGGCTTGTGTGCTTCAGTAATCTTTTTTGAAGGATTCCTCAGCGCATCTGCATAAGAGCGGGTGCGCTGTAGCATTTCATTTCCACGCTCTTCCTGATAGGTTTCCACTTTGGCTTTGAGCCGCTCGTTGTTGACGTGAAGGTCAAAAAGGATGCGTTCCATCTGGCTCCATATCTTTATTATATCTCCGCGAGTCGCAGACGTAATCCGGTTGGTTGGCTTGGCCATGAGAGCTTCCAAGCTGGATCTAAGGGAAAAGACTTGAGCAAGGTTCAAAACACTCAGCCCAATGAAGCCCAATGAAGCGAACTGAATATTTTGATCAGCACCGGAGAAAAATGAAGACCGCTTCATCCTCTATGCCTCCTTTTATAATTAAACCAATGGACAGCAATCAATTTTATTTTCTGAGGAATTTCTCGACCGAAGCAGTTTATCAATTAACATGAACTGCAAAAGTCAATTGTAATATTCGTTGATACCAATCCTAAGATCGGCGAAATTAATATCTGAATTTTACTGTCCAAATAACTACTCTTATACCAAGTGTTCTTGTTTATACCCTGGCACGACCACGAGTTTGCATTAAATCAATCAATACAAATGTTAATCGTATTTAGTAGTCACGGGCTTCAACCCCGGTCCACTCAAAGAGCGTGTGCTTCTGCACTCACGCACTTGACCACTCGGCTACATCATGTTAGTTTATTTAGCCGACTAATTAACGTACTATACAATTTGGAAACGTGTCGGGAACCTTGCCGGAAACCATCATCAGACCATATTTTGCTGTACTGTTAACAGCTTCCTGCTTGCTGAATGCCTACGTGGCCCTCAGGCATTCAGCAAACAGGAGACTGTTAACAGTAGATACCTTGAAATTATAATAATTATTATTATTAATAATTATTGAATATGATAAATAAACTAACTTTTCAAAACCCTCCTCGTATAAGAGTGGTTATTTAGAGAGAAAAATTCCAAGGAAATTCATCACTCCTTTCCGAGTTATGTTATCTGAATTCCACGGTGACTGACAATACGCAGGGAAAAATTAATATAGCAAGTGCATGCTTAGCTATTTCTGATTATAAACTTACTTCATAAATCTCTGCGTCTCCTTTTCTCCGTTAGAAATCCCATGACCCCCACCTTATTTTTCTAAACTCCGAAATAAGAAATATTTCTAGAGGATAAAATCAGCTTGACATAAATCAGCTTGAGGAGCATGTACGAATTACCTTTGAAATTCTTTCTACACATTCGGAGTGACATTTAAACTGCGTTAATGTTCATAATTTGGCTCCTTCAGATATATTGAAGAGAACAGCTTCGAATGTTTAAGAGAGCTAATTTACGGACACCCCAATAACCCTACTTTCCTTGATTAATGATTTTGCTAACTTATACGATAATAATCTTCGTTACATAAGTAACTTACGAAAGGCACTCTTTAGAAGCCAGTTGAATAAATTTAAAGGAATTTTCTAAAATCACGTTTCAGAATTCTTTAAGGTTTGTCCCATATTAATTTTGTACGATAGGATTTTAATTTTTTTTATTCATTTGACTGTATTTTTAAACATAAAACACCAAAACTCTCTAGCACCTTGCTTTCCAGGGGAGAGGCGATTATCTTAAATTATTACATATACATAGAGAACCATTTCAATGCACTTTTAATAGTTTATTTAACTTATCCAGCTTTATTAAGGAAAATGCCTTGAACTTTATTATTTGTTCTATGTACTGAAAAGAAAATAATTATTTAGTCCTTATAAGCGTCCTTTCCTGGGATGACATAATGGAGAGTCATCGTGACAAAACATTGTTTCGGGACTGTTTATTTGGTGAATGCCGGTATTTTGGATCGAATTTTTTGGAAACTTGCTAAGAAATGTTCAGGCTGTTACTCTCCGTCACCGTCACGAGAAGGCAGAACAACTCAAAGGTCCCTCTAGGGCCTTGTCATGGCCGATGTTTTCCCCTTTCCCAATTCGTTAGTATCAAAATGCTTGTCACCCCCAAAAATATCTCTCCCCCTTGCGCACCGTATTGGCATGACTATCATATTTCAATTTATTGTTTGGTGGTCTCGACTCCAACAGTTTTTCTTTTTTTTGAGGCGTACTAAACTGTTCGAAGTAGTATGGAGTCGTGTGTTGTTTTTTGAACTTCAAGTTTGGTTGAACCCCTGGTGAATCTAAAATCTATGCCAAGAGTTTTGTTAGGTTAAAGATGTTTTCAGCTGTCATTTGTATTTTCTTTATCCCAAATATGAGTGTAGACTCGATATTCAGATTATACACGGCTATCATGTTACCTTATGGATCTACTATTCGAGTTCATAGTATTATTATCAGCTAAACTGTGCTATAGTAGAAGAGAAAGCAAAATCCCTGGATCACTGTATTACTAAATTCCCTTTATTGCCAATTTATAATCAGTACATAGCATACAAATACAATAGCACTGATATTCCAAGCGGCACAACAAAACGCCTAAGTGGGGTTAAGAAAACAAGTAACACATTTGTTCGCTACTGTTACAGACAGTATTTAATTTTATTTACAAGTTTCGCTTTATCTTACGGCGAAAGATTAAACCTATACAAACATATATACAGAACTATGTAAAACAACATACTAGCGTATCATCAGTAAAGACTGATGATAACCTAGTATCATCAGGCCTTTTTACCCGTAGGCCATGGGCTGTACAGCACCTTTGTTCAATATGGGCGAGCGATTCAACCGCATTGTATCCAGCCGGACACTGTCGATCCAAACTCATTCCTCTAGACGTTCTGGAGTGTGTAGGAAGGTAAAGATTGCTAAGTCATTCGCTGATGAGCTCTCCAGCAGCTCAACGTACCCTGTAGTGCTCTTAATGCAGTTATTTTTAAGTCCGGTGTACTTAGTCTCATAAGCAGGAGCATGGTAGCAGAAGAACCACACCATACCCCCCCCCCCTGTATGAGATCGTTGCCGAAGATACAACTAGAATCCTATTAAATTCGTTTCCTATTTGCTGTTTTAAGTCTGATTTTGAATCATAGTATGTACCAAGTTTGTTTCTATGAACACCTTCTAGGTCTGATCCCGTACCCATTATCTGCGCATCTAAGAGGTAGACAGAGTCATGTCTCGCACAAAGGTGCGGTTTTCGTACTCATTCTCGAGTAGTAAAACGAGGCTCCTTTCGAACCTCCCACCCCCTTTGAGATAGTCGATCTTCCACCAGGTTTACTATAGCATCATGCCTTTTTACCCGTAGGCCATGGGCTGTACAGCACCTTTGTTCAATATGGGCGAGCGATTCAACCGCATTGTATCCAGCCGGACACTGTCGATCCAAACTCATTCCTCTAGACGTTCTGGAGTGTGTAGGAAGGGCATTGATTCTCGTTCTAACTAGGTCAATAAAGGCGTGGCCAGATAGCAACTTGGTTCCATCGCCCACCCATCGATGCTGGGATTCACTTGGGCAGAATGTTTAAAGCAGCTACCATCGAAGGAAGAGTGCAGGAGATGGCTCCTTCGATTCCTCATAGATGCCTTACTATTAATCATCATTCTTCTATCTTGTAGCAATTTCTTTTTCGAATACAATTCTTTTTGTGCAGCCTGATGGACAGACAAATATCTGGTTAACTCATTGGGGGAATGCCGCAGCTTCTCTAGGCGCTCTTTCTTAAGAAGGGAGATAGTCCATCGCAAAGACGGTATTCCTAACCCCCCCCTCGATGATATCGTCATGAAAGTAAGGTATAACAACATCCTTGGGAACCAGAAGCCATTGCTTGACTGCAGCTCGAACCTGAGTGTCCAAGGCCTAGTAGCCATTATCCTCGCAAATATCAAGCGATGGTAAAATCTTGGTGAAATATAAGTCCGGAGGACAAAAAGCCTCTGCTGGGACTGGAGTGGTGCCTTTCGAAGCCGCACCAAGCAGGTCACCCAGGGAAACATCAGCTAACAACTAAGTATGGTATTTCCATGTCCATTACCAGAGACCAAGTCTAGAGCCACCAACTAGAAAGCTGTAGCATTCCACCTTCATCTTTTTCTCTTTGCCAGATGCTACCAATTTCCAGCTTTTTTCCGGATTTATCACTAGGTCCCATTCATTAAAGAACTTATGAGCGCAATCAAGTAGGCACTGCAGTCCTGATGCTGTTGTAGCTGCCAAGAGAACGTCATCAACGAATGCAATAGAGATAATTTTAAAAATATCAATTTTAAAACCCATAAGATGTTAGGTTTTTAAACAAAAAGTCTAAAACCAAGTTAAAAGTGACAGAGGACAATGGGTCCCCTTGTCGAACCTCATTTAATGGGAAAATCCTCCTTTGTTTACCTCTGTACCTTAACTCTGAAATGCAAGTGCTGGTGCATCCTAGATACGTACTTCACAATTGATACAGGAGCATGTCTTCTACGCAGGGCCTCTATTATTGCTGGAAAAGAAACACTGCCAAAGGCTTTTTATAAATCAACTGATGCTATATGTAACGTTCTTAAGTTATTCCAAGCACTTGATATTAGGGATTGCAATAGCAGTATATTTTCCGCTACACCGTCTAATGGCAAGAAGGCATTCTGTCTTGAAACAAGATGTATTTTGGAAGCAAGTCTACTTCCCAAAACTTTATGAAACGTTCTCAGCAAAACTGATGATAAGGTCTAAAATCACCCGGCTGTTTAGAATCCTCTTTCTTTGGCAGAAAAATAGTGTACGCTGAGTATAATGCATCCGGAAGAGTGTCTAACCATAAAAATAAATCTATCAAGTCATTTAACACTTTAACAGATATATTCCTCAACTGACATGGAGTAATGCCATCTGGCCCCGGACTGGTGGTAATTGCCGGAAATGCTTCCCTAAATTCATTGGCACAAATACGTTTATAAAGAGCAGCGCCAATCTCAAAGTCCTCTTCGTATCTCTCGGGGATATATAGCTCTTTACCTTCTTTTTCAGCGCAAAGCATGCCTTCCCAAAAAGACAAAAATTCATCTGGTCCTACAACATTTTCTGAAATTTTAACGGGATCCAAAATTGCATGTGCACAGCGTTTACGATTCCAATAGTAGAGTTGTGCCTTTGCATAATCTCTTTTTCTCTGACGCCTTCTATTTACAGGCCTACTAACCATGTCAGGAGAATTAGATGTAAATTCTGCTCTCTTTGAATGAGTATAATGCATCCGAAAGAGAGTCTAACCATATCTAGAGCATGTACTGGAAGTCATTCCGGTGAAGTTTTCTACAATATAAGAATTAAATTCCTCCATATCTATATGTTGGTCCAATGCTCCTGGTAAAAAATCTTTTGAATATTAAATGGCTATAATTCGGTTCCGATAATTCAGCAAGAGATGATAACATGGCATCATGGAGAGGTTCCTTGGAAATCCACACAAGAACACTCTTCCACACATCCTCAGAACCTTTTGAATCATTTAATGACCTAGCATCCAGTCCACTGGAAACCCCATCAGAAGCCGAGACCGGATATGGCGGCACACGAGAGGGTTACCCCCACTCCCGGTGGAACCGACCATCTCCTTTGGAGTCATCCTCATTGCTAAGGCCCCCGCAGAGGTACGCTCATTAAGTAGGGATGGGGTCCCCATATGCAAAGGTTCCTCTAGGGATTCAGAAATTGAATCTAAGAGACTGGAATAAGAAGTAATCTTTCTCCTACCTTTAATAGATTCCACTGAGCGATGAGGAAACTCCAACTGTAGTCGCTGATTAATGTTCTTCTCTTTCAGCATCCTCAATCTTAGCTGGGCATGGCTAGTATAAGCACCTGCTCATTCCTCCATCTGGATTTGACTCGAAGTGTTAATTTGAGCATTTGCTTCTGTTGGGTGGGCTTTGTGGATATTCACTCCTTCCAGAGTTTGTTGAAAAGCTTCTATGACAAAACTAGCATTCAAAGAAACTACTAGAGATTGACGAAACTTGGGGGTCATCAGCCCTAGCAGAGGTTGCCTCCACTCTCTGCGGTGGCAATGTGTGTTCTGGAGCAAGCGATTTCCAAGCCTCTTCTATTTTGTTTTTCAGCCAGAGAACAAAGTTACCCCGACGGGGTTGGGATCCCCGTCGGGGAGAAATAGCGTAAACCACTTTAAGCAAGGACTCACCTGCCCAGCCCACACCATGAGGTGATAAGGTGCTCCGCACTTGTGGCTGATGTTCATCGCCACTTCGTGGACAAAGAAGAGAAAGGAAACACCTTGCATCACTGTGTTATTAAGTTCCCTTTATTGTCAATTTATAATCAGTACAGGACATACAAACATACAATTAAAATAGCACTGATATTCCAAGCCACAAAACAAAGCGCCTAAGCGGGGTTAAGAAAACAAGTGACAAATTCGTTCGCTACTGTTACGGACAATAGGTCCAATTTGGGTCGCTTACCCCTACTAATAACCGAGTAGCATCACAGCTACGAAGTTTTTTCTTTCATTATTTTGAAATGTCAAACAGTTAGGGTTTCATCGTGTGAAACGAGATTACCTCGACTAAAATTCCGTCCATTCCGATATTGTTTTTTTTTTTTTTTTTCACTGCTATCTGGATTGATCTGATCACAGCAAATAAGACAAATGGACGCTTCTACTTTATGAGAAATTTCTACCCGATATTTATAATATGAGTGGCGGCCATTTTGTTTCAAGATGAAATAAAATATAGAAGCAGAACAACTGCAGAGGTTGTTTAGTTCTAGAGAAATCCTCCATGGCAGTGGCTAACGTTGAAGTGGCTAATATTGAAGCTAACGTTGTTGGGTTGCTCGACTGGAGATAAAATATAATTCGCGCCAGCCGTTTATAAAAATGAGAGTATTCTAAAGTATGGTTGATGAAAAATAAGTGACGAAGGATCAGACCTCAATGAATACATCTCGTTTTCAGCCGAAATTGTGAGGCATTTATTTGTGTCAATCGCAATATTTGACTCAACATCAAAGATTGCGACTGTATTCCCTAAAACAGTGGTATCCGGAGAGAAGAACGGCAGGTCAAGTAATATGCTTATTTGACTTTGATATTCTGCTACCTTAGCCTAATATTACCTTTCTCTTAAATATTTTGATTTGCATTATATATAATTTAAATAAAATTAAAAGAAAATGAAACAGATGTCAATGGCATGGCAAATATGGTAAATAAAATAAAAATAAACCAATAAAGTAAAGGGGTGGGGGAGTCAAACTAGAGAGTATTACAGAAGGAATACTCCTAGAATAATTTAGAAAAAGCCAATTAATGAAATACTAAATAGTATAAATTTATAAAATGCCAATTAATTCAAATTTAACGGCACCGAGAAAAAAAATTACGCGAAATATGAGTATCACTAAAATTGCAGGGCATGCTTTGTTTCTTCGAACAGGCCTCTGAGGTTGGGTATGTTCATATTGTAGTTTTAAATGTTTTTCACCAACCTTATGTAGAAATAAAACACAAAGAAAACAAAAACTGGAATCTTGATAACTGTATTTATAATAAGTTATATTTGTCTGTATTTACAATACATTATATTTAATTTTACAACTAAAATATATACATATAAAATATACATTAAAATATACTGGGTTAAGAACAATAAAATACATTAAAATATACTAAATTAAAATCGATAAAACCAAAGCTTTCGAAGGCTCCTGCCTTCTTCTTCATCGGTATTTTCTTTGTTCTGCGGTTTTTGTTTTCTTTGTGTTTTATTTCTACATAAGGTTGGTGAAAAACATTTAAAACTACAATATGCTTTGTTTGTTTGTATGTTGGCTTTACGGCGCAGCAGCAAAGACCATAGTGATGGCCTTTACTAAGTATAGTGATGGCAGGGCATGCCTTCTATTTCATGGCCCAGGGTTGTCATACCTAGTCGCATCGTCATCTGGCAGACGCAACTGCAAGAAGGCAATCATTTAAAATGGGCGCATCAGCCACATCGAATCTCCAGGCGATGTGTCCGTCGCCTCACGAAGCCTATTTCTATTTGTAACCAGACTAGCCCCATATACAACTCCAAATGATAATGAATTAATCTCAAGCAAGAGCTTCATCTTAACATTTCTGTGTCACTACTTAGAAAGATTTTCTCTCATTTCTGCTTCCTTCAAAGTTCACGTTTTAAGTTTATATTGGAGACACCTCTCTTTGGCCTCCTGGATATACGCAATAAATACGAATCAACGTCCAAGCTCAAGCCATGTAGATTTGCGGCAATTCAACTAATTAACCTGCACAATTTGCATCTTCAGGTGACCAAACCCCAGGAACCACCGCTGCCCAGTGATAAGCCATACATACACATACCTTCATAACTTGAATTGAAGATGAAACCGTAATAGATTCAACGATATTCACCTCCATAACTGATGCAATAATTAACAACTAACCGAATCAAAAAGCCTGTGAGCAGAAATAATCCAGGCTACAAATCAGTTTCTGAAGATCGGTTTTCTACATAACACTCAAGATTTTCTACCAAAATGTTCGCAGTATGCGAAATAAGCTAGAGCCGCTTAAGTAGATACTCTTGTCCCAAATGGCTAATGTCATCTGAAAAAAATGACTATAAACTAAATATAATTAATTTGACTCTTTCAATGTCGCCAGTTAAAAATCATTCTTCACTTGTTAGTCTCATTATTTTAGGTGAAGAACTGCTGTATTCATAAATACCAATAAACGTGAATTCCTACGTGCAGCCTCCAGCAGACCCACTCTGTTTACAGCATATATCGGAACGGTCAAGATAAACTCTCATTTGCCCTTGGGGCAGTTTACATACCAGTTGGCCAGACAATCAACGACATTGGTATCCCAACGCTTTACTTACATGCTATATACTTTGTTTGCAGAGATTTTAGCCTACATGAGTTATTTGTAGCCAATATTCACTGGCCTCAGATTCATAAATTATGGCCCTCCTGGGTAGCACAGTTGGTATAATAACAGACCTCCATGCACTGGGTGAAAAGACCTAAGTTCGAATCCTGTCAAGATGCAAGGAATTTTAATGGGTCTTTTTCACAAGGTGGCTGCGACTGGTTAGTCGCAGTCGACGGTGAGGGCAACATCGTTTTTCCCTCCCGGAAACTCTGGATTTTCGTCTAGCAAGTAGCAAACAACCACAGAAAGCACGTAATTTACAAACCTATTATATACGCGGAATACGGCCTAAGATCGTGATGTGCCTAAAACCCTACCACAACAACATAAATTAGGCCCAAAAAAAGATCTTAATCGCTCATACTGTCGTCTGCTTCCTGCAACGTTGATATCAAATCTGAAACAAATTTTGAACGACAGCAATGTCCTCCATTGCAACTTCCTTGGCCCAACTTTTAAGTCTCTGCAATGTTGTGAAAAGGAGTCGTCTCTCAAGCCAAAACAAATACACTGAATCAGCAAGGTATAAGAACTACCAAGGTTCACCCTTGGCAGTTCTTGAATGAGATGATACAGAACTAGCCGTCGACATATTAACTAGATCGCTGCTGCTTAAAAACAGGTCTCTACTTCTGCTAGTCTTCTCACTTAAATTACAGCTTCACTTCAAACAATCCATTGTTTGAATAAATTGGCAAAGCACAACAGAATCTAGTCCTCTAATCTTCCAGAATTTAATCTCATCCAAAGAATCTAATCCTCCAGACCTCCGTTTTAGCAGACAAAAGTCTCAAGCCATTAAAAACATACGCACTAGTCGACCTTAAGCAAAGGCAATCTGCTATGCTCTAACCGTAAATTTCTGAACAGATTCCAAATTCAGTCGAGCTAAATGAAACAACTACGTCAGCTTATTTCAGGGTGACCTTCCTCAGCGATGTGATCATCAACTAGATGCTACCAGTGGTTCAAATGATGATCTGTTTTCCCATCCATACTGAGCAACAGCAACTGCTTCATGCCATTAAGTCTTTGTATCAATCATCCACCATTGGAAACGATAAAGTCCCACAGTTCATCATAATGAGCCTCAGTCCAAATTTTATGATGCACTGCGCTAACTGCACAACTTCATACTCTTTCAAAGAACGTACTCTGCTAGCTGGAGAAATCTGCTTTTATCACGCTTCTTAAAACCCAAAACTAAGTCAGCTGACGCACTAAGACCGGCATGCACACTACTAAAGTTGCAGAAAAAAGTTCTCCAACCGCAAATAACACGCAGTCTTCTTCTACAACCGCCAAAATATCTCCATTATTTACTTTCTAATTAACGTTTACCAATCGTCTGGCAGTCCAACCTTCAATTCTAAATGCATTCAAGTGCAGAGCGGAAATGGCGGATTTCAATGTTGACAATGACGCTTGACAGCTTGAATACTGCAGCTCTCCTGAATCTGCTAAAAACAATTCTGGATTCATGTAGAAAAGTGACAGCCACACCCCACAATTGCCCCAACTTATCTGCATGAGAATTTCAACCGCTGTTAAAATGCTTATTAGCACAATACATTCCTCCTACCTTTTGGAATACATATCTGTGGCACAGACCGTGATCCACTTTCAGAGCCACTTAGCTAAAGAGTAGACGAGTTCCAATAACTTCCCATAACACAAATCCTACAATCATCGGGAAAAAAACTTACAGGATTTCGCGTCAAATCGTAATTGCAAACGTTTGCTAGCTGAGCTGGTTACATTCTTGCGTCCTCACCCTCTCAAGTCTGCTTTCAATATGATGTTCTCATTCTGAGGCTGAGAACGGCACCTCACCCCGTCACTGATGAACCCTCTTGAACTCGAACCAATGCAGAGCAATTCAAGGTGGGTTCGCCAATTGGGATCAGGGAAATATGCTTGTGAACAAAGAAAAATGTTTGTGAATATTTTACTCTAAATTATATCCTAGCGCCCGTGTCTTCTTCATCCAGGAATCTGTATCATCTCAGAATCTGAATTTACTCCCAACTTTATTTATGTTTATGAACTTTTATTTTATTAGCACATATTTTATAGTCACATATTATTCTCATTTATATTTTATACTTTTTTTTAATATTGTCCCTTAACTATTTTTTACGCTCCTGTCCATGGTAGATAGTAGTTTTTATTTTACCTATATTGAATATAGATCATATATGTAATACAGTACAATCACATCGTCTCGAAGAGGCACTTCAAGTCTTCACGATGCACTTCATTTCGAAGTGTATCGCGAAGCATATTATAAGCCAATCCACCATGAGATCCTTGAGTATTGCCCGAGTAAATGTAATATACTTCTCTATTTCGGATGTAGTGGATAGATGTCAACGGGTCTGTCACTTAACGCTGAATAATACTTTCTCCGGTTGGAGGAGAAACCTCGTCAGTATAAGGCGACAGTTAACGCCGAAATAGTCACATGGGAACGCATTTCAAATACACTACAACGAACTTTTCCCATGGAGTAGTTTTTTATAATTATTACTTCAAGTCCTAGTGCAATACTGAGAAAACTTGTGGTTACTTAATTCACAACACGAATCGAGTTTAATCACCGTATTGTTTTATATCACACAAAAATGATTCTTCTGTTCCCATGATTATTTTAAGATTTCTAGACACGATGCATACCTCTATTAGGGATTACCCTGCCTTCAAATCTCTCCTGTCATAAGCACATCACAAATACTGCTTCCGAAACATATAAAATATTCATTTTTTCCCCCTCTACTCTCTGCGTTACTTTACTTCTAAACAATTACTTACTATGCAAATCTCAAAATTCGCTCTTCCATGGAATACTGTTCCCATACGGGGTGGGGGGGGGGTTCCTTTACTGTCTATCTCGTAGACGTTCAGTTTCTGATGCATGGATTTTCTATGGGTGAATTCACGGGCACTGTTCTTCTGAATTGAGATCTGCAGTTCCTCCATTCTCTTCCAAACCAGTTAGACACGTGCCCCAACCAGCCAGCAAGCAATCACAGTCTAACTCCAAACTCACTGAACCCAGTTTTCTTCTTCCTCATTTATCCTGTCAGCTACTTGTGCTTTAGAAGGAAGAACCCTCCTTCCCAAATATTTCCAGAGAATTACGGTCTTTCTAATACGAGTAAACAAGGAATGGTGACAGCTGAAATCGATACCAGGAACATTTTATGGAAGCGTCTTTATCGGAGAAGAAAACTCGATAAATCAGCTTGTTAATAAATAATCTAACTGGTAAAATGAGTATCGTACTAATATCGAAATTAGTACGATACTTATATTTAAGAAATTTGAAGAGAATATAAATATTCATTTTTAAGCACCTTAGATAAGAAATTATGTTTTAAATTACTGTAAACAAAAGTGTCTTTAAGAAGCTTTCGTTTAAGTTTACTTTAAGTTAAAAGTAACACACCAAACTGATGATTCCTAGGTCGAGAAAAATGTTTACTTATTAAATTAAATAAATATCTATGAAAGAAAAAATGCGCAGTTATATGTAGGGATATAAATGTCATTATACCCCTGTTAGAGGGAGAATCTAAAACACGAAATGACACACCCATCAAATTAAATTTCTGAACACTTTGATTTCATCGTTGAAACTGCTCTTTTGTATAGAACTGGTTGTTCGGGGTTAGTGGTTTAGTTTACATCTATCTTTCGAGTCGCTACCAACTGCGCAATACCTATTTGTTTTATGGTTACGCGGATTCCTGTAATAAACATGCAGAAGTGCGCTTTTTTCTTTTTCTTTTTTCCTTTTAAAGCTAATCTTATATATGTGAATAATAATAAGCCGTAGTACCTCACCGGCGCGAGTTAACGATGCCGAGATCAACTCATGAGCGTTTTATTCCTGTTAACCAGACAGCAAGAAAACATTTTTTTAACGACCACTATCTAAGATGCATGAAGAATTGATCCGCGTTGTATCAGAAATAATAAAAGATTTGCGTAGCTTGTTTGATGCGGTTGAAACAACTTAAATCGCCCTTTTACTGATGGGTTTTCAGCATTTCCGGACAGCGGTTGCTTGAACTTCGAGATAAAAATTGAATGTGCCACCAGTCGATGCGTGAGAAGAACAGAAGGCAGGAGAAGCACTCACAGTTGGCCATAATTTACGTTGGAACTAGCACAGATGGTACATTGTTTATGGAAATTACACTCACAAGAAATGGAGAAGTAAAACATAAATTAGTATAATACACGTTTGCCTCGGTGCTTACAATCACGAACACAAATACTGTGCGTGGTGGGATTATTACAATTTCAATCTTCCAAACGTGCACTTGCCGTCATTACCTAGTTAATAGAGCTGCGGAACAATTTAAATAAAGACACATGCAACCACTTATTTGTTTCGATATTTATAGTAACTTGTGAGGAGAGGATTGTTGTTAGAATTTAATGGGAATTCCCCTGGATATCTATTCAAATGCGAATATGGAGCTACAAGTTTTACGAAGCAAATGTCTTTTTTCTTTTTTTTTTAATCGTCTTCGAATAGAGTCCACGAGTTCATCATCTCGTTCTAACGTATGCGCAGGTACGCACACGTTCGGGGAGACATTTTTTGCTGGGCCATTTCAGCTATTATCGAGCAACTGGAAGATGGAATCTGCAAAGAGAACCGCAGCCGTTTTACACGGCTGCTTGCAAATAATGAAAGAGTACGTAATACGCTCCTCCGAAGAACCAGTTATTTTGGCAATTTCACGGTATTGAAGCTTGAAGAATTAGCTTCTTTGGCGTTGTAATTTCGTTATTATAACTTCGCATCCGCACTACTTACACAAATACGCACACTTTATTCGTGTTCATTAATTTAGCGTGTCGATGCCATCGCTTTTGTAATAAAAAAGGCAAGTAACTGAACGGGACCCGTCGACACGGGGATATGGTGTCACGCAAATGGCTTTCTGTCGAAAGCGATGAAATAAAGGATGTGATTAAGCTGTATGCCAGAGTTACCGGAAACTTTGCTTGCAGCCTATCGACTGATTTTCCTATTCCACAATAACGAGTGCTAAAAGTTATACACCAACAAGCGGCAAACACATCTCACCGAGAGGATTAAAACCAGCGATACGAAAGACGAATTCAGAATCACATCAGTCATTGTTTCGCGCTTCGAACTTTCAATTTTCTTTTTGGAATCAGAAGCAGCAAATCAAAATATGAGAAATTGAAAATATCTTATCTTTAAATTTTTGATGAAAATCAGCAGAATAGGTTTTTTTATTACAGAAATGAGAGTTTAAACATCAGCTGTCGGAGTAATGAACGACATTTATCACTTTCAGTTCATATTGCATGGTCAAGAATGCAAGAAACTGGCTTTTAGTTTCTTTTAGACTTCTAATTTCTTAACTTATCAAATGAGAATGCTACGATAAATGTGATTGAAGCTTTTGTAAAGAGACTAAACAGGCGTTTCCAATTAATCAAAACGGCCACTAAGTGCTTCCTTCAATAATCAAAACACAAAAGTCTCGTTGAAAGTTTGGATGGAAAAAAAGTACTGGTGTGGAGTAAAATCGGAGACATGACGTGTGGATTCGGTATCAGCAACGGTGACCATTCATATACTGAGAGGGAATAAAATACCAACCAAACCCGAGCACACGATAAGAGTGCAGACACTGATTCTCCTCTGCTATTTCGTTTCTCAATTAACCTTCAAAGACGGGGTAGAATAAATTTATTTTTATATTCATTTCAGTCGTCACCGAGCCATAAAACTTTGCACCTTCAGTCAGATTATGAGAGCTGACACACCATCCAAGAACAAGATTAACAAATAGGCGTGCAATTTTTGTGACGACGCATCTCGCAGCAGACTTAGTGTGGTCACGTCGCTACGTCAGAGCCACAGTCCGCTCAAAATTAAGATGTGAAAAACCTTTTGAATGTCTTTTAATTAAGCAAAAATAATCGAGCATGTACAGTAGCTGGAGTGATTATTTTATTGTGAAGAACCAACTGATTAAGAGTGCGTTGAGTTATTTAAGGCGTGGTTTAAAACAGGTTTATTCCCTGAAGTTTGCGGGATAAAAACTCTGTCATAGCAAGGGGAAAGGCGCATAACTGCCATCTCTCAATTTAAAACTGAATTCCCTCAACTCCCCTGTTACGATATCTTAATATAATTGAAAAAAAAAATGTATGATTTTACTTGAAATTAAATGAATAAAAATATGATTTAGCCTCTTTTAATAGTTTTGAAAGGCACACATTTTATTAATCGGTTAATGGCTTTGATATGCTTTAAACTGTTTTTCCATGCGCCTGGACTAATATTTATTTATTAAATTTGAGAGGTTTGTCTTTTTCTGGGACAGCACAATGTTGCCGGGATCAACATCACTTATGGCATTTCAGTTACTCCCTTTTACTGCATAATAAACATCCCTTTTACTGCATAATAATTTTACTGCATAATAAACATCATTTGTTAATTACGAAATTATAAGACTAAAATGATAAACACTCAGTGGGCAACAATAATCAATGGTATTAAAAAAATATTTTTCGAAAAAGGAAATAAATAAAAATTAACTGAGAATTAAGGTAATTAGTATGAAAATAAACAGCACGTAGGCAATTCATTTGGAAGTGATAATGGAGAAAGCAGTTTATATGAATAAGCCTAGTCCGCTGATGACAGGGGATTCTGTCGTCGCTATGAGCCTACTGCAGTTCAGTTTCCGGTGCGAATTGCTCTGTTGCAATTGAATTGTGAAGGTGGGACAAATCTACATGGAACAAATCTGCCAAGATTTGTCCCATGTAGTTTTTATCTCAAAAAAATTCTGCTTAAATCTATAAGACATATTTTGAAATATAAACAGTTCATTTCGTATTGCTCATGGTGACGTCCTCATCGTCGGGAATGAAAATGTGCGTAAATAGCAATGATGTTCGGTCAGGTGTCACCAAGGTTTGATCTTCAGATTCGAGAAGAATACCGCCTTGGAGATCGTAAAGCGTGACCCAGTTCAACCAACGCAGGTATCAGTATCCTAATCCAAGGTGGCATTTAAGTTCGTCAAGAAATGCATTATTAGATTGCTTGGGACAGGTCATCTTGACTCGTGAAAGATGACCGAGAACCATAAGAGAATGGCCTTCTATTTTGAATCGGGCGAAACGAGCTTTCGCTTTCTTAAGCCGATGTGGCGTAGTCTTGATTTAGATTTCCTCTATTTACTGAAAAACTTTTGCTTCCTAATGAAGGCTATTTCCAGGTCCCCGCAGAACCAAGTACCTCAGGGAGATATGCACAAATCTGGAGACATTAGGAAGTACACTTCAACCTCTGCAGACTAATGGTATGTCCTTCTTTGGTAGATTTGCAAATAAATTCATTTAATTAATAAAAATGTTGCTCTGCCAAATTAGAACAGTCCTGGCGCTTCCAACATAGTGTAGAGACAATACGTTCAGCCACTTTGATCTGATATTGGCAAAAATGGCCCAATATTACATAAGCACTCGGATGCATAGGGGTTGCACTTATGAAACTGTTTATCAAGACATAACACGAACAATGTTATGTCTTGATAACATTAACATCAAGATGTAACAGTGAACAATAGTCCCAGTGCTTTTTCTTGCCGAACTTAGGGGTTTGATCTCGCAGTGCACGTACCTGTGCCACAGGTACGTACGTTACGATATCAAGCCATTAATGGATACAGATACCTACATTCCGAAATCAAGGGAAGAATTAATTAAACGACTGTTTTAACACTATGAAAAAGTTTCCGCTTCCACGAAAAGTTTTCAACAGTTTTCCACAGTTAATAATCTATCGATATTGCCGGTCAGTTGACGATCCAAGTGTATGACTTTCGTATCTTATTAGCTCTCATTACTTTCTAATAATCATTTGCACCTCACTTCGATCCTCCGTGACAGTATACTGATTTCGTTATATATCACCACTACGCCATTTGGAGAGGTCTAGGTCCGAGTCTCGTCGATGGTTGGAGGTCTTTCTAAAGACCTCTTCAACCGAAGTTGTAGTTAGCCGATTTCAGGCGGCAGGAGTTACCCTCGTAAGTTATGACTCGGGCAGTGAACATAAATTCTACGGGAAAGTTTTGGTAGGTGTTAAAGTCGTTAACTCTAACAATATTTCGTATAGCAGTCAAATAACTACAGAAGGGTCAAAGATGAAAGAAATATAAATTGCTAAACTTATGTATTTATTAGTAGCGAAACAGAGACATGGGGATTTGCAACATTTAGAGAAAAAATACGCGTCGAGTATGTGGAACTCTGTGTTCGTTCACTTCATGACTTGAGTGAGAAGATAGAACTGAAACCTTCTCAGAGACTTACACAATTTATGCTGGAAATCGGTCTCGATCCTTATTTTGCTATCTCGACTAATGGCCAAACATACTTCAATTTTTAAGAGATAAAATCTCGATTTATGGAGGAAGAAAATATCCCAAATTTCAATTGGTTCTATTTTATATATTAAATTTTTATATTTTTCCTTTCCAACGAGACGGAAATATAAAATAAATATGTCTGTAAGAGTACAGTTGTTAATTGTGACGGATATGTTTAATATAAACGTTTTATGCAATTTTGAACAAGTCACAAAATGTACCACTTTTAAAAAGTGGTACATTTTTAAAATTCAGGACAGGCTAATCCTACGGACGTCATGAATTCGGGACATGACTTGAAAACAGTGGCGAAACTACCACACCGCCAGGTCAGTCACTGTGGTGGCATGGTGGCTGATTTGTAGTGGTTGTTTAAGGTCACGTGGTAGGAGTAGTTAGACAACCTAACGAGGAGGGGGGGTTAGCAGAATTTACAGTTTCCCTTCTTCTTGAAAACCATGATTGCGTTTTATTATAGCATCGATTCCTTTTATCTTATTTTGCCGAAACAGCGGTTTTTCCTACAATAAAACGGGGAATCGACAGAGAACGTACGGAACTTACGCACAGAATACACAAGGGTAGACGAATTAGTCTTCGGATGGCTCTAATATAACATTTTTCCCCCTTTTTTAAAGTTCATCTAACGTCGGACACCATTATACCCACAGAAAAATAAATGGACCATGTAGCCGAGGGGTGAAATAGGAGGGTACATTTGTATGTGCATTTGAGTTAACGAGGTTCAAGCCATGCAACTGGCGCCTCCGTAGCCAGGTGGGCAAGAGCAGCAGTGCGTAGCACACGCTTCTTGATTAGACCGGGTTCGAGCCCATACGGAGGATGCGGAAAGGTCATGGAATGACCACCGCCATATCCCCGGAGCAATATGGCCTTAGTTGCTGATGCTCCTAAAAACCAAATAACAAACTAACAAGCCATGCAACTGCTAAAAAGTGATGTTCTTGCATTTTGTCACGCCAACTGCTTTCAACTTATACTACAAGGTGGTTTGACCTTTTAAGTATAAGCAGAAAATTTATTTATTTTTATTTATTAAAATAAATACTTAATTATTTAAGTAGTTATGCTCGCTATATATTTTATATACCTAAGGGACAAGCAATTCGGTTTCTCTTGTGGCTATTTCAGCCTAAAGTTGCCGAGTACAAATCAAAAGAAAGTCAACTTGCCGATTTTTGAATATATTATACAACATTTTAAATTCAGGATTCATCTTAATTCAGCCTTGTAACGAGCTGACGTAAATTCATTCCGAAATTAAAAAAAAAATATATATATATATATACAGTATATATATATATATATTTTTTTTTTTTTTTCTTGCGCACGCACTGAACTAACCAAGCCAGTGGGCATTTACTTCAATATTTGCGATGCTAACAGATTTTAAATGACTTTTAATATAAAGTGTACTATAAACTGTGAAGCTGATGACAGTTCAATAGGCACACAGTTTATGCTAAAGATTTAAATAAAAGCATCTAAAATTCCACCTTATAAAATTGATCACAAAGTAAATAAAATGTAACTGTTCTGTGCTCAAAATTTTCTTCGGAAGACACCACTTTGGGAGCAAGTGACGAGCAAAATTTCTGACTGATCAGATAACACGGATATAATGCATCTCTAATCTTCCACCCCCTTCCTTTTCTTATCCGCCATCAGAAAAGTCTCTCTCCAACTTACACATTTCCAAAGACCTATTTTTTTTTTTTTTTTGTAGAGACAGAGAATTCCTAAATTTCTTTCATAATAAATTTCCCTTCACTGCGATGTCACTCTTCGCCTATTAATTTCACAAAAGCATTGCATATAAAAGATTGGGGGAGTCTCCAAAACAGTATTACTGATTATCGACATTTGTTGGTTACGATAACTGCAAAGAGGATTTCAGTTAATTAAGAAAAACTTAGAAATTTAATTAGGAGACTTTAGAAATTCCTCAGGTCGTCGACTCGATTCGAACCCAGACTTCTATAAAACAACATTTTATTTTTTTTAACTTCACGGTCCGGGCCAGCCAGCTTTTCTGACAACCCCGCCACCTATTTAGAATACTCTATAGATCATGTCAAATATATACTGCCACTAGTTGGTTACCGTCCTTGGCAAGTGGGGGTCGGCCAGGGAACCCTATCTACTTACTGATAATATCAAATAAAGAAATAGAAAAGAATAGCAAGGTCAGGAAGGAGAAAAGACAGTAGAAGAACAAAGGAAACAAACTCCGTACAGAGCTTGAATACCAGCAATCAGTAAGTCCATGCACGTAGAAACAATATTTAAAACGTCTCTGTCCTGCTCCTTGGCCAACTGCAGTGCGTTTTAGAACGATACACACAACGTGTTTCGAACGGAATGCCACGAGGGACGATTCATAACTGAGCAATTCGCACAAGTAGGTTTCATGTTCTTATATGAACATTCCTAATAAGAGTCCTCTGCTCTTTGCACAATGAGAACAAACTATTTTCTTTACATAACAACGTCTCGTCGTACATCCTTAGTGAACACACCTGTAACACACTGTAGTTAAATAGTACCTGTTGAACTTGCGAGTTTCTTAAACATCTTGAACTTGTGAGCCTTCAGTTAAGAACACTATACAAGAGGTCTCCAACTGGATCATTAAGCAATGCCACCACAAGGCATTGCTTAATGCTTGTGTGGGGTTGAGACTTCAATATTAGATCAGGTCAACATAGCCTTCGCAGATTGTTATCCTCCAATCTGGCAGCAATAAGTCTGACCCTCCAGAATTTTGCCCCTACCAGAGGTACTAACCCTAATTTACGCAATAGAGACCCTCACCTTTGACAACCAGCCACAAACAGTCTTCATATCAAAGCACTTACCAGTAGGCCTTTTTCTCCCAATCACATCCAGGACATCATGGCAACATCAGGTTTCAGTTAATAAAACCGTAATAAACCCTTCACTCCTCAATCCACAGAAATCCTGCTTTGCAGCTTCCATCTTTCCATGGGAAGCTCTGAATCAACGTCATCCATAGCCGGGGCTGCACTTTTTTATCTGCTGACTGAATTCTGTTGCCCGAACTGCAGCGTCAAAAATTGTTTCAATCTCTATCCGGAGCAAAGCTTAGGGGAACCAATAGCTCAGCCTTGAATATTTCAGTTTAGTAAAGGCTACATACGAAATGGAAAGCCACATGAGACCCACTTTACAGGATTGCATACCCAAGAACCCGTGCTCAGTTTAAAAGAAGCAAATCTAAAGCCTTGAAAATCTACGTCGATAAAATAATCAAGATAGGGAAGATACCGTTTAAGACAAGGCACGATAATTTCCCGCAACAACTTAATTCCATCGAATGGCTTCACTAATTCACAAGGTTTAAGCCAAAGTTTGCTGTTGTTTTTGTTATTTGGTTTTTAGGAGTATTAGCAACTAAGGCCATATTGCTCCGGGGATATGCGGTGGTCAAGTGTTTTCAACAAAAGCGCTCCGCTCCTGGGAATCCTCACTACTCAAAGTTTCCCAACAGCCTGGAACCTATATACAGTACGGCCAATTCCCAAACACGAGGCGTCACTTCAGTTTCACAGTTCAGGCCAATAAAGAAAGCCTCATGTATCCTCAAAGTCATGGAACAGTGCCTTCTTCCCATCTTAACCAACCATGTTCTGCCATATGATGAGTCAGATTCCACTCCAGAGAAAGGAAAAAATCCCGCGGTGTAAAAAAAAAAAAATTATAACAATAAAAAAACAATCCTGTGGTGGAAAGAGAAGAAAAAAGTTTTTTCAGCTACACGAGAGTGCAGAACACGTGAGTGAAAGTACAAAAAAAAAATATATATATATATTGCAAGTTTCACAAGTGTGTAAGAACGCGTGAGAGAAAAGATGAAAAAAAAAAAAATCATCCCGCACGCAGGCCAGAGTAACAAGTACCACCGCCCATGTGCAGAAGAGAGAAAAGAAGAAATTTATTTTTTCCCTTTTTTTTTTTTTTTTTTTTTCCTGCGGCCAGGTTGCTGTCAGCTGGTGGTGAACCTCTATATGTTATTCTACGTGAGAACACTCCGGCTTCGAAGTTCTGTAGTGGTGGAAGATTGTCAGAATTTTGGAGGAATAGGTCCACGTGATTCTCAGAGATTTGCGGAGCGTTGATCAAGTACTGTCGAAGGTCGTCATAGAGGGGGCATTGAAAGAGCAGGTGCCACCAGTCCTCTCTACTGCCACAGGGGCAGAGATCTGTGGAGTAGAGTCCCAATTGGTACAATTTGCCATTTATCGAACCGTGGCCGTTTAGTAGGTATGTGGTCTCAAGTGACGGCGAAAACCATTTCTGCATGGTGTTTGAAGCAGGGTAGGTGACTTCAGGTAAAAATCTTCTGGTAACGATCCCGAGGGTTATGATGTCCCAGGGAGTCTGCCAGATGTAAACAAGTTGGTTGTAGCACCGTTTCATTTCTGTTTTACGGTCTTCGTCGAGGTTCAGTCATCACTTACGGGTCTGAAATCTGGGCGTCGGCAATGAAAACCATCTCATCTGATGAATACTGGCTTCTTCGCTGGGTCTTCTTCAAGCATAAACTCCCACCTTTCAGTAACGAATGGGCCTAGTGTACTGGGGTCCATGGTTGAAATAACATACACGTATAAGTTATAAATTCAGTTTAATGTAAAAAACATTAAACTCATTGCACTTATCAGTTGTATTTTGTATTTGAATTTCAGTTGATGAAGAGACACGCCAGTCTCGAAAGCTACTGCCTGTTAGTATATATTTGTATTTTTACATTAAACTGGATTTATAACTTATACGTGTATGTTATTCCCACCTTTCACACACACACTTCAGATATTACGAAACTACAGAAAAGTCTCAGAACGGATCTTCACCCTCTGCTTACTCGCGTCAATAAAAATGAATAGCGGATGAAATAAATACGTAGATGTGTAATGGGAGAATCCCCACGAAACCCTTAAGAGCACTTCCCTCTCTTCTGTCTGTGGCGTGGAGGCTCAAGAAAGGCGACGACAGGTTCCTGCCATGGAGATGCTCCAAAACGTCCAGGAGATGGATGTTGACTACAAGAAGTTCATAGAGGACAAATCCTACAGAAGACGTACATCAGGGAGTAGCTGTTGTCTTCCACTGAGTGACTGCATTGCACTTCTTTGTGTTATGTATTGATCATTGTAAAAAAAGAAAAAAAAGTGTAATTTCCTAATCCTGATTTGTGTTTTTTCCTGTTTTGGTACCGTATTATGTTAAACCCCAGCATTGTTGCTGTTATCGGTATTGCATCAGTCATCTATGTAAAATTATTTTCTGATTGCAATAAAAATACTTAAAAAACAGACGAAACACTGCCAAAGAGGACTATTTCAAAAGAAACGGAATAACGATGGTAGAGACCATAAGAGGATAATTTTTCACGCTGCTCCAATGACAGCATTCTGAGCAGAATTTCTGGCAAGTTAATATGAATTGATACAACTGCAGTGGCTCTCAACCGTTTCTCCCTAGAGTCACGCTAGGAGTTAGAAGACACAAGCACATTCGCAATGAACCTAAAATGTTAAAAATCTGAATCAAGCTGAATTTCTGTTTCTAGGTTTTGCAACTAGGAAACAGAAATCCAGTAGTTACTTAGAAGATAGGGTTACTTAGCAGAAGAGTTAAATGTTTTACGAAAAAGACTTTGGGGTCACGATTCAGTCAGAATCGTAAAAATCATAAACCCCAAAATCAGAATAGGAATACAAGAACATTGTATTTAGCAGTCACGAAGTGTGGAACTACGAACATTCAAACTCCTGTACTTCTGTACTCTCGCACTTCACGACTCTCATACGATGTTTCGAAATACTTGTAATTTATTCTTTCCTGTTTAGCAGACACAATGAGTGACAGCGCTCATCACTTTTGTTCACTTATGTCTCCTACTACTCACCTCAGCCTTTTGAATTCAATTGCAACTGTATGGGAAATTTTTAGGAGACAGGATCTACGTTCATAAGGAGAAAATTAATTCCAAACATGAGAGTTTTATTATAGAGTTTTCGATCCCATACCAACCGATGATACGTGACAGGATTACCAAGATGTTACGTCACCACAACAAGGTAAGCTTGTTAGACTCGGCAAAGATCTTTATACTTTGTGTAAATATTCTACGTTTTCAGAGAACTGTACACGTAGCGCATTAAGCTTTCTTTGACAGGTAAGCAGGTTCGCAAACATATCGTAAGGGAAGAGAGTGGTGGCTGGTTTCTTATAATTAAACTGCTCTTCTCGTTTGATCTATTAGCTTTGGAAACAAATATAACTCGAGGAGTACCTTGTTTCTACGCGATTAGGAACAATTAATTTTACGAACAGCCGATGGAAAATGATCTAATGGATTGGCAAAAGATGTTATATTTATATTTACAACCTGAGGCATTCTTCTGCATTAGGATTAAGATAGTTTTCCTACTTATACTCGTCCCCATCCTCGATGCAGTGAGCAAGAACATGCTAAGGGCATGAACTATTGCGTTTCATTTCTCATCTCCCCTCCCAGAGCTATTATTAGCAGAAGCGTTCATTACTCGATGTGTCATTTGTTCGATGAAGAGCCATTCCGAACAACTCTATCGAGCCATTTAAATAGCACTGGCTTCTACTTTTATTTAATCACTGATGAACAAGGGATGTAAAACCAAGAGGCCAAAACTAAAGAAAAACAGTTCTCAAAAGAACTGATTTCTTCGCACAGTCGCAGTCAACGTTTTTATGTAATACTAGAAGAAAAGGTCAATGAATACTTCAAATCTTATAAGATAACTTCAGTTATATTATAAGATAAGAAACCAAACAAAAATAAAGGTCACCGCGAGAAATGAATCTAGTTCAATTTCATATGGCCTTTATTAATCTAGCGTTCATTGCATATTTCCGCTTCTCCCTCTTACTCTTATTTACAAGTTTTTGGACAGAAACAAAAGAAGATGTACACCGTTACATATCTGTACAATCAAATTAATTCGACACCCCGCAATCTGTTACGGGGTGTCAAATTAATATTTCTGTATAAATATACAGCTTTCTCAGAACCTGAGGGGGCATAAATTCAAATTGAGTAACAAGATGCGTCGAGGAGTTAAATCGAGATGCGTCGAGGAGTTAAACTTCAAGGTTTCAGCAGGTAGTCATCATAGGATACGATAGAAGCAATTATTGTATTTGTGCAATCGCAGAAAAACTACAACACCTTGCGTCAGATGGAAACATAACTACATCCTGGAACCGTAAGAGTAGACCGCAGCAACTGATGGAAAGAGACTGCACTGCGCACAGAAAAGTAGTGCACGTAGATTCCGTCAGTCCTCTTGAATACTGGCAAACATTACATTTATTGTGTTTAGGAGGTCCCAGCCAACCTTTGGCATCCCTGCCACCTATCTTACCAAGGCAGCAATAAAAAGCCACTATCCAGGATCAGTCGCTAAGGCAGCACAACGAGCCATCATCTAGATTCAACCACCTGTGCTCAATCACCAAATTATCACAATGAAACCACCATCTGGAATGTGTGACAGTAGGTTTCGCATCGAGTCACAATTTGGAATGTATTAAACTACATACATTGAGCCACCGATCAGTCGATAAAACAGCATAAGGAGGTTACAGATTTTGATATTAATATAAGTGGCGCTAAGCAAGGATCGCAGATATCCTTGCGTATCGCAAAGCATCGTCTTTGACCAAAAAATTGCAACACACACACACACACACACACACACACACACACACACACACACACACACACACACACACACACACACACACCAAAATCAAACATCACAATATACACCGTTGGCTAGAATGGTGAACACCCCAGTAATTGGTCCATAGATCGTTGGAAACCTGCATCATGGAATGACGAGTCGTGGTACACAGTATTCTAATCTGATGGACGTGTTTGGGTCTGCTGGATGCATGGAAAAATTTATTAGAGGATTCGTCCTAAATGAAGTTAGGTAGACGTGCTATTACGGTTTGAGGAGGTTTCGATCCTGCGGTGAATAATGGCTATAGTTTACCTTCTTCCTATTAATCATCCTTCAGATCCTTATAATCTTCAATCAAATATCTCCCCTTAGATATTGCACTCTACAGTCCACACATTCTAAGCCGTTCCTCATATGTGCTTCGGTTTGCGCTAATCACCTGTCTGGTTGCCCTTTTCTGAAACCTCTTCCCAAGAGCTGCCTTTTTCAGATGCGGTCCCTACACCTGAAAACGTGTTCCAAAAACGTGGTCTAGCCACTGCCTTGTAAGAACGAATCATGACGTCCGTCTTCCTACTAGCAAAGACTCTAAAAATCATAGACAGGACTCCTTCGTAGCCACTTATGTGCAGTTCATTGAAAAAAAAAATTCATATCACAATGCATCATGAATCATTCATTACTCTTATTTATCTTGATCCACATTTTATTTCTCTCCTCACTGCTTAAACATGACTGGAGATTTCCTGAATCCAAATGCATAACCTCTTATATAGAAGTTAAAGTTTAATCGACATTTTTCTGACCACATCCGTAACCGATTCAAGTCTTTTTGAAAAAAAACCTGAACTGGCTCGGATTAATCGCTCTTCCCACTATGAAATCATCACCAAACTTTCGCAGCCTACCTTGAATACCTTCGACAATAACAATACCTGTTACCCTGAGGACTAACCATTTATGATAACCCCTGTCTTTTTAAGTTTATTGAGTAGACTTCCATAAGGAACATTAAAAGCTTTAGTCTAGATATATGATGTGAAAATTGTTACCAATAATCGTTTACAAGATTGGTCGGAAATGAACTCCCTTAATGAACCCTATTCTATTCAAGATCTAATTCTTGTAGAGATGGTTATGAATGGCAGACTCCATGATCTTCCCTACTGCAGAAGTCCTGCAGTTACCTCATCTTATGCACATTTGTGGATTGGGGGGACATTAGCACTTCTCTAGTGCAAGAGAATCTTCCAAGATATCAGCGACGCTCTAATTAATTCTCATTCCGAACGGTTTCATATACTCATATGCAGACTTTTTAATTACGCCTGAATAAATACGATCCACCTTGTCTTCCTTGAACCTCGGCACCTTTTCTAACAAACACTCATCTCAGACCATTATGTTGTAAGATCTATTCTTACACTTATTTTTAGGAATTTTTTTAATTATCAAATTTTAATAAATAACTAAGTTAAAAAACAGTCAAGCACTCAGCAGAATTGCTGGTCTGTTTACACTTCGAACGTGAGAGATTAGCTTAACAGCAGGGGGGACGCTGACCGAACTGTGATACAATGGGTAGGCCAGTTTGACACAGTTCTTGTGTACAGAAAAGCCGCTGTCGCCTACTGACGGTAACGGGAGACAAAGAACGCCCACACCCCAAAAGTGGTTTCGGTACCCCCATCCAAAGGGAAGACCCAGATCAGAGAGTTCACCGTGTCCGTGCTGTAAACAAAGTAGAAACAGGCCGACACGAGAGGCACTCTCACAAATTTCACAGGCGGTGTCTTGTAAGGAAGCGTGACGGAAGAGGTAAAGTGAAATGGTCATCCCAAAGATAGTTTTTGAGATTGGTTAGAGCCCGGATGTTGTCAACACAAAGAAGGGAGATGGACCTACCAGACGCGGTCCAGGCGACGAGAAAAAAAAAATAAGCGAATGAAATTAAAGATGAAGAGAGAGAGAAAAATATGATTGGACGAAAAATAAGGGAGAGTTGGAAACAAAACTGGAATGCAGGAAGAAGACGGGAGAGAGCCCGAGAGTCAGAGTCCCGAAGCCTGGAAGGGAAAGATCCGGAGGAGAATCCCGGAGGTGCGAAAGAGTGGCGGAAAGATATTTTTGGAGTGCGGGGAAACGCGTACGGAAAGTTAGATCATGATAGTTTAGTGGGTGCAGATAATAGCGAAAGGCAGAATGACCTGGAGGAAGTCCTGAGTGTGGGAAAGTCAACGTGGAGACAGAAAAGAGCCGTAAGCCCAGCTGATCAGGGAAGAAATCGCAGGAAGGCCTGAAGGATCAGAAACTTACCCAGGAGGTAGAGAAAATGATACCAAGTAAGTCAGCTTAGTGAATGTTACTAACGAGAACGGGGTTGTAAAGAAATCCATGGGAGAAAATTGGACAGGACAGTTTTAGAAGTATTGTAACGTGTAGAATACTAATTTGTAAAGATAGGAATAAGATATAATAGAAATAGAGAGAGAGTGAGTGAATGTTACTCATCTGTGACTAGAGGTATTGATGAGAAATTTTAAAGAAATGTGTTAAAAGTAAAACAGTGGGTTTCTGGAATTGTCTAATTGCTATTAATGGAGTTAATTGTATTCGATAGAAATTTCCTCCTTAAAGTATGTAAGAAAGAATGAAACAAATTATTGGTGTTATTCAGAAATGTTGAAAGGGGATATATATATATTTGATCATATAAAAGAGTATAGGATAGAAATTTTAGATTTTTATTGAAACATAGTGGAAGTTTATAGATGGCTTAAGGAGAGTGATTAAGGGAGGACACCATTTCATGTGTGATGATAATTACTGTGTTGTAAAATTTTGATATTATGAATAATTATAAAGGTGTAAATAATTCTTGTACAAATAGATAAGTAAATAAATCTAGTTTGTTTTTATCATGAGCTTTATGTGTGATATTGACACCAAGCATTAACTGTAAGTCACGGGAACTATTAACAATTAGTGGTACGAATTATCCAAGCTAGGGAAGCTAGAGTAAAGAGAAAAATAATAAAATAAAGTCCTTAGAACTTGGATCTTCTGATAAAATTAATGGATAATATATATTATGCAGCAGGTAGCATGTGGGCCTTGGAAGGAAATTGAGGACCCCCCTTGCTTCAAGAAAAGAAAATCAAATAAATTTCTTAAGCATCGGCCTAATGAAGGTTCCAAGGAGGGATATGAAAATATATATTGTGTGTAAATAATTACATATACAAATAGGAAAATAATTAAAATATTCTCATCCCCCCCCCACAATGTCATTACTTATTTTATAGCATTCCGATATCTTAACACGCCACCATAACATAAGAAATTGGAATTTCTTCTTATTATGTTCGTTTCGTCGATCTTTTATCTAAGATCGTTATATAAGGATACAAGACGGATGCAGTTAAGTGTAAAATAACCTTTTTGCAATAATAGTTTTTGTTGATGAATAGATTTTTGGTCGCTGCAAAAATGACCAATTCTTCCGTTTTTATGATTTCAGATTTTCCCGGAGAGAAAGCATACCATCTGCTTATCAAAATTAAAACAATAATAACCAACAAAAGCTTGATTTTGAACAGTCCCAACCGGCGTATTCCATTCGTAAATTATTCAAATAGCGCATAAATTTAAGGGGGGAAATATCACGGGCGTCTGTTTGTCGAACAAAATTATACCGAAAAACAAAATTTAACAGTGTAATTTTGTTTACATAGATAAATTTAAATTACACTCATAGGAATACTTTTTTTCTGTCAAACATTATCAAAGTAAATGAAAATACTTTTTGAGCTGAGTTGTTTGGTTTTTAGGAGCAATTAGCAACTAAGGCTATATTGCTCCGGGGATATGCGGTGGTCATTCGCAGACCTTTTCGTCCGCATCCTCCGTATTTCGTGGTCACGGGCTCGAGCCCCGATCTAATCAAGAAGCGGGTGCTACGCACTGCTGCTCCTGCCCACCTGGCTACGGAGGCGCCTTTGAGCTGAGTTCAGATACTGTATCAAATCAGTTTTTGCGCACCAACAAAACTTTTAACGTGATTTAATTTTTATACAAACATTAAAATAGGTGACTAGAAAACTATTTTTTTTTTAAAGATTAACTTACTTGTTATTTTTAAGTGAACTATAATGTAGCTCTTGATAGTATCCTGTCGTATTTACAATACAAAAAAAAAAACCGTGGAACATCCCCCACCCCCACCGAAAGAAAAAAAAAAATCAGGTAGTATGCTTGGGCTCCACTAGCCCTGGTACCTCGTTTCCATTGTTGAAAGAGTTTGATGGAGATGCTCCCCATGCTCAACACGGAGAGCTCGTAGAGTTTTTTGGTTTTGATTGTCAGCCTTGAAAATCTCCCCAAAAAATTCAAATTAACCTGTTTGAATTCCATGTAGTCCATTCAACTTCCTTTAACTGTTCTCCAAAATGTGCAATTTTCATCAGTTTTCTTATTTGGGGTCCATATATATGTCCTATTTCATTTTTTTCTCAATGAATCCAGTAAATTTCTCTTTCGGGTAAATAAAACGCTCCACTTCAATCCGTTCCTTAACAAAATTTTTAATTTAATAACGTTTAATATCCAAAAAATTGTGATAAAACTATATTAGGATTAACAAATGCTTTCTTAACAACATTTTTTTTTCTTGGAATTAGTTCTTTTCTTTGAGGCCATTCTTTTTTAATGTGACAGTTTTTCTGATCTCTACTGTCCCATTCACAAATAAGACAGCAAAATTTGGTATAGCCAAGTTGTAGGCGTAGTAAAAGAGCAATCAATTTGAAGTCACCCCAGATATGCCAAGTAAACTGCTCATACTTGATGCGTCCAAGGAGAACTTTCATATTCTCATAGGTTTTCCTGCCAGCCTCATCTAGAGGACGCCATCTTTCTTTCTTTATTATTATTGGTTAATAAATTATATTGATGAATTGTAATATTATGATTATCAGTTTATTAACCACCATCCCGGGTCATCCCGGAACGGCAATGTGCCAAGAGGGTGCAAAATTTACATACTGAAGTATGAGGAACCACATGTACAATGTATAAGAGTACATGGGGACTTCATCCGGGATATTTACAGAATTCAACTTATATAGGATATAAATTAAATACAAAGTTTAAATAATAATACACGTAAGCAAAAGTTACTGAAGTAAATTGTAGAAGGCAGAAATGCCCAGGTGCAGGAGACCATCAGGTATTCATTAGTTGGTAACAGTTCTAAAGGATTTTCTTTCTGTAGCGCCTGTCCTCACAGAATTTATCTGGATGAATGTCTAATTTATTAAATATCTGAAGCCAATTGACCGGAAACATATCCCTCAGAAGGTTAATATTAGTCAGCGTTAGCTTCAGAGCAAGGCAGGAGTCAGGGAGATTTCTTCTTGCCTTCTTAGGACCAGAGATTAATGGGGATACGGTTGGGGCTTCAATTCTCCCTGTTAATAGCTGTGCTAGTGAGGTCATTTCTTCTTGCCGTGATGAGATGTCTCCAGGGAATGGTGCCCCGATTTGTTTGAAATATGGCTCTGGAGAAAATAAGGGAACTCATGTTCGCATTGAGTCCACATTGAGTGGACCCACAGAAGCTGCATTGTGTCCAATCCTGGACAAGCTTTTGATCGAAGACAATGTTGTGTATCAAGAGAAAGAAACCTTCTACACCCCTTCAACCTATCCAGAATAAACTGGTTTAGGACTTGCATTTTGTTTCTTTTGCAAAGGTCTGAAGGAAGTTGAGATTTCTTGGACCTTCCACCTTCTTCTCTGCTTTGTCTCCCACCTCTTCGGCTATTGCCGTTACACACACTTTTTTTCTTTTATGAACCCAGTCCAGAAGCTCAAACGAACCTGGCGGAGACCAGCCAGAGCATGGTGGACAGTTTGGCTCAGCTCCCAGTGGTTGGTGGTGGGTAACGTAGGGTACCACTTGGGGTCATACCACCAAGTAGCCAGAAAAACAACAGAACCCAACACAATGCTATACACATACAACATGCCACACACACATGTCTGGCAATTACAGAGTTTTATATATTTCACAAGAGTACTGATGGCCCAGTAGTGGAAGACCACCGATGGCGCCTTGGGTACAAACACTATGCTACTATTATCATAGGTTTCTTTCATTTGTGCAGCATATGCTAAGAGAATATATTTCTTTTAGGGAGCAACACTGCTTTCCAACTCGCTTTTGAGGTATCCATGAATAACCTCCATTCGGCTGGATTGTGTCAAGTGTCCTTGGGTCTCCATTAGAGAATATACATCAATAAGTATAGTTTCTCGGAGAGTTTAAACATGATTGTACATGTCTCAGCTTGTCAGACCACACAGAACAACACTTTCCACGTGTTCATTTTGTTCAAACACACTATTACTATTTTGTTATTGTATTATTTATAACAAAATTTGAGTGTCATAAAAATTGTGCATGATAAAGAAACCTGTGTTTTTTTTTAAATAAGCAAAAAAAAGCGCACTTATTTCAACTTTATTTTCATTAACAATCTGTAAGATGCAGCCTACAGAAGTATTATCTCGCCACCATTACAACCTGTATATTGTCACTAACAGCTCGTAACAGCTGGTAATTGAATATGAATTCGTGTTTCCTCATTTCCTGAAACTTAAGATGAGCTTTATCCGATATCCTGGTTTCACCACTTTGAAACAGCCCCCTTCAACGTTCGCTAGGTGGCAGAAACAACTTTGCCCCATATAATTAATATTTCCTCGATTTTCCAAGTATGAGGGTTGTTTATTAATGGGTTTCTGTTCGATGTGAGTTACGGGATATATTCGAAGGTGGCTATACGTGATTGTATAAAAACAGCCAACCAAAACTTGTATGCAACATTCATGATTTTTTGCCAAAAAGGTTTGTATTCCCACAGTCGGATTCTTTTTTAAACAAAAATGGTTTTAAGCTGCCGAACGTCGATGAAACTGTTGAAAGGTTTAAATTTTAAGGTTGTTGTTACATCGCACACTCTTCATGCTGAGTAACAACCATTTATAGCCCCGTGTGTGTCGATAATACTGTGACAATACAGCGAAAACGAGTCGGGAGCGGAATTCATGGAAATCGCGAACCCCTGCGTGGCGTAACAAATGAATATTTTATCTGACACCAAAATGATCGAGGAGGTTTAACGCAGATATATTTAGAATTTAGTGAAACGCTGAGAGATAATTCTATCATTGTCCGATTTATCGATAACCGTCTCTGGATTCCGGCGAGAGCAGTTGCTAAACCCTGATACACGGAACAGGGCCGTACACCGCTCTTTCGTGCTACGACAGGTGATCTTTGTCTCTCCTTGAAATGTCACGCAGTCTTCTTAAGACTTCTCTGTCATCTTCGCATCATTCTATTTAGAGACGCTTACGTGCAGGTTGACATCCCCCCCGTTCCCGCCAACTCTCCGTCTACCTTCGAGTGCCGGATTAAACCGAACTACATCAAAGCGTTTTTCTTCGCAGCAAAACTGCTGAACGCTGATAAATGATTTTTCTTTTGTCAATACTAGTAGTGATTGTAAGAGAAGAGCCGAGAGTGGTATCTCTGACACTTTCTTTAAACACGTATTAAAACTGGCTTTCTTTTATTTTGGTAACGGTTTGTGTCATGGCGAAAGGGCAAGATGCTATCCAGTTTCTTTCTGACACGGCGCCTGTTGATTGAAGCGTTGTTTGAAAGAGGGCTTTGTAAGATGGCATTTCGGCAGTTCTACTTTAATTGCCCGAATAAATAAACAAGGGGTCGCTTTGTGCGCGTCTAGAATTTAGGCATGTTATTGGCGACCTTACGGAATACATAATTACCAATTGTGCAATTTCTCGAAAAAGAAAAGAAAAAAAAATTACTTGTCTCGTAAAATGTACTGAAAAATAATGTCGTGGGTGTGCAGCGGAATACGTTTCGCAGTTGTTTTCATTCCATCGCCCCCTCCTTTTGGGTTCCTTTCAGTGTTACCTCTACTTAAAGGATGACAAAAGGGCGAAAATAAACAAGGCCACTCGACGTACCAAATCCTGATGTCCAACAAGAGTTCCATCAGTCATCCATTATTTCGTCACTCGTAACAAATCATTCAAGGCAAAGAACACCCAAGAAAATATTTTTCTACTGAAATGCGCTCAAACGTACATCCAGAACTACAGTTTGATTTCACTTTCCTCCAGAATATTCTTTAATAGGCGGTGTACAAATTTTAAATCATTAAATATAATTTTGGAAATGACGCTACGTAGTCATTATCTATGCTATGGATTAATTTTGAATTGAACCATTGTTTTATCACGCAGATGATAAAAAGTGCTTTTGAGCTATGTCCTGAACGTATTCAAAGGTAACGTTTCAGGATCGCGGAAGAATCCTGTCATCAGACCATATTATTATTATTATTATTATCATTTTATTTGCACATCAGTGGGCACCCCTGAAACAGCCTGGTTCGGCTAGAAGGGTGTACATTATGCAAATTCCAGTTGATTACATTGATTGGACTTGCAAGAGATCAAAACAGATTGAAAATACACAACGAAATAAAAATCAATAAATAAAATAATAAAAGCTAAAATAAATAAATAACAAACAATAAAAAACACAACGGTGAATCCAGGGAAGCTTTTCTGAAACGTCACAGGTGTAGCCAGCCAAAAAGAAGTCAACAGTTAAGCCAGAATTAGGCCAAATTCAATTATTAGTAAGCTATCTTTGTATTATCGATGCGGTAAAAGAGTCGATAACTCAAAATTACTCCATTTAAATTGTTTATTTTGTGATTCCCTTCAAGCAGCGGGTTCTGAGAAATGTAGATCTTCAGGGTAAAAGCTACAGTCAAACTGATCCATACTTACACTTAACCGTTTTCAAATATAATCATCCCACAGTTTCCTGGGATGCCGTGGCTTCCTAGGGAACTGTCGTATACTCTACCCACGGCAATAAGAATTGTTATTAATCGCACAACCTTTGGAATACGGAAATACGTTTCGAATTTCTAAGCCTAACCTTGATTAACTTAACTACGAGCAGTCTAACAAGTAGGCAAATGCGAAAGCTGATCATCCTCCCCAGGACGAAAAGCTGTCTCAATGTCTGCACACAGTTCAAGAAGTCAGATGATGCAAACTTCCCTTTCATTAAAACGGAAGTTCTGCACTATCTGCTTCTAGGGTGACGAGGTCACCATACAGTTTTTCTATAGAAAATGCTGTCCCTATTTTGAAATGGAAATGCGTTCGTTTCCCTACCTTTGGATTGTACGGCATACGAATTCGAATCGAAAGTCGCTTTTAATTATTAATCCCTCCCCGAATTCTGATTTCAATATGTCACTTAATATTGGGATTTTATTGATTTGTTTTTAGGAAAGTTACAGGAAAGAATGCCAACAAAATGCACCAAAGTTGAACAAAAAAAAAGCAACAAGATAATAATTTAACTTATAAAAAATTAAACATTAACTGTATTAAAAAAATAAACATATATTTAACTGTATACGATATGCACACCGAACAAAAAAAATAAAATAATAAAAAAGAAGTGAAGAAATAATAAAAAAGAAGATGATCCCAACGCGATTTTATTTCACAACAGCCTTCCTCAAAACTATGAAACCAATTTGTCAAATACGAAACATTCAAATTCCCCGGCCAAAGCTGGACTTAAAGGCTGGTTGAAGTTGGTAGGGTGGTTAATGACAGGAATGACGATATGTAACAGCAACAGGACAAATGCAAAACATTGACATATGCAAAGTAGTGCATATGGGTAGAAGTAACCCCAGAGGAACGTACAAACTGTGTGGTACTGCACTCAGGGTAGTGGAGAACGAAAAGGACCTGGGGATAATTGTGCAGTCAGATATGAAGTTCTCTGATCAGTGCAGACAGGCTGCTAGGATAGCTCATGGAATTTTGCGAGTAGGGATAAGGAGGTGATTATCCATTTGTATAAGGCAATGGTCAGGCCTCACCTTGAGTACTGCATACACATCTGGAGGCCTCATTTTAGGAAGGATGCACAGCTGCTGAAACGAGTACAGATGAGGACAAGGAGATAGGTGAGGGGAACAAAGGAGTGCTTTACCAAGAAAGTTTTGCAAACTGCAGCATCAGGAGACTAAGCACCTGCGAGGTGATCTGATTGAGATGTTTAAGGCTTCGAATGGATTGAACAAGCTCAATGGTGATGGGATTCTTCGTCAGACCACACATACGAGTGAACACAAATTCAAATTGAAGAAGGAACGTTGAAGAATAGACGCGAGGAAGTTTGTGTTTAAAGAGCGGGGTGGTTGATTGCCGGAAGAAACTTACATCTGTTGTTGTGGAAGTCGATAGTTAAAATAAATTCAAGGAAGAACTAAGCAGACTATTTTGGAAGGAATGAATGTATTGGAGGGAATGAATAGCTGAAATGGGAGGTGTCTTTTTTTTTTTTCTTTTTGTTGATGCTATATGTATAAAGCAATAGTCGTACTTTCTTGCATCATTTCCCATTGCTAATGATAATACATTTTATTAGTGGTGTACTATCCTACGGATCAATGCAAGGGGAACCATGCATAAATTTTCATTTTCATTCTTATCTTTTGCTGTTTGGGACTCTCTGAACTCAGTTCAGAGAGTCCCAAAGAGCAAAAGATAAAAATTAAAATTACCATTGGAGACTAATAATCTTTGCACCAAAATCCAAATGCACATGATGATGATGATGATGATGGCACTGCATTTTATAATGCTTTTAATATTAAAATAAAATTTAAAAAAACGTAACTTTCGATAATCTGCACTACATAATTTAGAAGAGTACATTAAGAGGTTGTTCAACTGAAAACCAGTTATGTGGTCAGTAATGTCTATCTACTTACATTTGATCTACAATAAGGATTATTCAGCATTAAAATATCAACTGACTATATCAGTAGCCGAGTGGTCAGACAGGAGGGCATAAGTACACGTGCTTTGAGTAACTGTGGTTCATAGCCTTGTGAACTTCACTCACCATGTATTTGTCCCGAACTATAAACAGAAAAATTATTTATTAAATGCACAATATATTACGTGTGTGTATTTGTGTAATAAAGCACATGATGCATTAATAAGGAGAAACGAAGGACCCAGAGCTAATGTGAAATACTCAGAATTTGAAACATTTTCGATTTTTGAATTCTTGAGGCAGAAACACAAAGTGATGTCGAAGAAGATCTATGCGGTAATTACACAATCTTCTAGATATGTCAAGTGCATAGCTATAATATTAATATTAAGTACCTAATATTAAAAGTAGTTATAATGTTCTTTAGAAATTATATACGAGCGTGGCGTTGTGGTTTTTTCCGGTGGAATCAGTTACGAAATTTAAATTTCTTTGCCTGATGTTTCTCTGATCGTTCATTTAATAGTTTTAATTCGGATATTTTCACATCAAGTGATATCTCGCTTACATTTTGTGACTTTTCGGTTTTCGCCTGGTCCGAATTGGTCTCTTTTTGACAATCGCCGGACTTCAAGCGAATGTTCCCAATGGTCTTATGACTTCCGAGGCATCGAAAGTGATCTAAGATTTCTGTAGCTTGGCTACCTTTCCGGAAATGGCAAATTTCAGGCATCTTTTAATCCTGCCTTGGCACTTTTAGTGGAATTGCGAAGGGCTTCTGACTGTAAACTTTAAACGCTTAAATATAAGTTATTGTCAACAACACCGGGGAATCTGGGTATATCCACTGTTCGTGGAGGAGCAAAACCCTGGGCGAATTAAACCAAAATAATTTCGCTCTAATGTGGCGCGACAGTTCCGTTGTCACCAGTGAGGGAAGAAGCACTTAGCGGCAATCTTTCACAATTCACCACGCGCAACAGAATTACCAAGCAGGTATTTCTCGCATGCAAATATTTATCGCACGTATCGTGGGCGCTGCGAACAGTTTAAGAAAAAGTATTTTTTCATAGGCGGCGCTATGGTTATTTACATAAACAAATATACGATATCCATATTGACTGGCTGGTGGATCCCGGCAAAGCGCCGCGCCTTTTCTTCAAATGTCCCAACAGGAAAGCGGATATCACGCTTCTTCCAAGGAAATCTCTCGCTCTCCCTCCTATAAAATACGTTTATTTAAAGCTTTTATTTAGTCTGGGTTTACACGTTGCTGCCAACGCTATAATAGCACGTCAAAAACTTAATTTAGCGGGGATGCAACTGATCACAGTTGCGTGCTGACATGTCTGCATGAGGATAAAGCGCGTTCAGAGCAAACAACTAACAACTGTGTAGCGAGCAGGTTAACCCTTGCCTCGGGAGACGGCAAGTCACTTACGTGCAAGAGCTCTCGTTTGTGCTACCGCGGCTGTATCCTAATCGTGAGGATACCGCGAGCGGCAGAACGGTGTAGATCGATCACGGGGATAATTTCAAATGCCCAGCAACGTTCTAGAAGCACGCACGAGCTGCGGGAGGCAATCACGCTCTGGGACATACGCCTGCAATGCGGAGAGAGAGAGACGTGCTTATATCATCAAAGTCCCACGTTTTCGTAATTCGACCAACGCAAAGGATACACGCCACTGTTAGGACTGTTTCTCGCGCTCGCCCTCGCTCCCGCAGTGTTTTTATCCGTCGAGAAGCTCCCCTTAGGCTGACGCCGGAGACAGAAAAGATCAGTTGTATAACGAACGGGCTCGTGCCAGCTTCCAGTTACGACGGCAAAGTTGGTCGGGACCCCGATAATATTTAATATTTAAAACGTTGCACGCTTTCCGGCCCTTTTTTTAATTGATTGTTTCGCCACGGATCGTGCAAATAGAAAGAAAGAAAAATTGAAAGATGCGCGTGCAAGTAACGATATATTTATTGCTTTACTCGGGGGGGAGGGGGGTTGAGAGAGAGAGAAAGAAAGAGAGCGCGGAAAGAAATATTGCTTCGCGAGATGACAGCTTTAATCGTTCAGAATAAAAAGAAACATAATTATTAGAGGAGGACAATGGTAAAGTAAAGAAGCGGAAACATCTCTGCGCTGCCCTCAGGCAGAGTGATTATGAAAATGACAGAAGTCTCGCGAATACCAGACCCGAAAAGTTTACACAAATGGAAAATTATTCGCTTAGAGAATATCAAGCACTGTAAGAAAGCACGTAATCGAAAGCAAAAAGATTTTTCTATTCTGGAGATACGTAAAATCACGGGGTTGCTGAAGAAGAGAAGGAAAAAAGAAAGAAAGAAAGAAAAGTAACTTCGCTAAGCTCAACTTTTGCATAAATTGAGCTTTTCTCTTTCTTTCTTTCTTTCTTTCTTTCTCTACTACATTTTTGTTGTAGAAAAACAAAAAACCGTTCGGTTAAAAGTCTGTTTGCTGCAAACACTTATTCAGCCACTGCAACGAGCTTCATTACCAACATTATAACAGAACACGACCAACAGTTCAAAGAATGAATCTTTGTTCAGTTCAAAGGCAACCACAAAACTGTATAACTTACATCGGTAGTAGCATATTATTACTATATTTTATAAGTCCATATGTTATATCTCAACAACAGACAGACAGCCTCAATAGTTCGGTTATTCCTCACCAACCAACAGTAATCATTTGGCTATGACGACCTCAAAATTTCCGTTGCATTATAATGATACTGAAATTTAAAATTGGGACAATTTTCAAGGTGTTTCTAGCAGGAAGAATTTTGATTATATTTTCTAGCAGGAAGAATTTTGATTATATTTTCTAGCAATCAAATTGTCATGTTATTCTCTTGTTCTTCACGTTACCTTGTGGAAGCTCGGGCCTATGTGTCAGGCTTGGAAAATCCTGAAATAGGCCTGGGGAAGCTGAGTGGTCAATTTAAAGTGCAGCAGCATATGCGTTTCAACCGACTCTAGTTAGAAGGAAAGTTATTGATAAAGGTATAATAAGAATAAGAGAAACCGCTTCTGTAATAATAATAAATATTATTGTAAAACTCAATAAGCGTAAACTACTGACCAATTTGGTCGTGCGCCGGAGTATAAACAGAACACTTTTTTTTTTTTTTTTTACTATTTAGTTATTTATTAAATGTTTTGGACAAAAGGCCATTGCAAAATCCATTAAAAATGAATAAATAAACCCATGGTTTTTAATCTACTTGGATCCATATTAAGCAAGACTCATTTCCCAATTAAATGACATGCAGTTATTTGAGATTCAGAAATAATCGGCAATTCATTAGTGGAGTGATGTCGAAAAATGTTAAACCATTTCTTTTTTGTCAACTGTTTCTCCGTGTAATTACCGCCCTTTCTTCTAGCAACTGACACTCTTCAATTCCATCTGAAGAACAAATGTCCAGCAAAAGACGTGAGGAACTGAGCACTTCATTTTGAACTTGAACAGCTACTTCACGTTTCCGAGATGCACGTTTCGAATTTCAGCTTCCTGGTGAATTTCAATGTTGGTGTGGCGCATTTTAAAGGGATAAAATTCCACGATGTTTGCGCAGAATTTCTACCGATGTTGTTATGTTTTTAAGCGCATCAGCGATTAAGACCATATTGCACCATACGTTATGCCTGTACAAGAGCGTGAGTGTATGTGCCGATTGCGTGTTATGCGAAATAAAAAACCCTGAATAATTCGGGGGTAACCCCCACCACGACTGAAGAAGCCTTAACAAATTCATCTAGTATCCCGCAACTGAAACTTCTCCAAACAATTAACGAACCCACTATACTGTCACAGAGAATTCAGAATTTCCAGCGTCACTGTGCTGCGAAAATATTTCCGCAGCACAGTGACTTTGTGGAACCACAAAAAGTACCATCTTCCTAGCAGATAGCTAAGTTGAACTGTTTTTCGGGTAGAGTTTAAGAGCTTTAAATACTTTGGTTGTTTTTCATTGACAAAATATTTTCTTGTTTCGTCTGTAGCGAAAATGTGATTCTGAAAAACGTGTCTTCCACCATTAGCAACAACTCTTGACCAAATGCACAATCGTTGATCTTGACAGTTCTCCATAGCTTCTTATGGACTCATCCAATACAAACGCCAGCGCAAAGAACTGGCATATACACCACAACAGTAGCATTCAATTTATCACACATCTCATTCAAACTGATACGTAGGTCCTCCCTCCTAGGCCTAAAATAACATCTGATCTTTACCATCCCTTGGTTTTCTTTGGCTTTAAACATGACCAACTCAGTTCCAAGAACAATTTCTTCAAGGCTTCGCCACCAAACTGTCGCTTCTCGCCTCCACACAACCAGTTTCTATTCCAATACATTGAGGACTCTGCAGACACTGTCCAGTTCAGGCGTGGGATTTCTTCTCTCTTCCTTTGTACAATTAATTTCTATCTTCTCTTCTACTCCCTCTTCTGGTCAATCATCCTCTAGTCTGCATTTGCGATTCCTGGAACTCGCTGGTTTAAGCGGGGAATTTTTGTTGGTATTTTTGGGTTTTCTGACACACAAAGGTTTAGCTTCTACCTTCCTGTTATTGCGAGATTTTATTAGCCCAATCTGCAAGATAGGGCAGTACGTGAACAGTTGTGATCCGCTTCCTCGTGGTGTTGATGGGTATTGGGGGGCTGCCTTCCTGGTGATTGCTTCCGCTCTGGTACAAACAGTCAGAAACAAATAATCAACACAACTAACTATATAAACAACGAACTCTACTCATTCGTGGCCATTCGTGGTAAAATGGCCATTTTACAGTGTTACGTATCATCGCAAAGCATCATTGCGGAGTTGAACTAACGTCCAGAAGCCTCCCTACATAACACACAAAAGATATCAGTCTTTGTCAATTCTCCTGCATAGCTTTCATCAGCAAGGTGACCCATATAGAGGCGCCTCCGTAGCCAGGTGGGAAGGAGCAGCCGTGCGTAGCACACGCTTCTTGATTAGACCAGGGTTCGAGCCCGTCACCACAAAATACGGAGGATGGGGAGAGGTCAGGGAATCCCGGAGCAATATGGCCTTAGTTGCTAATGCTCCTAAAAATCAAATAACTAACTAACTGACCCATATAGGATATTTATTACTGCTTTGCTCCGTGGAATCCTAATCTAATAAAACATCGCTGTCTGCAACAGTTTTAGAGGGGCTTTTGACTGCGATTAGAGGAATTTTTAAAGTCCTCAAAATCAAAACTGTATTTGGCGATCTGAGGCGGAAGAAGTAGAGTTCATCGTGAATTTTTCCCTATTTTTCAGACATTCAGATCAGCCCGCAAACATCTACAAACAGAAGATATGGAAGGACGGGCTCCAGTGTAATTAAAATGAGAGTTTGAATAAGACTTGCAGTTTTAACTCTCAGGTTGAAGTTCGTCCGACACATCTTGTTTTCAACATATCATGCGACTTTTACCGAATATTCGATGACTGTCCATACTGTAGGCGGATTCTATGAAAAACAGCTCGTGTCCTTCCTCCTTGCAACAAAAAAAAAAAAAAAATTAACAATTTGAAAACAGGTTAGGCATTTTTAAAACTGACAATCATCGCCAACATTCTGAATATTATATTGCGGCGGCAACCACGAAAAAGTATAATTTGAGACGTGCAGTAATAATAATGGCCTATAAAAGAACAAAACCTACTTTATAAAATATTGTATATAAAACTCTGCTGCCCCTACCGCCAGTTGGATGATATATATGCAAAGAAGGCATTCCCCCACTGTATCCGAGGAGCAAAACGCTATTTGTCGAGTGACATTCCAAGTCAGTCCTTTACTAGCAACGTAAATAACACCATTAAACTTAACCATCCAAACTCTTTAAACAAAACCGGTCTAACAATTTTGGAAGTGTTGATGTATACTTTGAATTCTTTATAAGTTTCCATTCACCAACCTGCGAAGCTAGGCAAAAATGTTGGATCCAATAATCTAGTCTCTCCTGCTCCTCCTCTTGCATTCAGAATCCCCAATATGTATGAATTCCTTCTCTAATTAATGCATTCACTAGTTTCCCGAGATGGACTAACTTTGATCATTTCGCCAGCTGATATGTTATATTTTGTTTCTGCCGCAATCAGAAGAAGCCCTAATTATTCGTCGGTTAAATCGGAGGAAGACGTGTTTATCCTGGCTGAATATTATTGATTAGATAAGGCTGTCGACTCAAAACACATTTTGCTGGCAATTCCAACTCGCTCACGGAGTAAATTTATATCCTAAAGACTCGCAAAGGATTAATCAAAAGTCTTTTGAGAAACAAGCCGCTTAACCGCCAGAAACTTGCTCGGAAATCTCTACAGGATGATTACCGAAGCAATCATGTTGCAGAGATTTCTCTTGCTCCGTCTCCTTGTATGCTGAACCCGTGGACGAAATGATAACGGACAATTTGCAGAACGATACAAATATTACCAGCATTTAGATCCTCCTGCAAAGCAAAGGAGAGACGATGCGAAGAAACATAAGTATGAAGTCACAGTACACTATTCGATCTTAATGATCAGTATTATAATAAATGATCATTTCGCCAGCTGATATGTTATATTTTGATGTTTTCGAATAGAATAAAATCTCTAATTGCAGCATGATATACAAACAATTAGTATCGTCACGGTATGGTGGTGCCAGAGGTTTACAATACATATTTACAAAAGAACTACACATGAGAAAAGCATATATGTTACATAAATCCAGATTAATGGAAGGCAACAAAGCACAGTTCTACATTTCCAGTTCGACGAGGATTCCCTTCCTGTATTTTTTTATTGTTGACCACTTCTTGGAGGTCCCCGTCGATCGCTTGCAGTGAGGGCAGCTTTTTCTTTGGCAGGAATCTGCCGGTTAGTACTAGCCGGTTAGGGTTTGCTAGCAGCTGTGCTGAAGACCGAAGATAAGGAGGAGAAATAGGCGAAGAGCAGCGATCCCTGAAGTGTGGCTCTGCATTTTTACCGGTGGCCATCTTAATGGTGAACAGCAGCCTTCTTTCTCCGATATAGGATCGGAGCCTGCGCAGTTGAAGGGTACCTGCTAACTGCGTTGAACTGAAGGTGGAGTTTGGTGTTAGCCCATTTTAGAAGCCAGAATTCGGCAGAGAATATTCTTTTAATGTTGGATTCGGCAGCCGAGGCCCATATCTCTGAAGCATACAGTATTGTCGGGTATAGGGTTGATACGATGTATCTTTTTACCAGATTTGGGTCGGTGGTGCGGAGCAGCTGTTGTTTGGCGACCCAGCGTAGTAAAGTCAGCCTCGACTGTATGAGGTTTATGTGATCGTTGAAGGATAACTTGGAGTCGAAAACGACTCCCAGATCTTTGTGCGTTTGAACACTTGAAACCTTTAGTGAAAAAATTAGTTGTGCCGATTTTAGGGGGTTAATTTGGAGGTTGTAAGCATTAAGGTGTTGTTATTTTATTTTTAGGAGCATTAGCAACTAAGGCCATATTGCACCGGCGATATGCGGTGGTCATTCCCTGACCTTTCTGCATCCTCCGTATTTGGTGGTCACGGGCTCGAACCCCGGTCTAATCAAGAAGCGTGTGCTACGCACTGCTGCTCCTGCCCCCTGGATACGGAGGCGCCATTGATTTGCTGAGTGGTTTCGGCTGCCGAGTTGGACAGCGATATCCTAGTAAGGAGTTTGACATCGTCAGCATATATGTGATCCAATTGCATTTGTTGGCCACAAACGGCACCATGATTGCCGTGAATAGAACGCCAGACAGGACTCTCCCCTTGAGGCACACCGGCAGTTATGTGACGCTGGAAGGTCTTTGTTCCAATCTTTAGCACAAGGGTTCTCTTGGATAGGAGAGATTCTAGGAACCAGAGAAAATCGCCGCGAAAATTTAAGTAGTTTTTTAAGAGATGTAGGAGATTGGGTATATAGATGGCATCAAATGCAAAATGGATGTCAAGATATATAACTGTCAATTCCTGTCTTTGTTATATGGTTTCTAAGATGTGCAGTGTGGTTGTTGCAAGGTTAGTTATAGTTGACCTTCCTGATATCCCGTAGTGTATTTGCTGAGGACTGTCACAAAGAAATTGATGGGCGATGGACCGTAATAGTACTTTTTCCAGAATTTTTAGCAATACAGAGCCGCAAGCGACGGCCCTATGTTGGCTGGGAGAGTTGATTGTTAGTGCTTAGGAAGGGGCCAGGCAGAATACCTGTTCCACTGTGGTGGAAAGTAATGAACTTCGAGGCATCTGTTATACAGATTGAGGAGTGGATCGATGATGAAGGCGCTTAAGCATTTGATGATGAACTGGGGTCTGCCATCGTCACCGGTGGTTACTGTGACAGGAAGAGTGTTAATGGCCTGCATCAGTTGTTTCTTGGAAATTCGAATCGTAGCGAGACTATCAGTGGGATGAGAGTGGCAGGTTGGGTAGAGCTGGAGGCTGCTTAGAAAATCTGGCAACGTAGTCGAGTCAATCAACTGGGTCGATGTTGCTGCAAGAACTAGCCTTTGTTCTGTAGAATGGTTCTCCCTTTTTAGGGTTCTTTCGAGGTGCTTCTTAATTGCAGCTGATTTGTTTCTGTTGAATTTGGCCCTGTCTTTGGAGAATGCAATGCTGTCTTGGACATTGCCAGAAGCTTTCCATTTGGCGTGTAGTGATTGTTTATAGTGGAAATTTTGGTTGAGCTGGAGAATCCACCACGCTCTGGACCGCGGAGTGACGGTGATTGTCATGGTAGCAGCGTGAAGGGCGATGGTATTGAGCCATTTGGTCAATAGATCGATTGCGAGGCTCAGTTCACATCCATCTAAGATGATCCAAGGGACTGTGGATGCAGCTTCAATCCAAGATCCCCTACAGTCTACCAATATACTGTACAACACAGTTTTGGAAAAAGTGCACCACTTGGAACTAAGAACATCACTCAAAATATCCATATACATTTTCAGCGAGAATAAAATGATCGCTTCGAAACTTCAAAAAAAAGAAAGTCACTGCAAATGCAAAACACCAGCGTGTGAGTGTGCCTGCATACGTGCACACATTATATTTACACATTCGGAATAAAAGTGATTCTCTTTATACAACAATTATATTTGATATTTGATAATATCAAATTATCAAATTATCATTATCACAACGTGAAATCCAGCTGACAAGAAATCGTTCCAGCCGATAAGGACATCTCATAGGGGCATATCCAAGACACCACAGAGTCAGAGGAGTTGAAAAGGCAGAATCCAAGAACAGCGCCGTATTTAGTAGTTACATAATTTAGGCGGTGGTCTACTCAAATGCGAGTGCTATTGCACCTTTGGTGTTAGCACTCCGCTACAGGAACTTCATTTTAATAGAGTTTATTTGAAAATAAATTAAATTGAAACAATTCTCTATCAATATGGAACTACTCGTTTCAATTTACTATTATTATTCACTTAAATCATTAATTTTATGATTCGAATGAAAAAATAAATCATTCATCTTGTTGACTGAATATATCGCGAAATGGATGATATACAGCCAAAATGGCATTCTCCCACTGCACGAGGTGTAAAATGCGTTATACAGTAATAACATATTAGATAGCACAGTTAGCTATAGACAAAAAGTCTCAAGCTATAAACGCTATGTTAAAAGTGGATATTCCCACATGTAGATGATTATACATGTGGGCATATCCACTTTCTGCCCTCGTAACTGTGAGCAAACTGAGTTTGCTAGTTGGTGATTGGATACCAAGAATTATAAGCGGAGGTTTGAAAAGTTTCTGGCCTGAGTATGAAATGATAGTGTTACAATTTTCTCTCCTTAAAGTATAACACTTCAAGTAGCCCACCAAGTTTGATGCAGTTTCAATTGCGGTTTTTATTATTATTATTATTATTATTATATTTTTTTTTTTTAAGTACAGCTGCCGAAGTCAACAAAGTTGCGTTGATGAGGAAAGATAAGCCTCAGTGCAGTCGCCCAATATTTAGGGAAAGAGGAACTAATGCCAAAAGCAACTCATGGGGATGTGGTCAAAACACTGGGAAGGATGCCCCTTCCTATTCCACGGTTAAGAAGTCGGACGGGCAGCAGAAATGAAACGAGGCAGGGAGACACTGGAAGATAATCCACGCTATGAAAGATCTGCAATATAGCTCCAGAAGTTGTTGACTATGTGCATGAACTAGTGATGAGTGATCGAAGAGTAACAGTTCGATACATTACCAACGTCTTAAGACATGTCTCATCTGAACATATATACCATATTGTACAATAACAGAGGTTCTCGCTATGACGACGCTAAACCTTGAAAGCAAATTTGGTGGATCTGCTTGAAAACGACGCAGATGACTTGATACAAGATCTGCTTAATACGGTGCTGATGGAGTGTTACTAATGGTTAGTCCAAAGAATATAAACAATCACAGAGCCGTATTAAGCAGACCTTGTGAGACGTTTCCGTGAAAACATCAAAGACAAATGGCGAGGAAAACGCAGCAAAGCAGTCTTGTTCCATCAGAACAACGTGCCTGCTTACAAGTCTGTCATTACCACTGGGGCACTGCATGAGTGCGGCTTTGAAATCTTAGACCATATCCCAATATTCAACAGATCCAGAACCATCAGACTCTTACCAATTTCCTAATTTGAAAAATACCTAGCTGGCATCCATTTTCCCCACTGAGAATAGCGGTAGGGAAAATGGATTCCTGAATGCATTCCTGAAGAATAAAGAAGAAACTTTTTATTTTCAGCTGGAATAAACACAATGCAGCATAATAAAACTGACTATACTGAAAAAACTTAGGCTGGTCGGCAGACAATATGGGTTTACTCCAGGTCGTGGAACAGAAGATGCGCTTCGGGCAATCCAAATATATATAATTGGTTCGAACAGTAAGTATGTCCTTGGAATCTTTATTGATTTTGAGGGAGCTTTTAACTCTATTCAATGGAGCAGCGTTCTTATAATGTTGAGACTTGCAGGCTGTTCAACTAAGATCTTTAGGGTGGTAAAGGACTAAAGGACTACTTCAGTAGTCCTTTCCGTACAGTGACTGTTAAGTCGTCGGTTGATTCTATTGTACGAGAGGTGACCAGGGGATGCCCACAAGGTTTGGTTTTGGACCACTAATATGGAACCTAGTTTTGGAGGACTGGTTGCGTAGGGACTTCAAGCATACAGAGATGGTGGCATATGCCGATGATCTCGTGTTGCTTATTGAAGCAAATTCACGGATGCAACTAGAAACCAGTCACAATAGGTTTTGTTTGAACTTAATAACTGGCGTAGGTTACAAAAACTGACTGTATCAGAAACCAAAAATTGGATAATGGTCTTCAAGGGTCAATTTTCGAGTAGAAGACCCCCAGTTGCGAGAATGAATGGGTCGAGCCTATGAATGGGTCGGCGGCAAGGCAATTAAAATGTCTAGGCATTATGTTTGACGTACCGTTGACTTTCAACTCACATGTTACTTATCTATCAGAAAAGGTGAGGAAATTTATTGTGATGGTTACTCGAATCACTAGAGTTGGCTGGGGGAATAAAAGGTAAGGCGCTGAACTTGCTATTGGAATGTGTATTTATCCCCATGGTAATGTATGATTCACCAATTTGGTTTGAGCGTGTAAATGGAAAAGTATTTACTAGAAAGCTCAGTTCCATTCAAAGAGTAATGCTCCTTAGGATGTGCATGGCATGCAGAACTGTGTCGACCCCAGCTTTGCAGACTGTGACTGGAAAATTGCCTATTGATCTGCATTTGTTGTATTGTGCATTGGCTTACTTCATCACCCCGTGGGATTTCCTGTTCTTTTCTGAATATACAGCTGGACATCTTGGCAGATCCCAGGAAGGAAAGGACAAAAATCTGAGATGATTTGGTAAAAGTCTGGCAAGAGCGTTGGAATGTTTGTGATAAAGGGCAGATTACACAAATTTTTTTCCCAGATTTAAGAAATGCAGCCTCGATAAAATTCGCTTGGTTTGCCTCAAACTTACAAGCTCTTAGTTATTGACTGGTCATGGTTCGATTAATGCAAAGTTGCATGATTTAGGAATTACTGAAAGATCTAGTTGCCATTGTGGCGAAAGAGAATCATGGGAACATATTATGTACAACCGTGAGGAGTACAACGATCTACGAATTGAATTGGTATCTCGTGTGAGTAATCTGAATCTTATGGTAGAAGGCTGCGAGACAATTCTAGTTGATAAACACGAGAACTTCTTGGCTTTCCAAGCCTTTGCAATTGCAATATTTCTTCGGCGGAAGACTCTCTGCAACTGGAAGCCTTGGATTTATAATGCGGTATGGTGTATGCCGAATTACCTAAAGTTCTGTGAAATCGTGGAGGCTTGAGTCTGCTATATCCACTGAAACTCCAGCTCCTTGTGCTGGCATTTCTGTTCTCGGCAGCTCCTGGCGCTGCTGGCTTTCCAACAGACTGTCAACAGATGTAGCTCTTTCCAACGAAGTTTGGACTTTGTCTGAAATTCAATTATAAGTATATTTATTTTTTATGTAATTTGTTTATTTTAAGTTTGTTCATATCAAACCTTTTTGGTCATGGCAGGTTTTTTCTCTCCCTGTACTTTGGCAAATAGGAGAGATAGTATATAAGAGTACTGCTAAATTATGTGCAACTGACAGCGGGGTTGCCATTGGTTGGCTGGGACGCTTGAACTAAGAAATATCAATAATAAAACTGCATTAACTCCAAAAGGAACTCTGTTGAAAAGTAAAGTTTACTGTTACCAGACACCTCAAATATTCAGACGTGACAATTTCCATTGGAGCAGTACTTTTTATAAATAAACCAAATATTTAGAGAGAGAGAGAGAGAGAGAGAAAGAGAGAGAGAGAGAGAGAGAGAGAGAGAGAGAGAGAGAGAGAGAGAGAGAGAGAATACAATAACAGCACGATATTTACTAGTTACACGTATTCCCACTGCCTTCTGAGACAATACATACCTATTAACACACCATCGGGGTTACAATAAGAATCTTCACAATTACAAAATTGGTAATTTCTTATAGCAGCTGCCATGTCCCCAGACTTATACCAATAAGATCTTTATTATCGAAACGCTATTTACGCAAAATAAATCATCATGCCTTGTGAACCCCTGAAGATGAAAAATGCGAATGAAGAATATTTCCTTGGAATTTTTTCATTAATTTGCTTATACACATGCAATACACAAACGCATTTTTATTATTGATATCTTTGGTATTTCTATCTTAACTCTTGAATATCAAAAATAATGCATTAGCGCCTATAGCACTGCAGGAGGTCCAGAGAAAATCCATTTACTGAACTGACTAAAACTAAATTACATGAATAAGAAAAATTACGGGCAGATAAAAGTCTGAAATAAATTTTCCTGACCCCGTTTTTATCAATAACCAAATAATGACTAAAAGGGTTGAAACAGTACCCAGGCTGCCAGAGAACCACATAAGGAAGTTTTGGAACATACAGAAAAACAAATGTCCTGTGCAATACACAGACAGTAGGTCTGGTCCCCTCAAAGGTCCCAGTCGAATTAAATTGGATAAAAAAGAGCTTTCATCTCGCCAAAATCATTTGCGAAATTAAAAGAGACAGGACGCTAATATTTTTTGTAATTGTGCTGCAAAAAGTATTGCCAATAAACCTCCTATCTTGGGGAAATCACTCTAATTTTATAAAAAAAAAATCTCAGGAGAGACAATAATACACTTAAATAAAATAACTAATTAATTTGAATCTAATCCATATATTCTTCGCATTGCAGGGTTTTTGTTTTATCGAAGCATTTATGCAAGCTGGTGGCATAACCGACACTATCTGCCACTGCTCTGGGAATACAGTCATTTGTTTATTGCAATGTTTTTCTAGAAAGTTTCACTTCTGCACAGACCCTATCTTTTAAGTAAAGGACATGCTAACTTTGTTTAAAGAAGGTCGCAGTAGGCTAGTGGTCAGGCGCGCGGGTGCATAAGTACACGTGCCTTGAGTGACCGGGGTTCAAGCCCGTGACTGCTGAATACGGTGCTGTTTCTTATATTCTGTCTATCTTGTGAACTCCTCTGACCGTTTGGTCGTCCCGGAGTATAAACAGAAAAAATAAATTTTTTTTTTTTTTTATTAAGAAAAAAGGCCCAGTTTTTGATGGGAGGAAAACCCCGGCCCCTTGCCACGATAAGAAAAAAATTCCCATAAAAATTCCTTCCAAGTTGAACCTTTTGGACATTGTGTTGAAGACAGTGGTCAAGTGGCAATACTGAAAAAAGAATCAGAAATTTTGTATACTTACAAAATTTGTTAAGAAATTATGTTATTTGATATATATATATCAAAAAGGCTATCAGCATACCTTGTATATTTATATTTGTTGCCCTACGCAAATTGGAGGAATGAAACGAAATTTTCTAGGTTCGGTCGTAAAAGTCATTTCTATACGCTATGCGCCTGAAATGTAAGGCACTGCGTGCATTTCAGGCGTAATAAACTGACTTGTTTATTTTTAAATAGTATCCCTCATCAATCGGCGAGGGGGTTAGGGAAGAGGGAAACCCAAGCGATCAACAAAATCGCGAATGGAAAATACTAAAAATAACAGAAAGGGGGGGGGTTAGATTTCAGGTGAGTTGGAAGTAACAAAACACAATGTTTAAAAACAAAAATGTATAAAAATATGTAGGTGGTTGCCTACATATTTTTATACATTTATATACAACAGCTTGCCATTAATCAAAAAAAAAAAAAGAAAAAAAAAAAGAAAAGAAACACTACTTGATACTCTTGCAATAAGCGAGATGAATTGATAGAGGAATTAGATGCAATGGATCGTGATGCAACAGAAGTGTTAATCGGCTTCAAGAATGGTGTGAATGAAAGGAGCTTATCTTTCTTTGGTCATTCCAGAACTTCTTTATAAGGAAAGCAGAAGTAATCAGCCGATTCGGGAATTTCAGTCCTCACATCATACAAATATATAGGTATAGGTATTTGGGAATCTAATGTTTGAAAAAGAAAGAAGTAGAAGAAAAAGAACAGAAAAGGGGGAAATGGAAAGCAAGAGCGAAGGAGAATATGCGAGATTAGGAATTGGTTTAAGGAAAAGGTTGGTACGATGTCTGCTATGTTGTGTAGCAGTTTGTGGTGTACAGACATAGATTGAGAATGGAAGAAATTAGAACACTGGAAAGTTTTGAGATGTGGGCATGGGCAAGGATGGAAAAGATAAGGTTGGTTGATAGGGTTTGAGAGAGATAGGCGAGAAACAACTTTGACAGAAATAATAAGAAGGCGGAAGAGAAATTCAATTAGACATGTATTGCGAAGTCAGGAATTGATGCACGATGTGATGAAGGAAAAGTTTGGGGGGAGGGACTATGACTGATAAATGAGAGGGAATGGTGGATGTGGAGAGATGGAAAAGTGACTGATGAGTTGTTCTTGGATGTGCCCTTGGCATAATACTCATGATGGCTATAAAAAATCAGCTTATATACACGCATACGCATATTATATGAATCGGCGTATTATGGCGAAAACTGTGGATATGCCAAAAATTCCCAACACGAGATTTCTATGTGTCCCGCAGACCCATTCCGCCCTTGATTACATGAATGAATCGGTGTAAAAAACTCTCTCCAGCATGCGCGTGTGTGTCCACCTCTGATTATAGAGACATCGCTCACATTCTACTAAAATTTAAATGCGTTGAGAAGGATGCATTTCTCTCACTTATTATGCTGGAGAAATGTAAACTGCAATAAAAATGACAATATAATTCATCTGGACAAGAACCAAAGAAAGAAAAATTAAAACACAATACAAATCCAGAAATGGTATACTAATTGGGCCTTCTAAAAATAACAAATTAAAATTATTTCCAAATTTCAATGGAATCCACGTTTACACATTAATACCTGAAACTGATCTGAGCAAGTGGTATCAAAATATTTGTGATATTAATGTCAAATTGATAAAATTGAACTCGAATTCCCAGAAGAATACTTTTCATTAAAAGAGTCCCTTTAAGAGAATCAAGAACGTAATATCACACACCCTACATATTTTAAATGTATGGATATATAGCCTATATATTCGCTGAAACATAACGTACCGCGGAATGTGACAAACTGTGAATTTACCCCAACAGAATAATCTGTAATCAGAAAGCGCTCCCACACCTGCTCATGAAAAAAGGCAAGGATACAACAAATTTATAAAGTAGTATTCTACTTTATAATTTTATAAGTACCAAAAATACTTTGCATTGATAATATTGAGCCAAGGTTCATCGAAGAAGGCTGAATCCATACTATAATGGTCTTTATTCCACCTCCTACAGTAACATCCATTGGGTGATTTTTGACCAAACTGCTTATCCATACTCTTAACCAATCCCAGAGAGATAAACACTTCGAAATCTATTGCTCTCCTTAATCGGAAGCAGAGGTGTAGCTTTTCTATAAGATGACAGTTATCTTGATCTGATTTTTTCTATTTCTGAAATGTAAGTTTTCTTCATAACCAAAACTTGACCAGAGGCGTAATTCAAAACAGAATTTTTAACTTAGTTGTTTTTGGTTTAGACAGCGGGACCAAGTTGGAATAATTTCGTTCTTTTCCTTCCAATAAACTAATTAAACGTAATGAATTCACGTAATAAAGCGATTTCTTAAAACTTTCCAATGGTCTTTGTCATTAACGTTGGTTGTAAGAGCAAGAGTTGCATATTCACATAAATATATTTATAATTTGATTAGCACTAACTGATCATTACCAAATGTATCCAATGACCACGAATAGAAATATACTCTAAAATATGATGATAAAACTTGACCATTTTAATTCGTTTTCTGTGATGGTGGTTTTCTGTGATGGTGATGGTTGATTATCATTTTCTTAAGTTTAAACAGTCGAAGAAAGATCCTCATATTTGCTTTACTGGTGTTCTCTGTGTATTATTGAAAATGAAAAGAAATTAGGATCTCTCCAATCTGGAAACAAGACATATACTTGGTAACCGATTCAAGTATTTAAGGCTCCAACAAGGTTCATTAACTAAACACTGGCGGATCATTCTTCTCAAATTGTACAATCCAGAGGGAAAATAATTATAGTTAGGGGAAAAAAAGTTAATTACAAGAGAGGTGTAAGACTTCGCTTGTAGTGAAAAAGTGATTACTATATAGTTACTGAAGCAAAGTGTCAAGAAATCTTCTGGAATGGAATGCTTACGGAGAGAAAGGCTTGGATGAAATAAGAATAGTGTAGAATACATTGTATTTCGTTTCTGTGAGCTAATCTGGCACGGAAAAAATTTCACAATTCCGAGATGGCAAGAAAAGAATGCCATGGCATTATTTTACCCATCTGAGACGATATACCACTACTATTCTGCAGGCAAGACATTCCTCATTGTCACTGACTATAAATTGAATATGAAGAGCCTAACTAGATTGAAGTGGCCTTTAAAATTTTCTCAAACTTCAACAGGATTCAACCCAGATTAATCCAAACACAAATTACAAATGGCGAAACCACTATACCGTACAGGAGGATAAGAGGCACTGTTACCTCGCTCTAGATTATGTGAGGCATTGAAAACAACGACAACGGAAATGCATTTATGATTTATACAAAATCAAGTTTAAACACTAAAATCAGAATTATTCCCACTGTCAGCTGTATAACATATACCCACTGTTAGAAGCACTGTTATCTTGATTTTCATCTAGATAAATTAAAAGGTTAATTTATCTAGATGAAATATATCTTGACTCCCTTCAAAGGCAACTTAACACGTTGGCTTCAGGCAATGTCCCAGTGTTAATATAATAATAGGAGGTTTTTTGGCATTGTAATTTCAATCTTTATTCTGAGACTCAGATCGTCAGTGATTGCAATTAATTGTAGTTCCAGACCCTAATTCGGCCATTTGGTTATTCAGGAAAATAATTAAAATATACCCTGGCACGTACTCTCTTAAGTCTCACAAAGACCTTCGACTTCTTAAAGACTTAGAAACTTCATATGAGGAAGGAAGTTGCGATTCTAGCCTAAAAGCTTAAATCCCAGGCTAAATATCTAATGTTTGCCTTCCCTATAAACATAAATATAAGTATGTACTTCTAAAACGAGTACGCTTATATAATAAAATAATAACAAAGTTGTACAGAATATAAATTTAAATTTTTCTCATTTAGATTGTACACTAGTATCGGAATTAAATATGAGACGCGTTGAGCCACTCATCAGTAATTTTGCCTTCGCAGCCTTCTGATGCTGCGTAGATGGCGCACCTGTAAAGAAATATATTCTGAACAGCCTCATATGCGCATCAAGCGGTAGTCCCTCGTTCATCCATCAGTAGCTAGGGGCTGTCTGCTGACTGTCGATGGCCGCACATGAAAGTCAAATTAGACTCGGAGCTATAGCCACGCGATCTGCATGTAACCTAAAGTCCTTGAATTGCCTTTTAAAAATTCACGACTATGACAAGTACATTACATGTAGTCTCGATGTTGAGTCCCATTCTGGACATGTGTACACTACAGGGGGATATGTGTTCCACGAGCACAACATTCGCTCTCTGTCTTCGTGTTAAGGGTATTTATGTAAACGAAGATCTTGTATATTATGTTTCTTTTTTATTTGTACAAACAAGAAGGGGTATGTATCTCTTTAATGTTTTAAATCCGTTTAGAGATGGCATTTGGAGATTTCTTTTGTTGACTCTCTGCAGTTAAAGCGCTTTAACGGGAGAGGTTTCCCATTTAAAAAACGTCTCCTTTCAGGCCACTATTAGATAGCATTGTTTTAAGCCACATTTCATAGAAGAAATGCTCAACCTTTAAGAATCTAACGACCCCTATTTTTAATGTAAATCTTTCTTGCAGACCGCTGAACTTAAAAACTGTTTTATGTTGTGTTATCATGTTTTATTTTCCTACTTATATGTATATTATATGGATGGACAAAATAATGGAAACAACTCTGCTAAGAGTTACAGGCATTCACTAATATGGTGTTGTGCGGCCCTACGCTTTTAAAACAGCTTGTATTCTACGTTTAATAAATTCAAACAAATCTTTAACTGTCTTAAGAGGAATATTGAACCATTTTTTTATGGAGAAACGTTTAGAGCTCCTTGAATGATGAAGCTGGAGGAAATCTGCTTCTCACTCTTCTGTTCAAATAAGAGCACAGTGGCTTAATACTTTTTAAGTCTGGTGTTTGTGCAAACCATGGGAGGTGCTTAGCTAAATTTTATTGCTCCTGAAACCAAGACTGGACACGCTCTCATATAACAACTCTGCCCTATATCGGAAAATATTTTCAACTGGAATTTTCCGATCAAGATACACAGTTAGCATAAGTATGCTAGATTGTAGTGAGCTGAAGAAAGAACAGGGATATTCTCAGATTTTCTTACAATAATATTCTTTATCACTGAAAACGAATTGAATATTTGGCTTATCTGATGATGCACCAAACAACACCAGGAACACCCACAACAAGCAATAATAACTGGCAGTCACATGCAGCAGCCAAAATTTAGTATTAGTGTTCGTTTTTATAAAGAAATATAAGGAACTACCCTTGGTCATCCAGGGGTGTAATATTGGATGACTGATCTCAAATTAATATTGAAAGATGTAAAACAAAAACTGAAATTGCACAAAACTGGGATAATCATTTAATATTCAAATATCTTTCTCTAAATTAGGAGTAAATATTACTGTGATATGTTGCGTATCTATTTTTCATTTGAATAATTTTATGCCGATATAATCTCTAGGTTTTCATCATCATTTCCAATCCACTGCAGGATGAAGGCCTATCCAGTAACTTTCCAGTTCCTTCTGTTTTGTACAATGGCCATCCATTTACTACCCACGAACTCTTGAATTTCATCTGCCCATCTACGATGTTGTCTTCCAGGCTTTCTTTCAGCTCCTATCCAGTACCATTCTGTTATTTTCTTAGTCCATCTGTCATAATATCTTCGAGCTAGCTGTGTGTCCTGCCCAAGTCCATTTCAGTTCTTCAGTTTTGATAAGAATGTCCTTTACTTTAGTTTGCTACCTAATCCATGTGTATCTCTTCTTATCTAACAGTCTGATTCCTAATATAATTCATTCCGTTCTTCGCTGTGCAGTTTTCAGCTTCGCTTCCATAAGTCATGGTTGGGAGTATACATTGGTTCATTATTTTACATTTCAGACAAATTGGGGTATTGTTTCTCAGTATGTGATTATATTTCCTGAATGCTATCCATCCGAAATTTGTTCTTCTCTTGACTTCCAGCCATTTATCATTATTACGGCTAATGACTTGTCCAAGATAAGTATATGAATCGACCTTTTCAATTTCTGCTCCTTCAATGATTATATCCCTTTCTGTGGCACGCTTGATCATCATTACTTTTGTTTTAATCATATTCATCTTTAGTCCGAAATCTGTATTAACTCTGCATAACTGACTAAAATTTTCCTCTAATTCTTCGGGATCGTGGCTTTTGATCACAATATCATCAGCAAATCATAAATGGTTTAAGTACTCTCCATTCACTTTGACCCCTTTCTACGACCACTCCAATTTTCTGAAAGCTTCTTCAAGGGCAGCAGTAAACAACTTCGGGGATATTGTGTCTCCATGTCAAACTCTTTTCTCAATTTTAAATTTGGCACTGTCTTTGTCTAGTATAATAAAGGTACCTTTCTCATATATTTTTCTTCAAAATCATAATGTATAGGGCGTCTGTGCCTTGTCATTCCAGTGCCGGAAATATTGCCTTATGCTGTATGAAGTCAAATGCCTTTTCATAATCCACAAATGCCAGGCATAATGGTGTTTTACATTCATTTGCTTTCTCCATTAGCTGTGATATTACGTGAAGGAGATCTTTAGTTGTCCTAAAGCCAGCTTGCTCTTTCGGTTGATTCTCATCAAGTATTCTCTCTAATCTGTTTAGTGATGATCTTTGTAAACAACTTATTGATGTGGAACAACAATCTATAATTTCAATTTCTGATTTGTCTCCTTTCTTATGTAGCAAAATTATAATTGCATTATTCCACTCCTTAGGGATCACGCCTTTCTTAATGTATTTTGTGAAGAGTTGCCAGTTTATCCGTCATGTCTCTTCCTCCCAATTTTAACAACGCTACAGTAACTTCATTTTTACCTGGGGCTTTCTGATTCTTCATTTTCTCCAACGCATGTTCTACCTCATCAGGAAGGATATCGGTGATCCCTCTTCCCCACTGCTGACAATCATTCTCTTGCTCCTTATATAATATTTTATAGTAGATGCGTATATCAATAATATCCTTCAGATTGAGTATCATTTGGGTTTCTATTTTACTGCTTATGACTGCTGATTTAAGTCCTTTGCGTGTTCCTTAATGCCCGTTCTACTTTTCTTTTGTTAAATCTTCTTATGTCCTCCCAGAATCTCATTCTAATGGCTTTGCATAACTCGGCATACTCTGTAGGTATAATCATTTGATAATTGCGCAGTATCGTGTGGTTATAATGCTTTAATTGAGTTAGTTCCCATTTGAAACATGAAAAAAATCTGCTTAAAGCCTCTGTATCAGATATCTTTATTTTAAGATGCATCTAAAACAACAACGACTGATGCAATTGTAACGTATAAAACCATAGAGGTAATACAGTACAAAATGAAAATTATTTGTTCGATGTAATCTTGTTTCTCCAAACACTCCCTACATCACTGCACTATCTTCTTCATGCAGTCCGTGTAGAAGGTATTCGGTTCCGCCTGCGGACAGTATGCACCAAATCTCCTTTACCTCTTTAGAATAGAAAATCGGTGTCTACTAACGCTTCTTTGAGCGATACGAAAAGTAGACAGTCAGATGATGAGGGAAAAGTTCGAATTTAAATTTTAGAACCAATTCAGCTGTCGCTGTCGTATAAGGTCCGCGTTGTCATGGTGAAAACAACCCCTTATGAGGCAATTCTCAGCATTTTGTGAGAATAAGCAGGCTTCAGTTCCTCAAGAAGTAGTATGCCGTTCTCTGTTGATAGCATTCCATAATTTAGGTCAGTGGTTTTCAACGGGGGTGCCGCAACAACATTCCAGGGGTGCCACTTAATTTGGGTTTAAGTTACTTAAACTTATTATTTTTTTTTTGATTTATATATTTATTTCATTATAAAAATGTGTACGGTATCTTTTTAATTCTGTGGGGATCTACAATTGATGTTTATTTAGTACCTCTATATAAAGAATAAAATTATTATTACTGTATATATATATATAATTTGCATTATGAATTGTAATTTTGTACATAGTTATATTACTATAATAACTATCATATAACATATTTTTTGATATTATATATATGTATGTGTATATATATATATATGTATGTGTATATATATATATGTATGTGTATATATATATGTGTGTATATATATGTATGTGTATTATGTGAGGTAAAAATTGATAAAAATAAATAAATATGGCTATGTAGCTATCATTAGAGGCAGCAAATGCACATCCTCCACATGATGCCTAATTATATCTGATAATTAAAATAAATATGATATTTAAAATAAAAACATCAGCCAGTAGTACGGCAATAATGCAGAGCGAAACGAAACGTAAAATAATATAAAATAAACAAACAGGGAAGGGAAAGTAGCGGTAGTAGGACAAAAAGGTAGTCGATAATCCCCTGTATAATTTAGTCAATTAAGTCATTAAACCCAATTATTAAAACATGATTAAATTTAAAATAATGCCAATTATACATAATTTAGCGGAACCCCCTCGAAGGTACCATTTCCAAAAGACGTGAAATATCACCAAAAAAGGGTTAAAGAAACTACCAAAAAACTAAAATATCAAAATAATAGACTGACCATCATGCCCCATATCGACAGATGTTTTTATTTTAAATATCATATTTATTTTATTTATCAGATATGTATGTGTATATATATATATATGTATGTGTATATATATGTATGTATATATATATATATATATATATATATATATATATATACATATATATATATATATATATATATATATATATGTATGTGTATATATATGTATGTGTATATATATATATATATATATATATATATATATACACATATATATATATATATATACACATACATATATATACACATACATATATATATAACTATTACAAACTAAAAATAGTACTGAAAATAAATTTTAAATAAAAACTCATGCCAGTAGCATGGCAACTATTGTTCATTATTCAAATATATATATATATATATATATAAGTTATAAGTTATTTTGGCCTTATGGCCTACTGTAAACCATAAGTTAAGGCCTACTGAACATATACATGTTCAGCATCTGTATAGTACTTATTGTGCTTTTACTATGATAACTAGATTACAGACTGATGTAATGTGCAATCTGCTATTGATGGCATTAATCTGATCTGCCTAATAACTTTTATATTCATCCTATTGTTTATATATATATATATAACCGATAATTCATATAAAAACAATATATATATATATATATATATATGCACACACACACACACACACAGATAATCGGATCTAAGAGGCAGAAAATTGAGTAAGGGTGCCACAAAATAAAATAAATTACTTAGGGGTGCTGTTATTAAAAAAGGTCGAAAACCACTGATCTAGGTAGTATTCGAGGATGGGCAATGTCACCGTTACTTTTCCGGCAGAAGGTTCGACTTCGATTAACTTATTTTGAATTTCTTGGTAATTGGTGATGGATTGTGTTTCCACTTCATACTTCTATGCTTTCCTTAACCATTTTTCTTTAAACAAGGCATTAAATGCAGCAAAGTTGTTCAGTTTTCGAGGTCGCTGGACAGCCCAAAACGTGTTAATCGATCCCACTTGTTCTGCCACTTTCCGTCCATCTCAAACCTTTCCTTGCGTAATAGTTTTTGCTCTACTGAGCCAACATTCATCTGTCCCTCGGAGGGTTTCCTCCCTCAGAACACAAAAATTTAACTACTGCATGTTGATTCTGATGAACTTCGAAATAGGGGCCGACAACAAGATGCACACTACATATACAATCTATACTACAATCCAAAATGTCGTTTAAATTTGTATGAGTGTAAATAATGCTTAATGTTCAACAAGAATTTCTCGTATTTTATTCGGTAACAGTCAGTTAAAGTATGCAGTTTGTAAATCAGGTGCGTTAGCAAATAATAAATATTCATTATTTATATATATATAAAAAAAAACGAACAAAATCAACTATTTTTAAGCCCGAACCTAGAACACTTCGTTTCTGTGCATCCGCCATATTGCCTATTCATTCAACCAACAGCACATGGCAATATACAACAACAACAACAATATGAAAATAAATGAATTTATTCCTTATTGTTTATTATGCACGTATTATCACAATTTAAAAGATTTGAGGGAAATGAAACTTTGCATTGATTCTTTTAGAAAATAATGTTGCACACGTCGTTAATAAAAAATACTCCATTTCGAAGCAGTCCAGGTGCTCTGTTGTAAAAGTTGCAGCAGGTGGTTGCAATATCGAAAAATTTTTAGAATTTTGCTACAGCAGAAATGTTTGATATTCTCGTGAAAATTTCCCTTGCTCACTATCAAAATGCTAAAACAACTAAGAGTACAGTTACATTGGACAATCAGTTGAACATGTAGGCAAGCTACTAGTTCAACAATCAGATGCAAGATGATAAACACTGGCACTAATAGGTCATCGGGTAAAAAGAGCTAAAAGCTTTTGGCTTCTAGTTATTTAGAAGCAATCACTAAACTTGCTTAAATTCATAGTGAAACGTTATTAGATATTAGTGACGGTGAACCTTGTTCGACTCCAGTAAAATTCTAGATGCTTAGTACTACCGCGATGGAGAGTTCAGTTTACATCTAATCCACTAATCAAACAACTTCTTCCTGATACAACCACATTCTGCTGAATTAACGAAGCGTTTGAAGAGGTCGGAGTGGGGATTGAGTAAACCACTCAGAGACGAGATGATTATTGCAGGAAAAGCAATTTTTTTTATTGTTCAACTGTATACTGGAGTCGTGCAGTGCTCTTAAACTGCAAAACCGATTTCTCGCTGGATCCAACGTAACTTTACATTAAAGGAAGCAGGGAAACCCAACATATCTGTTATACTCAATATCAAGACGACAGTCCAGTTCACATTATGGTTGAGTTAAAACCTTTAGATCGTCCTCAAAATTCAATTTCATCGGCATTAAAGCAAATTTTGTCCAACAAAAAAAAAAAAAAAAAAAGAAGAAGAAGAGCACCTTGAATTAAGCAGGCAAAAGGAAATAACACTTTTAATAGGTTACAGAAAAAAAACACTTGGAAAGATTAACAATTATTTACTAAAACTAATAATAATAATAATAATAATAATAATAATAATAATAATAATAATAAACGTGATGTTAGGCTGTTTGATGCTTTATTTACCACAGTTTTAAAATGGACGATTTCGAGACGCTAGGTCAGACAAGTCAACACACGAAGAATATATGTCAAAATTGACGTATTACTTGACTTAAATTCAAATCAGTTGGTGCACTGACAATTCAATAAAGCGAAGCTTCCAACGTCTTCTGGAAGGCTGTTGAAAGATTTTCGATGAACTCAACATCTGAAAGACCGTAACCACAACTGACAACAAAAAGGATGATCTGTTACCGAATACTGACATAAAAAGATTTCTACTATAAAAATCTACCACACTCTGCATACATTCTGGACCTTATTCCTTCAGACTCCTAAAACAGAAAGAGACCCCCTCCTGAGAGACATCTGCAATCCGGTGTACGAATTTTCAGAAGTCGTGACACGAAGAAATGATATTTTCATGGTAAAATTAACTCATTCGTTATCAAATTATGCCATGACACTGATTCGGTCAATCTGTGTCGCAAATGGAAGTCAAAAATGAAGACAGAATTTCATCTCGCTATGCACATAAAGATAAGCAATTTGAGTTGACCAATAAGGTAAGGATAAATTCCATTGGGTTCTCTCCTTTAACTCTAATGAATACATCTGGAAACAGATCAGCTAACCCTGCGGGCTGAAAGGAAAATAAAGATACACGAAGAAATGCGGTTATTTTTGCAATATTATGGGCAGACAATATCTAGGTCAAAGCATCACTTAATTGACAGAAGTACGGCTGTAAGGGTGCTGAACATCCAAAATGCTTACAGTAATGACCAAACACTCACGGCTATTGTAGGTGGCAACCTCCCATAACCATGGTTTCAATTATTAGCGCAATATGGCACTATGACACCGCTCACATTCAGGGCCGACAAGGACTACATCTTTCCCAAAAATGTTGATTGATTGATTGATTTGGATTTTATTGGCGCATTAGCATCTAAGGCTATAATGCGCCAAGACCATCCCAAAAATGTGTAGACCTGAATGTTTCCGTCTACAACTCGCAAACAGAATTTACACTTGTCGCTAAATACGTCACACAATTACGCCACTCTTCTCTTTCTTGACATTACTGCGATGAGGAAACTCTATGAGGTATGAACCATACAGTGTTGGCAAGAAGGGATATTTTAAACATCAAGGCAATGAAGCATTAGTTATAAAGTGTCTGTAGCTGCGTGCATTTTTCAGTCGGTTTGCTAGACGCTTTATGGATTGTGGAGACTGAAAGTCAGGTTTCCCAGCGGATATAAAACGATCCAACCGTCGCCAGAAAAATTCAGTGAAAAATCCATAAAACTTCCTCTCGTCTCCCAGAGTATCGAACCCAAGCGAGAAAACTCGGTCTATCTCGGCAAACTGTTAATGGTGCTTGTTGGTTCAGGCTATGATGTGTCTCGCACCACTTTGTTAGAAATCTGGCAGTTAGTTACGGCAGTTAAGTCACCCTCTACAGCAGAGAGAAATTCTATATGTGTTTGAGTGCGTTCTCGTTAGCTTCCCTCTTCTTTCATTCGGTACACCTTTCACTCACGTAATTCGTGGTATGGACTGCGTCAGCAGTGCTAAAGCTTCACCTCTTCTCACAAACAAAGTGTTGATGAGAAGTAGAACTGTAGCATTAATGCGTCGGGGAAGGACTAGTGAACGACCTTGATCCGTCTGTAGAAATTCTCTCCAACACAATCAGTTGACAGATCCATCGATCCTTCCATGTTCGTCTCGCAGTTTCAGAATTCGAATTATGACTACAGATGTATTCAGATAAACGCTGAATCCATGTTTTACCAACTCACTGACACAACACACTGACAGCGATTTTTGAAGTTGACTACCCGCTTCAGACAACTCCACAATCTTTACCCCTCCGAAATTCGCTCCGCAATAAATAATATCTCCGAACACAGTGGGTAGAGAGGTTCGCCATGCCGGTGAGGCAAGGGTAAATTTCTGCAACTCTCTCCCTTATTTAACAGTAGAAATGTCCATAACAAAAGATCATTTTTAGCCTTCGAAACAGCTAAACCAAGAAGCGGTTGTCCCCAAAACGCGACAATCTTAAGGATCCTTCGTATGGAAAAATACCTCAGGAATATTCACGCAAAATTCTTAGACATTTTTGTCTTTTACTTTCTGCCAGTTTCAGCAGTGTACGAGAGAGTGTAGTAAATTTGTAATTACTAAGGGTAGTACACATTTGCAGCGTATTGACCTATTTGATTTCATTACTATAGAAGAGACCGATACTAAAACTTTAATTATGAAAACAACAGGGATTACCTTTATTTTAGATATAGGAAGCTTCTTTTCCAGCCAACTCTCTTAGTCCAACGCTCTGATAATCCTTTGGGAAGGCGATCCCAAAGAATTATTAGCGCGTTGGACTAGGAGAGTTGGCTGGAAAAGAAGCTTCCTATATCTAAAATAAAGGTAATCCCTGTTGTTTTAATAATATAATAGAATATAGGAATTATCGAACACTTAATAGCTCTCTATTATCAAATCTAAAACTTTAATAAAAAACAATTCAGACAAACGATCTAACTACTGAAACTAAGTCGGCAAAGATTTAAACCCTTCCAATAAGAGAATCGGCATTATTCAGCCCAGATACCACTTACAATTATCTCTGATAGATAGAGAGGCTATGAGTAATTTTGGTTTTATATGGCGCATGGCTTAGAGAGTGTAGACTGCATAGACAAACAGAACAGTTCTGAAGTAATACATGGTAACGGATGTAATGCGTTAAAGTAGTGATAACTGACGTATGCGTAGTATTGACCCGCTTGTTAGTTGGTCCATCTGTCAAGTCCTTGAAGGGTTATCGACCAGAAAGGGTATGCGCAGAACACAAGTATGCTAATTACATAATAATTATCTCAATTTTTCTCAAATGGACAAGTGATTAATTTTCTGTTTGCCATTTCCTGCACTTCTTTCATTGTATGAACGGTTTCTCAAATATTCTTAATGAAATGAAGATTTGTTGTGAGAATAATATAAACGACAGGGCGAGTGCACATTTCGAATATGCACTCGTCCTTTCACTTCTTCTTCTCATTATTATTATTACTACTACGACTCAATAAGGTACTATGCAGTTATTTTAATCAATACGAATATATCATAGTTAATATACGCAGTGTATTACATTTCAGGAGTTAGCAAATTGAACAAACATAATAACACATTGCATTGTGTCACTTTTAACACTTAGCATTCGATACCGTGAATGGATTTGTATGATTTCTCTCTCCACAATAAAGATTATATTTATTCACTAACATCTAGTGCTACAATATAAGGTACATGGGCAGCCTATGTGATATATGTGAAAAAATAAAAAAAAATAATAAATAAATAATAATAGCAGAATTTGTATCGGCCAGATTTTAATGAAATTTGGGATGGATCTACAGATCTTTATAAAATTTTGGTCAAAAATATGAAGTTTCAAATAAGATATTTCATCCACTGGAAGTCGGCTTCACATGACAACGGAGAAAAAAGAAATAATGACTGGCAGATTTCCATTGGTATAAAATTTCGTGCAAATCCGTCCCTTGGGAGTTGAATTATTACGTGCAGACGAATAGAAATGGTGAAGACAACAGGCACATTTTGAATATGCGCTAACGCACCAAAAAAAGGTAAAAGCATTCCTGTAAATGTTTTTACACCTACGTATGAACAAACAAACACACGTGTAGCATTTATGTGCGGTAGCAGCTCTGAGTTTCGAAATGAAGTTAAAACGAAGACCACGTAATCCTAGTTACCAATGGGATACCAACGAGTTTTGCGAAAATCTCTCCGTAAAAAGAAATCTGCTTTCGTCTTCTTATCTCGTTAAACAGCAACAAATAAAATGCATAGGGCTTTAGCTTTAATCCAAATCAGAATTAAACTATTAATTCTTACAAAAATGATAGAGGAATTGCTAAAGGTGTAGAAGAGAACAAGATGGTATAGCAAGCGTTTGGCTAATTATAAAGTTTTCATCCATAAAAGGTGGAATGCTTCTTAGACGAAGAAAGACCGGTAACAGTACCACCCTGTATAGCGCAACAGAAAAAAAAGACATTGTATTTGATATTTCCACCTACTTTGGACGCAACTCTGAAAGATGCGATCATTAAATCAAGTGTACAACATCGCTTGACATAAAAACACCCGTTCAAGCTCTTTCCCCAAGTGTCGTCCTACGTTAACTCCGGCCAGCAGCTGTGACTGGCACTAAGAATCGCCTGGTTCGAGGATGCGGTTGCGTCTTTCTTCATCTTTCGCCATAGATTGTGTGTCCCATTTCCAGGCTCTCCTCTGCCACGAAAGTAAACAGTCAGTGCAGTGCAGGAGATTGAACTGCTTGAGCTGTGCTATGACAACAGTAGTTTAGTAGCGCCAACCCAGTGAGCGAGATCTCCTGTGCCAGGTTAATCATCTTCGTTATAGATGTCAACAGAAAGAAAGAAGGAAGGAAAAAGGTAGTGGGATGTTGCCAATATTTTTTTCTACTACAAAGATATTTTTCTCTTGGAAAAGCGTGTTAATTAGTTCAGAATACAAACAGCAGATAACCGTCGGTGTAGTGATTACAGTATTTGAAACAACAAGACGGTTCTTTTAGATTTTTCAAACTGCTCAAAAGAGGCTTAAAAGGGATGGATAAAAAAAAGCAGTTCAAACCATAAAAATATTAAAATGAAGCATCATGATTTTGGTTCTTGAAAAATTTATTCCTTTGTTATTTCATAGCTGCACCTCAATCGTTCCTCCATTAGACCATCTTGGAAGCAGTATCTGCCTTAAGAAATACGCATAGGCAGCCAACAGAATGATACTTTCAGAATGATAAATGAAACATGCTGGAGCAAGTACAGATTGTGTAAGTTTTGTACGCGATATGGCTGTATTTAGACTGATATTTGAAGTGCTATAACCATAATAATTCCTAATGTGGTTAACTCATTGTATACTCCATATCCAGGGTGGTTAGAGAGGAGGGAAATATCCGTTAAATTTTTATCAGAATATGCAGAAGGGATGTGCAGAAATGAAGTAATTATTTCATGACCATAAATTAACCATCGTACTATAGGGTCAACGACAACAAGCACCTCAAGTGACCCCGGGTGGTTATATGGCTTTAAAAGAAAAGGATAATTCTAGATTCCATTTCCAATGAATAATATCCACAGATATGCATTGCAGCATAAAATTCAAATTTACAATCTGCTTGTTATTTTAGCGAAGTTTTCATAGATCTGATTTGATAATACCCGAGATCGCCCAAAAAATAAAAAATAAATTCCCCATATAAAATAATAATAAATTTCCTAAGAAAGGAAACTTTTAAAGCTTTAACTTTCATGCTTCTAGCTGCCAGTCCGAAAAAGACAAAATAAGATCGTTTTGTTGTCGAAATAGTTACCAGAAAGAGATAAGCATCATTTCAGTGGACATCATCCCGAAAGGACAAACTCAGAGGTTCCTGCTGCAACCTTTCGGCGTTCAGGGTAGCAAACGCTATCCTTGTGACATGAGTTTTATAGCAACTGGTTAACGGATCGTATGTTTCGCTGCATACAAAATGTGCATTGAAATCTCTTTAATTTAACATCATTGATGGCGAGAGTTTACCTTATTTCATATTTCACATGGATAATTAATTTTAACTTAATTTTGTCTACACCCTTAACTAGAGAAGATAATTATACTAACCCTGGCCTCCTGCTTGTGAAGGGTTTAAAATAAAGAGTATTTAATCTCTCTCTCTCGCTCGCTCTTTCACACACACACACACACACACACACACACACACACACACACACACACACACACACAATTCATTCATTTAATATTTGAGTGTCGAGCAACCCCTTCGGCTCGTATAGTACATGAAAAGATGGCCAGTGAAGTTTCTTTAAGAAAAAGGAGGAATAATAATGTTAAATCGCAATAAATGAAAAATACTGTCATTCCCCATAATGAAGTTTATTGAGGACAAAAAATGGGCCTGTTGTACTGGTGTCCATGGTGAGAGAAAAATTTAAGTGTTAATCAGTAAAACAATTTAATTGTAAATAGATACAGAATATCTTAGATACTGTAGCTTTCGAGACAAATCGTGTCTCTTTTAAAAACAGACACAAAAGAGAGACTTTCTAAAAGAGACACGATTTGTCTCGAAAGCTACAGTATCTAAGATATTCTTTATCCATTTACAATTAAATTGTTTCACTGGTTAACACTTAAATTTTTCTCTCACGAAGTTTATTATTTATATTGGAATAAATTTTGATATTCAATCTCTAGAGCTTCCTTTTTTAAGCAGAATTTTGTAAAAGTTATTTTGCACAGAGTTAAAGTCCTGTTAAGGATAACAAAAACCTCACAGTCGTGAACTGTTCATACACTGTACTGTAAAAAGGAATTGAAGGTTATAAGAGTGTGCTCCTCCAAATAGTAGTTTTGAATTCTGTGTCATTTATTACACTTTGGCTTGATTTGCTTAAAACATCCTTAACTTTTCCGAAAACTCAAGTGTGCTGCGATAGTGTTGGTTATCCTTGTCACTTGCAATTATTTGCTATCCAGAAATAGAATTTCATCGCGGTTAAGTAGATACCAACAAACAGAAAGTTAACTCGTGTCATTTAAATTCGATGATCGCCTAAAAGACGTAAAAGATCAATTACGGTTTTTTTTTTTTTTTTAATATATCTAATCATGTGATCAGAAAGTAAGTTTGCCACTCAACCTCGCAGAACTTCAGTCTCGCAGGGCTTTTCACTTTAGCAATGTTTCATGCTTAACTAACCACAGCACTCACTCGGCAGTGATTCTACTCAGCCACATCGATTTTATAATGTTATTTGATCACCCGGTCTTCAAATATTCATCGAAGTAATTAAGCAGTCCGGGCTCAAACAGCATATCACAGATTCGTTCGTTCTTTTTTTTTTTATGCAAATGAATCCGTGCTACTTGGGGATCAAAAATGATCGTTCGACGGGTAACCGCACATAATATTTGGAGTTGGCATTCTTGATTGGAACGTCGTTGCAATAAACACGGCTTTAAATTCATTTTGATGAAAATCAGGAGATAACAGATGATCATTTAATGAGATTTTTAGCAGTCAGAACAATTTAATAGTATAATGAGAACAAAAATAAAAATGCAATACTTCTGTGGGTTCATCTATCCTGCATTGCGATCATTTATAGGACTCCAGAAAATGGTGATATTTCGAAACTGAAAAGAGTTGTTATAAAGTTGCAGGAATGCCACAGAAATAAAAATTACAGCATTGTCATTTTTTATATACTCTATCTTTAGCTATGTACCAATATACGAAAATTTCCCAATTAAAAGTATTTCCAGACTTGCTGGTAACATTTGTGTAGAGACTGACAGACCATTGACTGTTATGATTATTAAATATGAATTCCGAATATTTCGCCACCTTTTTTTTTTTTTTTTTTTTTATGAGAACCCCAAACACGAGAGGTATTAGAACCTATAGTACTTAGTACATACCGTGCTTGGGTTGGAGGTTGAGAAGACGAAAGAAGATATTTGTTGATATTGGACTTGAACTTCTGTAGATTGTAATTTTCAGGAAATACGTATGAAGGAAGGTTGTTCCAGAAAACGGCAGTTGAATGAATAAATGAGGAAGATGAAAAGTTGGTTCTGTGGGTTTGTAGTTGGACAGTAAATGGATGTTGGCTGGTGGCGGCACGTGTTCGGACTGTTTTGAAAGAGAGAGCGGGAATTATAGAAGCCAATTCAGAAGAACAGTGCCCATGGAAGTATCTGTAGAAGAGGCATGCAGCAGAAACAGTGCGTCTATGAGAAAGCGAGTGGAGAGACTCTGTTAGAGATGAATCATTAATTAACCTAACTGCCCTCTTCTGAATGGAATCAAGAAGCCTGAGAGAGGTTTTGGGGACACACCACAGATGTGGGAACAATATTCCATGGCAGGGCGGATTTGCGATTTATACAGAGTGAGTAGCTGTTTGGAAGAAAAGTAACGCCGAGAGCGCAAGAGAAAACCAAGTTTTTAGATGCAGAGGAAGCAATATTTGTAATGTGCTTGTGCCAAGAGAGATTAGAAGTCAGGGTAATCCCCAAAAGAGATATTTGCCTAGAAATCGGAGTGTCACCAAAGATAAGCATAGGAGCGGAAGATTCCTTTTTGCGAGATATAAGACAAGACTGAGTTTTAGAAGGGTTGAAATCAACTAAGTTGTCTTTGCCCCACTGGAGAATTACCTGAAGATCGGCATTTAAGGAATTGGCAACAGATTTTCGAGAACTTGAAGCTGATTGAGCTGGACAAGGTTTCTCAAAATCGAAAGTTGAATGCAATGTGCTATCATCGGCAAAACTATGGATAGGATTTCCAGTCAATGGAAGAAGGTCATTGATATTCAAGAGGAAAAAAGTGGGGGAGAGAACTGAACCTTGGGGGACACCGGCATTAGTGGAGAAGTTAGAAGACACTTAACCTTCCATAGCTCTTACAGCAAAACGTTTCTTATTTTTACAGCCAAACCTGTATTTTCCGAAAGAAATACTGAATTGATGTTAATTCTGTCAAGTCGTTATACTGTTCTGGTACTGATTTTAGACAGTTGGTTGTGATGCTATACATAAGCAGTATTTTCCTGGAAATGACCTTTCAACGTTTGTTTTGAAAGGGCCAAATTACCGATTCGTCGTGTTGGCTGAATATAGAAAGGAAAAGCAAGTGATAAAATGGGAAAATTAAAGTGCGAAAAAATGCTATTATATTTAATGGAAAAAAAGGGTTAACACAGTTTCACTATTAAGGTGATTGTAGTCTGCCCACTTCAACGTCGAAATTTCCACAAACGGTTGCAGTTATACTGAAATTTTGTGCTCGAATCATGCGCTCCGGGATGCGAAATGTCCAAGGCGCCATTAAGACCTAATTGCCAGTTTTCATGTACACAAAAGCATATGAAATTCATAATAAAATATCCAACTGGTTACTTCCAAACAGCAGAATCATATAGCTATCAGCAAGCGAATTACTGAGATCCAAAATATACTTTATATCGAAAGCCACGCATGGCTTTCAGATATAAATTCAGAGAACCTCTGAAATCTAAGTGCAGAGGTTCTCTGCACTTAGGCCATTACCAACCATAGTCAATACAATTTGTTCAAATACCTCCTGAGAGCCTCAAGACGTAGACTGCAGCTGGGACAGGTAACGGATTGGGAGACTGAAGTACCGCAGGACTACAGTCGCTCAGTAAGCAAAGTCACTGCAGAAGCAGCAAGAGGAGGAGGAGGAGTCATCTCCCGAGACAATTAGATTTAGCTTGTTATATTTAGCAACCTGAACAGCGTGGGAAGTGCTAATTACTGTCCCGAAAATGTTCTCGTGATGGTTGCAGTGTGCACTGGCTATGGAGCGTAAGATCCAGAGGAACGTTTTCACGTTGCTTTACGGATCCTAAAACGACTAGTAGGATAACATCCTGCGGCGAAACGAAGCTCAATTTGAGTGATTTTATTCCGTCTTAATTAACCATCTCTTTGAATAGAGCAGATCGGTGGGCCGAAGAATGAATGAACACAACAATCGGCACAACCACAGGGAAACATTATACATATCACTCAAAAATCAACACGTTTCGCGTGGTGATATGCGAGTGATATGTATAATGTATAATTATCAGGATAAAGTGATATCTTGGTAATCCTCGCCCTCTTATATCCTGATTTCGCACCTAGATGATTTCAAGTTTAGGGGTTACCTGGAAGGTGTTCTTATGTATCCGGGTAATCTCCTCATAATTACGAAGTTTGAAAATGACTTTGTCAGAGTCAAAACATGTTGGAAGAAACGCATGATGCAGATGCTGCAATATCCGTCGCATACCAAAAGCAAATCTTCTAAAGTGGCAAAACGAAACACTGAGAACATACCGGAAGTGACTTGAAACACACTCAATATTTCGAATGCGACCGTGATAATAAAACCAATAATAGTAATCCCGGTAGCAAAATAGAAACAGCATTCTGGAGCGCATAGTTTCTTTAAATATTCATTTAAAGCGAATAAAAGGAACCATACCCTTTAAAGCAGAGCTATACTGACGTCGTCACTGTGCTTTTGCATAGCACAGCATATTTCTCCGCCCCCAATTTCTTTACATGCGGTTTTCTTTACATCCGTTGTATGTGTGTCAAAAACTCAAGAATAACTGGGGGGTCGAATTATTTTTGGCACGTACATATTATATTAATGTTTAAAAAAAACGTTGAGAGGGCATTCCGTTAAAAGCAAAAAAATCTTAATCTGTTACTTCTTACATTAAATAAGACAACATATAGAAGGCCGCCGCAGCCTAGTGGTGAGGCGCGCGGGTGCATAAGTACACGTGCCTTGAGTGAAAGGGGTTCAAACTCGTGACTGCTGAATACGGTGCTGTTTCTTGTATTCTGTCTATCTGGTGAACTCCTCTGACCGTTTGGTCGTTCCGGAGTATTTCAGCTTTTGTTCAAACTTCAGCAGGGCCTATTCTAATGGCGCGCAAAAGGTGAATTCCACGATGTCCGGCGCTCGTTTAAATTTGTTTCTATGTGTGAATAGCTTATTATTCGAGAGCGGCAACTCTAAAGAGATATTTCAGTGCACAGTAAACCCTTTAAAACCAAGTATACCCTCTGGGACTGACAGGTGTCTACCAAGTTCCAAAATTTTCCGGATTTTAAGTATTTTACTTTTAAGGATATGAAAGTAAAAGTCAACCTTTACTTTTACAGGAGCACTTTTCAACGAATAATAAGAAACCAGAACTTATTTAAATCTGTAAACATTTACGATGACTATCTTGGCGCCCTCCTTCCCACGGAAACAGGATCAATAATATAAAGGTCTTAATTCCCACATCGGGAAGTAAGATCTTTGTATTATCCATACAGGATTTGTCCTTCATGGATATGTAATATCGACACAGCAGAACACACTTACGAAGGCTCTTTCCGCGTTGGGGATAATAGTTCCGAGTTGTCCTGGTACTGCACTTCGTTCAACTGATACCTTTAGCTAAATTACAACTTTAAAATTAATTTCGTATACACGAGAAACATGGATCAATTCTTTACATCTGTTTGTCTAAGTGTTGTCACTAGAAGCCATGTGATGAGGGACCAGTAGCCCTGATACAGGCTGTCATAGCAGTCTTATCGTTGACACAAATGGCCAGTTTGGGAGTGCCTATGATTTTGAAAGTAATGCGATGCCACAGCAATCGTTGCAAAGATAAGTTGTTTCTGCTGTGAGAATTAAGACCATTGTATTATCTGTGCAGTTTAGATGAAATGACAAGTTAGTCCTACAAGCTCATTTTATAAAGAAAGAAATGTCACTCTTTTTTGCATGGATTCTTAAAGACGATAGATGATACGGGTCTCCGATTTTCGTCTTAAAATTTTCGGATTATGAATCAACATTCATAATCCGGAATTCTGTTGAAAAATGTTCTTTTTTAGAGAAATGCGGGTTTTTTAGAGTACCGGATTTTACAGAGATCTGTATTTTCTGTTATTTTCGGTGGGTTAGCTGCAGAGTTAAAGTGTGAGAAGACAGTGTACGTCTGCAAGCGACAGTTTCATACAGCTCGTATGTTCAATTCTTCAATAACAATTTCGATGCTCCCCATTTGGTCAAAAGTCGTGCTGAGATGCCATAAAAACAAATAACTAAACGACATATTTTATCAGAAAATAAATAAGAAACTGCATTTTTTAAGCCATTTTAATGCACATAAAGAGTAACCTAACCATCAGGGCAAGGTGTTTTCTCGTGAATAACTCTACTTGTAATAATTGGTTTTGTACATTTTGTTCCACCATATCAAGTGTTTTTTTTTTTATCAAGACCTTCTGCGAGGTTATTTATAATTGGATGTCGCCAATTAAAAACGATAAATGCAATACCTAAGAGACAAGAATATGTGTCTGGGCATAAAATCATCCTATGAGAAGGAATACCTACATTTTTTGATCTGTCAAAGGAGAACAAGCAGTACAGGCACTAAAGAATTAGCATTACTAGAGAATAGATTGCGTGCTTTTCCCAAATATGGCTAGTAATGGCATTTAAGAAATCGAACAGAATGTGTGAATGAAACTAATCGGAAAAGGTCTAGCATTGTGCAGAACAAATTGGCTGGATTTAATGGCCACATATTGTTTACGTTCAACCCAAATCGTGCGTCGGCGTCCTTTCGAAGTCTGATTTCCACAAATAAAACGACCAAGACAGGGTTAAGCCAGAATAGGAATTAGCAGCGTAATTCCCCTTTCCTAAAGATATTATTCCTCAGATCGAAGGAAACACTGTTTTGATTTGAATTATAAATGTAACTGCATATTGACAAAAGCTTTCATTTGTCAATATTACAAAATACAAAAGTCAGTTTGAGCCAATTAACAATAGTTATAACGGCATGAGTGCACCGACGTGTTCTACATTAAAAATACGAAAGGAAATGAACGTATGCTCAAGCAGCTAGGATCAAACAATATGCTATTCTCGATCATTAGCAATTGTGACCATTCTTGATCACTATCAGGTCTAGAAAGTGGTTTCCTCAAGGATGGTTACTAAAAAAATAAATAAATGCTGTTTATACAGGTATCATAACATGTGGAACCCAACATAACATAACTTTCAGGAATGCTTATAGTTACATAAAGAAGATCCAGTAGTATTCTTTGAGTGATTTCATTTAGATCTACTGACAAGGACACTACATTTGGAGCTTGTTATTAATATTTCTATACTGTGCATTCGCTGTGATAATGGAGGCTTTTTCAAATCGAGAGATGACAGACATGCACCTCACGTGTGGACTTGCTAGATGCAATGCAGCCGAAGCAAGACATTTTCAGAGAATGACACGTGGAAATTTTGAGCGAGTGAGGAACTATATGATGAGGCGTTTGCAGATATTCAGGCGCAGAATGGTCATTTGGGCATTTCCTGTAAACATAAGCAAATACATGCCACTGTAGTCGTTAGTGCATATAAATGCACATAAACAAATATTACAAGCACTACCGGTACTGTATATTCCTTCAACATGAGATCATTATTTCAAATGTTGATCTCGGAACTGCCTAACAAGTCACTGTAAGCAATTAAATTAGCGTGGAATGTCCATCTGATGACCTTCAAGCACAGGAGGAAGTAGTAGGCAGTATAAGAAAATAATGAAAACGAGAAGAACGAGACCGAGAAATTCCAAATCATAATGTCGATGCGAAAATCCCTACTTCACTATTAGAGAGTGGAAATCTGGAAGATGGAGACGTCTCCATAGTGGCATAGTGTTTGGATAAGACGCCACCTGTGGTTTCCCACATCTGCGCCGTCTGTACTCTGTGATGTATACAGAACTCTGTAAAAGCCAGAAAAAGTGTAGTGTGTTGTATATTAAGAGTTTTGTGTTGGGTTCTGTTGTAATGTTCTGGCTTCTTAGCCGCGGGGCCCCTAGTGGGATTCCACGTTGCCCGCCACCACCACTCGGAGGTGAGCCAGACTTCCACAGTACTCTGGCTGCTCTCCGTCAGAGGCAGCCTGAGCTTCCTGACGTAGAATAAACAAACAAAAAAAAAGATAAAAAAATAAATAAATAAAAAATATAAATAAATTTAAAAAACGATGAGATTTAGTGGGGAAGATAGTATGAGAAGTGGAATCAAAGTGGGAACAAGGAGGAGGATGACGAAGGAAGCTATCCTCCAGCGGAGCAAAGAGGTGAGAAAGAGAAGTTGGAATCACCCCTGGCATTGGGAGCCCACCCATTGCAGGGTAAAGGAGACAGTTTGCAGAACAAGGAAGGTCTACAAAAGAGAGCGCCATGTTGTCGTACCACATCTGGCAAGCCAAATTTCAGCTGCACCCGACCAACCCAAAGGTATTCTGGTGAAGAAAAAAAAAAAAAAAAGTGCGAAGAGTTAGTGTCATCAGTTGGGTTGTCCTGGAATTGGTAATGTTTGCCTCAAGTGGGTAGAACGCCTTCTTTGGAATACATCTTGAGCGAACTCAGTGAGAGCTATATAGAAGTTTTCTTCAGTGAGAAAAAGATGCTCAGAATTTCGGGGATTTTCCTGTATCTTCGTGAATAATCTCGTCCGGTAGTCGTCATACTGCGGACAGAGGTACATGACATGTTCCCAGTTTTCTTCATGGCCACAGAGACAGAATGGGTTTTCTTCAATTCCAAGCGCGGTTAATTTATGTCTAGATGGGCCATGATCTGTAAGCAGAAAGGAGACCTGGGGCAAACCAAGGAGGAGGCTTTGGGTATGTCAGTGATACAGTTGGTATAAATTTTTTGGTAACAACACCTTTTGTTGTCGAATCCCAGTGATTTTACTATATTTCACACAGTTTGTCTGTTATCTTTCTGTTTTCGTGGTTTGGGTCATTTGCCATATCAAGCTGAATTGCCAGCGACTGTGCAAGGAATCCCTTTTCTGAGTTTACAAAGCAGTCCGCTCTTGATGACTTCAAGGAGGAGGGGCAAACAGCCAGCCAGGACCCTGAGAGCGGGAATGCTTACGGTGCAACAAGCTCTTGTGATGGTTAAACGCATAAAGCTTTGGATAGAATTCAGTTTTCTGCGATTTCTGTCAAGGATAACTTTAACACCACACAGCTGCACCGTAACACACTATGGGAAGCAAGATAACGCTGTAGATGATAGAGGGGTCCTCCGTCTGCCCTGCTGATGCGTGTAATCATGGCTGTGTGCTTCCTTATCTTAGAGGCAGGTGGGCAGGAGCAGCAGTGCATAGCATAGGCTTCTTGATTAGACCGGGGTTCGAGCCCGTGACCACCAAATACGGAGGATGCGGAAAGGTCAGGGAATGACCACCGCATATCCCCGGAGCAATATAGCCTTAGTTATCTTAGAGGCTAGGTACTGCAAGTGGGGAAAAAATGTTAGCTTTGCGGCTATCAAGATTCCGAGGTTTATCAAGATCCCTGCAAGTGAGGGATCTTTGTTCTGGACATGCGAGTGGTCACGCATCGAAAATGGTGGGTAAAAGAAACCGCTATCGAGTGTTTTCCATCAGGTGGCGAAGATAGAAAACAGCAGGTAATTTAGTGAGGAAAGAGAGGGTAATATACGAATTGAGAAAATATTGCCAGCAAGTGAACGGAAAAGGAAAGGAAAAAAATAAATAAAATTAACCTCTAAATACTCCTCTGTTTTAATGATATTTTGCTATTCCTTTTCATGCTATCGACTACATCAGATAAAACCTTTTCAGTAAACATGCCAAATTTTAAATCTGTCGTAAAACATCGTATAAATCATGGATTGCCAGTCACGGAAAAGATTTTAACTACGGATGGCAATATTGTGTTCTGTGTTATTTAGCGAAAAGAACGTTCCATGCAAAAAAAAAAAAAATCGAGATTGACAAACATGCAAAAATAGCATCGTACATATATTGTTCCAAGCAAAATAAGGAAAATTTCCAGAGCAGTCACTTGAAAGAGGACAAAAGTGATTTTCAAAAGATTTGTGTCTCGTCCTGGTGAGCAGCAATATCCCTTTCAATAAGTTAAACAATGGAGTCTTCAAGCTTTGGGGGGGGGATGCATAAATCAAAATATTCTAGACGAATCTACCTTGAGAAGAATTACCTTAATGCTATTTAATCAAAATGAATCAAAATGCTAAACATTTTTGATTCAATGTTGATTTTGATTCATTTTGATCAAAATGATAAACATTTTGATTCAATTCAATACACATTCAGTGGCTATTGGTCGTGCTACGACCAATAGCCACTGAATGCGTACTGTTCAAGAAATCGATTTTTTGGCTAGAAAACATTTATTGTTCATTCGGATCCATTTCAGATGGTTATCTAGTTGTATAACTGAACTTGAAACGTGGGGACTTTCTTTGAGCAGGACGATTGGAGAAATAGTAACAGTTGAATTGCGAATTTCAACCGTGCCTGGATGCATAGGAGAAGGAATTAGATGAAACTACAATACTGTTTTAGAAAAGAACTCAGGATTTCACTTTCAGGAAAAGAGATGATTTACAAATGGGAAAAGAAATTAACTTCCATTTTAGGAAGAGATTTCAAAAGCTCACGTTTTTAAATTTGAGCCCAGTCACTTCCGTGGAAGTTGAAAGGTCCTCTGCCATCATATGATCCAACAAATGATGTTGGATTAAATTTACAGCGAACTACTTTGAGAAATATATTATAGTGGATTGTAAAAAAGTTGTTTCAGGTGTGAGTTTGAGAGAAAAAAGTACTTTTTAAAAAGATATCAAAACTTTTCATAAATGGTTTTATTACTTTGTAGAATATAAAGAAATTGAGGATTAATTAATTATACTACACGAGTAATAAATGTAAAAATTGTAGTACATATATTAGCGTTTTGGTGCATATTTCAGTATATTTTAGCGCATATAATCGAAGTCTAGAATTATACACCCTGTATAATCCGAGACGATGGCATCGTGGGCATGATATTAACTAATGAATATTAAAGTCCTCAGAGAAAGACCGGAGAGTGAATTTCTGGAGACCAAATCCACAATTGGCATTACCCGATTATTCGACACTACAGCTGTTGCACGGTTGGAATCCAGCAAGGTGGAGGAAGATAAACGAAACTGAATAATACAGTTTACAAGCAAACTCATAAATTTATAAGGAAAATAAATACCTTACGAAATATTTAATAAGCCATATTTCCCGAAATTTATTAAATGAGAAGAGCTATTATCATTAAGTATAATTATCGCAAAGAATTTCTCCGCCGTTTATGATGGAATCATTTAACCACTTCTCAACTAACAACCAAATAGCCTACTCTTCGGCACACTTACTCGACCTTACAATGTGGTTAGACGTCGATTTGGTGCTTAGAAAAGTGATGATTTAATGTTGCGAACTGCCTTTTCGTAACAGCTTCGTTATGCCGATTAACAGAAACAACATTGCATTTCCCAGGCCACCATGACTACCCTTCTCCTCTTTCTGATGCCAAGAATAAACGGAAACCAAAATGTAATACTTTCGCGTGACAGATAAGTAGTCATTATTTAAATAAAAGTAGTCATTATTTTATTAAGGGTGAAGTAGGTTAATATCTTAACAGAGAAAATAACAACTCTGTTCATGTATAATTCTGCACACGATTACACTTATGGTTTTGGCCGCCTGATGCCGTTGAAAGAGAAAAAAAAATATATTTTTTTTAAATAAGAGATTCGGTTTAATTAAATTTTTGGTTGTACTCCTCAATAGCCACATAGGGTCAGAGGAGTTTAAAAGACAGAGCATACAAGAGAAGCGCTGTGTTTAGCAGGCATAAGCACTTCAATCATGGTGTAACGCTTGTAAAGTTGTACCACGGAACTTTTTTTTAATAGTAATAAAATATAAACTACTAAACGATGTCCCCGTGAAACTGAAGCTACTAGTATATGGGTTAATGTTCAAATTAGAAATTTAATGAAATTTTTATTAAGGTGAAAATTGTTAATCTCTGGAACATGTTCAGTCGTACATAAAAAATTTCGGCGATTGTGAATTTCATCCCGCTGTGGAAGTATTTCCCACAGACGGGAAAACGTTTCCATTTCCCTCGCTGTTATCTCATTGGACGTTCAGTTATCTATCAAAGGCGATAACGTACGATTATATCTTTCACTGATTTCTAATCATCCCGAAGGACAGCTATTCTCAATTAACTTCCACAATTAGTACACAACTCATCAATATGTTATCGTATGGCATCCCACGCTCACGTGTAAATGCGTATTTCGGGTTTAACATCATAAAATGAGCAACTTCAAGCTTTCAAGGTCAGATTAGTTATGTTCAAGATCAGTTAATGTAAGAGCTTTAATTTCATAACTTAAAACTATATAAGAAAATTTCATACGAGTTTCATGAAGGGAGGAATTGTTATTAGGCCTTTTTCACAACATGGAAGAGTTAGTTGGTCTCAGGCGAGGATAGCAAGGTTTTTCCTCCGGAAACTCGGGTTTTTCGTACGGTAAACAGAAATTCGACCTCAGAACACACACAATATATACACGGTGCTATATATCCTTAGTCACTGATGCTACTAAAACCCCACTACAACTAGTTTCGGTGAAAACCCGTTTACAAAATCAAACATGTGTAGGGAGGGAGAGGTTCGTGGATTTTGATTGATAATAGCTTTTAGTCAGGATTATTTGAAACCAATGGGAGACTTAGATTAATGGTTAAAAATAATAAAGACGGATGTCTATGATTAGTTTCTACTACGGTAGTCTTTTGGTTTCGGCCTTTGAATTCAGTGCGATTCCACTCATTTTAATTCTGAGTGACAACCACAGATCTTATTAGTTAAAATGTGCTATAGTTTATTAGTGTAAGGACTGAAATCAAAAATAAGTTATGCAGTTGTATTGAAGTTAATTCATCAGAATTCGGCTAAAGACAGAAATCCTCAGCTTTATTTTGTACACGTAAGATTAGATAAGATGTTGAGATTTGATATTGGGGCTAATATGAGGGTATCTCCCCCCCTCCCCACCGAGTGAGAGTATGGGATTTTTCTTAATTATTACATACTATTAGTGCGGGTTGCCATTGAAATTTTGGAGGTTTCCAATTTACAAGAAAGGATATTACGTTCATTAAGTGTCCGTATATGATGTCTGTAAATTACGTGCGATCACTCTCTTGCTTTATAGGGTTAAAAACAAGAGTTTTCGGAACAAAAGACATTCATCTCATCAGGGATGACAGAAGTTATTTTCCATGATTCCATGAAGCGATTCTAAACTTCGGCCAACGACCGGAAATTTTTTGCATGATGGTGCATACACTAACAGCGGTATCCACACACACACACACACACACACACACACACACACACACACACACACACACACACACACACACACCACGAAGGCTTGAAATCAAGGTTAATTGCACTACTGAATGAAATATTAGTCCCGGTACTATCTATTCTCCGTGACCGTTTAGCCGGTACGATAATCGCTGTTTGCAAATCGTTTGGTACGATCTCTTGCTCCGAATCGTGTCGAACACAAGAGGAATTTCTTAAATTCCTCTCCAGTTGAAACAGTAATTAGCCGTTCTGAGGCTGAGGGAGTAAAGATTTCCTTGTCTATGTGTTATTCCTGGTTTTTCAGCCTGACCTATATATATAAAAAAACATATATATATATATATATATATTTAAATATATATATATTTTTATGTATATATATTTAAAAATCCGAATGCTCAATCAGAATTGTATTAATCGATTATAAAGTTTAATTCTGCTCTGTTATAAATTGCTCCACCATGTCTGCATAATCTTCTAAATGTTTTTTGCAATATAATATGCAAATCGGAGGAATACTGCTGTGATAGATAACTTTGTAATTTTAAAATCTCAGATTCTGCTACGAAATATAACTTCAGAATGGCTTCGGGAAAGTGTGGCTGAAGTGCAGACACACGTGTAGAAATTAGTAGGGAGAACTGTCACAATAGAAATACGGGTCCATAAACTGTTTGCTACAGACTTACAAGGGAGGGGGGTCATTGTTCGTACGGATGTATCGATGAAACTGGAAGAAAGGTTTGAAATTATAACAAGCTACTCTATATTACTGCCCCGATTGGTGCTGAATATCTGTTTGCAAAGTCCAATCGTGACAAACAGCCATTTAAGTAACCTTACAGACCGAAACGAAAGTTTTTTGTTTTTTTTTCCAATTTAATTTTGAATTTTTATGGTCGTAAAAAGATGATTCTAAACAAACAAACATTACACACAACATAAATTAGGCAAAATGAACATGTCGGAAATGGCCATTGGTCTTATTCATGTTCCTCCCTCACATGGCGATGCCACCTTGCAGCGCATCGTCTCAAACTGTTTAGTAAAGGAAACCCTGGCCATAACTGAGAACTTCCTCCCGTCCGATCACGTTCCGATTGCTGCTATGATATCTCTGCAGGCACTTAAGGATGAATGTACACAAGTACAAACTACACTGTCAGGAGAGTATACAATCCAAAATACATCAACATTGGAAAAGTTACTACCTTTTTCCAACATAACCCATGGAACATACTGGCTGAACTAAACATAAATGAGACTGCCTACTGGCTTTCGAGATGGATGGAATTCATTGGAAGGTCTGCAATGTCCAAAACTTGAATCCTTAGTCCCCACTCAAAGCCATGGTGGAATGACCTCCTGACCAAGGCCTTTAGGGAAAAACAGGCAGCCCATGCCTCCTACAAGAAGTCGCCTTCATGAGAGTCATACCCCAAATTTTCCAAAGCAAGGATGGATTTCCAGAAGAGTAAACAATTTGCTATTGACAATTTCATGAACGGCCGGCTATCCAGGGGAAAACGTGTGTGGTCCACAAGTCATACTTGCACCCCTCTATCTTTAGATGTCCAGGAATGGTGTGAGCATGTGCTGCGTTTTAAGCGAGATCACCGAGATCACCTTGGAACGAAGCATTTAACGTGTCTTCACCGTCTAGTAATACAGAAATTTCCGAAGAACAGCTAATAAAAATAATAAATTCACTACCTAGACAAATGCATCATAGGAATTGGCGCAATACCTCTTTTTAGTCTAAAAATTGCTTCTTATTTTATCAGCAAAGAGCTCACTCAACTCTACAACAAAGTACTCAAATTTGCACAGGTGCCTTCAAGCTGGTTATCATACAGAGTCGTGGCAGTTCCGAAGAAGTCTCGTGCGAAAAGACCAGCTGACTTCAGGCCAATATCAATTGCCTCTCCCTTCCTGAAATGCCTCGAGAAGTGCATCTATAATGACGTAGCACTCGCAATCTTTGCGCATAGGCCAGAACATATCCATTATGCCATGCCTAATAGATCTACTGTAACCTTCCTACAATCCTTATCACTGAAAATACCTCACTCCTGGAATGACAACGAAGATCTTCACACGATTTTTCTGGACATGAAATCTGCTTTCGGCTCAGTCCAAATAACACCCCTTCTTACTTTACTTGAGAGATTCTACAGGATATCCGGAAATATGCTCGAGATCCTCAATAATTTGCTATCTAGGAGAATGCTTCACTTCAAAGGCATTACAGTCACTAAAAGCGTCGAAGTAGGGATCCCACAAGGTGGTTCTCTCTCAGCCTTGCTATTTGCAGAAATATTTTCCACTAATGGATCAAATTCCAGCTTTCCTATCGTATGCTGATGATATTGTATGCTAACTGCCATGCAAACGCCATGTTGGTGATTCACAAGAAAGACAAATCTCCTCTGAATCTGTAAACAGCTACCTAAATACATTCTGTAAGTATGCCAAATTTTTTGGCCTGTCAGTCAATCCAGAGAAGTCAAACTATCTCATCTTTACGCCAAGTCGGATGACTTCTGCTAATACTGCAACTTCTCTATTTCCGGAATTGGCAGGAAATGTTCTGACTCCCACAGACAGTGTCAAATTCCTTGGAGTAATCCTTGATGCCAATCTCACCTATAAAAAACAAATCCAAGCTCAGTATTCCAAAACCCTGAGTGCGTTCTGGGGAATGAAAATTGATCTGTGCAAAACGCACAATAAGCAAATAATCAAGAAATACCTCGTAATTTACTTCTGCAGTGTACTCTCCTATGCCGTGGAAATTTGGTCGGCGGCACCACCCACAAGCCTCAGGAAACTATGGGACCTCGAATTCTGGGTACTGAAGTGGACCAACTTGTGATCACACCAGATCTACACAACATCTAAATCTACTCTCTGCTGCAACCTGCAATATACGCCCATAGTCCACAGAGCCCATGTGCTAAAAATAAAGTCATTTCTTCATCTGTGCTCAGCTAAGCAGGATCACATCAACATCTGGAACACGGTTGGTTGGCATTTGCCAGGTAGACATCTCCGTAGTACCCCCTCCTTGTGCTCAAGGCTCCAGCGGTTACAGAATTTCAAGAGACACTTCCCAAATGCGACTCTGGACACTCTCAACTCGTTCAGCATCGACCTGTGGACTATAGACATCTTGTCTATAGTCCACAGGTCGATGATTTAGATGACAGAGAGTAGATTTAGATGTCGCGATGGCATCTTGTCCTATCTTGCTGTTTGTAAAGGACATTTATGTAAGTGCCGATCTTAGTTAGCCGATGTCATTTCATGTTCTGCTCAACTTGTAGTCCTTTTTCGCTGTAATTACTACAGTACTTCATTTTTACATTTTGATTATCATCTTTGCTTTTATCTATTAATTATTATTATTTTATTATAATTTTTTTTTCTATTATAAAACAAAATCACTTGTATAAACAACGAATTGTAAGATTCCTCTGGCTCTCTGTGTGAGCAATCACTATTGTATAAAATTTATGTTAATAAAGAATCTTATTATTAAAATGAGCATTCTAATAAGAAAATTTAAAAAAAAGCACTTCCGAACAAGAAAGAAAGATCGAATTCATTTTTTCATCATGCAAGATAATTCGAAATTGTAATGCCAAATTGTACAGTAGCAAGAAGAACACCACATAAAACTGCATAAAGACCATCACGTAAAGAGTACAAACCTGTGAATAAAATAAATGCAATAAAATGTAATAGAGCATTTTAAGGCAAGAGACACTACGTGGTAGAATGACTAGCGTATAAGGTTAGTGCATTTGCATCAGTTTAATTCGTAGCTATCTACCAAAGCAGTATTCACAATATAATATGAGATATAATTAAAACGATTGAGATATAATTAAAAAGACTTTGGTAGATAGCTACGTATTAAACTGATGCAAATGCACTAACCTATATGCTAGTCATTCTATCACGTAGCAAGAGGCTCTTGTCCTAAAACAGTGTTTCCCAAACTGGGTCTGTAGATCCCTGGGGGTCCGTGAAACGGTGATCGACCATATATATGTTAGGGGTACGAAAACGTTTTTTGATTTTTGAAAGGATCAGTAGATCTCAGTAGTGTTTGGGAACCACCGCCCTAAAATAATCTACGGTGTATACTACTGCACATCATCGGGCATTTCTCATATTGTGAAGTTACACTTCATAACTGGGTTGTCACTATTGCAACAATCAGGGTACCTGTCCACCCACCCACCGATGAGGAGCCAATAAACTTTGAATGGTGCTGTCTGGGTGGTGGTATCCGCCGAGAATAAGTAACAGTAGTCTTCTCCACTGGTGAAATGTTACTTATTCGAGGTAGTACAATACCATGGCAACTCGTTGTGAAGGTATTCACAATATGAGATATAATTAAAACGATGCCAACTTAACTATTTTGTTAGATGGTTATGAATTAAACTGATCCAATTGCACTAACCTATACGCTAATAAAATCTAATATGTTAATATGATTGTGTAAATACACCATAGTTAGCCCATAAAAATAAATTCTAATCGTAGTGTAAAGGCATCGATTTAATTGTATCTTATATTGTACACCTTCACAACAAGTTACCATGTATTGCACTACCTCGAATAAGTAATGCTTCACCAATCGACAAGACTACTGTTACTTATATTAACATGAGAGAAGCCATATTGTGGAAATAACTTCAAAACCGAGTTGCCATGATTGCAACACCGGGGTGCCTGCCCACCGAGGATAGGCCAATAAACCTTGAAACGGTGCAGTATGGGTGGTGGTGCCCACCGAGAATAAGTAACAATAAGTAACTCGTTCTGAAGGATGATCGCAACATGAGATACAATTGAAACGATGTCTTTACAGTACGATTGTAGTTTACTTTTATGGGCTAACTATAGTGTATTTGCACCGATATTTTATAGTAAAGGGTTTTCCAATAGTAACGCTCGATGTTTGGCAACAGCGCATGACGAAGTCGACAGTCACACAGGTGGTATCTTTGGTAGCCGTATTCAGTTAGTCTCCTCATTTTATTATGGAGCGTTACACGACTGAGCAACGAGTCGAAATTGTAAAAAATCAAAACCAATGTTCTATTCGTCAAACGTTTCGTGCACTCCGTGCAGTTTATGGTGTCGACGAACGTCCTTCAGAATCCACAATTCGCCGTTTAATAAACAAATTCGAAGCAACTGGGTCTGTGGCAAATCTGAAAGTGCCTGTACGTCAGCGAAACGCAAGATCCGTTGAAAATATTGCTGCAGTCCGGGAAAGTGTGCGTGAGAATCCGCAACAGTCCATTCCGCGTCGGGCTCAAGAACTTGGCCTGTCTTCGACGACAACTTGGCGAATCCTGCATAAGGACTTAGGGCTTCACCCTTATAAAGTGCAATTAACCCAACAACTAAAGCCCAACGATCATGCGCAGCGGCGTTCATTCGCTGATTGGGCGCTAGAGCAGTTGGAGGTCAATCCTGATTTTGGGCGAAAAATAATGTTTTAGTGACGAGGCTCATTTCTGGTTAAGTGGCTTTGTTAACAAGCAAAATTGCCGAATTTGGAGCGACGAAAACCCACGGGAGATTCATGAGGTCCCACTACATTCCGAAAAAGTTACATTAGGCGCGTTATTGCTGAAATTGAGCCACTTTTATGCGATAACGTCATCACCAATTGGGTATCCAGGATTAACCAAACCAGACAAAGCCGCGGCGGACATTTATCTGATATAATTTTTAAAACATAATGTTAACACATATACTTCATAATAAAAATAAAAATAGATCACTATCACTCTCACAATTTGTTTTATTGCGTTACAAAAATCGAGCGTTACTATTGGAAAGCCCTGTATATTTAAGCTCATATCATATTATGCCTTGCGCATTTATATTTTGCTAATAAAATCTAAGGTACCACTACTGATACTACATAAAGCATACAGAACAAACGAATCACAAGGAGGGCAACCGATTCCCAAAATACCTCAACCAACTCTTCACAAAACGCATATTCAAGAATTAGACATAAAACCTAAAAAAAAAAAAAACTTCGGCCAGGTCAGGAGTTTAAAAAAAATCGGCAAATTGTTTAGTAGTTATGCGGGTTCAAATGACAGACCAGTCACAGAGCTTATACAACAGCACCGCATTAACACTTGGCCACTGGCATTGCTTTTATTCAGTTCTTCATCAGTTTTACTTAGCACTTGTTTATTATTACACAACCCTTACAGTTACGGGGTTATCCCACTAATGCTTTCGAAAGAATAAAAACTTGCCAGACATTTCCGTTTTAAAAATCCCATCTAGTGATTCAATGAATTTTCCCTGCTGGGAACATTTAACTAAATTTTCCTCTTGAAACTTGTTGCAGGTTGCGTAATCTACTTCGTTGTTTATGCTTTGCGTACACGGGCTATTTTATACGAGCTCTTCTTACGAGAACCGTTTTCTGCAGCAGAATTTAAATCGCGATATTCAAAAGAATGCGATCAACAAACAAACTCGTTTTAAAATTCGATCCATTGAAATAATCACTCATCAATTGCTCACTTTCTGCGTTTTGGGGCGTGTTGCGTCTAAAGCAGCAGTACAAAGTCTGTAAACTGCGTATACTCCGAAGTCGGTTTGCATGTTTGATGTACAAAACAAAAAGAGTTTTCGGAAGATAAAACCATGTAATTCTTGCCAGAGCGCAACCAATTCCGCCACGGTTTAAAAAAAAAAAAAAAAACTTGTAAAAATTCCACGCTCCATTCGGAGTGATTCAAACTTAGCCTTTGCCATCTGGTTTGGCAGGACGTCGTTGTTGACCACCTGTTTCACAGCATTGAAAGAGTCTGTGAAACGACTGCGACATAATAATAATTCATGATGAAAAAGGTGCACTACGAGAAATCTAAAACTGTTCTCACAATTTCATACAGAATTTGGCAGAGGAAATATTCCTTTTGCTTTTTAGCCATTTTGTGCATTCACATAACACAACTCTTGCATGTTTCTATGCTACAGGATATCGGACTTTGTTCTCTTCACAAAATCTAATAAATCGTATATTTTTTCTTTCACTACTTGATTGTGCACTATTCCAATAGCAGCATTCAGACACCGTCAAATTTACCAAAAAAATAAAAAAAAGTCCTTGATCAAAACGAATTTTGATGTAAAAATTCGTTTTGATTAGGAACCTTTAGATGCTTTTGAAAAGTTCCTTTTGTAAGCAGCTAAAATTTTGTGGCCCTTCCTCTTTCAGTGAAGTTCATTGAAAAAGGCTCATTTTGGCCGCCTCCTCATCCGACGTTCATCTCAAAAGGTTTCAATAGAATTCAGGTCTGGGCTGGTCTGTCGCGCTGTCGGACTTCGTTTTCCTCACAGGTTTACACTCTCTCTGTAGGGGATGGAATATTATCGTGCTAGAACGTTGAGGTGGGCGCCAGGGAATTTTCCAAGATCAGTGTGTAACTTCGCATCGATAGTTTCTGACACTACAATCAATGGTTGGAGTCCGAATCAGGACCTCCTTCGAAATTCATGATGGACAAAATTGACTTCACTGTATAATGTTCAACAGGCATTTCCCTCACCTTCATCCGATCATTTTAATAAATAAATATTTATTTTACAAAAGGTTAGGTACAATATCTATTCACAGTGAGACGCCAGAGTTGAAGTTTTCGTAACGCGAAGTTGGGGACTCAGGTCAAAGAAAAATGGATCGGGTATGGCCCAATGATGTGGTCGCTACATCGTATTCGATTTAATTTAAGGAATTGAAACACGTGAGTGTAGCAGGCATATTTCTGGAATCCATCCAACAAGTAAGCCTGTTTGAACCTACTTAAGTACCTTGTCGCAACTCGTTCTTTATACACTTTTAAACTTGTTTCTGCCTTTCATCTCGTTCAATCAAGATGGTTACAGTTATCTTGTTAACCTAATACCCATCAAACAGTTTTAGTAGGGAGTATGTATGGTTATCTCTAACTAACAAGGACCTGATAGGATTATGACTCTCTGAATAGACTGCTGCAAAAATAAACTGAATATTCTTCTTAATTACGATAATAAACTTTTCATGAGCACATTGCAGACGTTTTCTGAAACTGAGATTATGACTCAGCTGATAAAGTGATTTGGGACCGTTGATCGATTTGTCGCATTACTCTAAAATTCAAATGCTCGAGGTTTCTGAGAACTTCTAATTTATATAATAACTAATCACGTTCCGAAGATTGTGCCAGGAAAAGGGATTAATATAATTTAAACTGCCTATAAAATGTAAAGAACTTAATTTTTACAACTCTTATTTGATTTTAATGTTCACAAATCGTATCTAATTTGCTTAAAAGTAATTCTGCAATAATTCTAACAAATGGCATCACAAAAGTATAATTTGCCGTTTGTCAAATGGTGAGGAATGCTATGACAACTCTTCAAGGACTTGCTGCTCCCTCACACCTCCCTTGGGTAGCACAGTTAGTGTAATCACCGTCCTCCTCACCGGAGAGGAATTTTTATAGGCCTTTTTCGCAATGTGGCTCAGTTAGTCGGTCTCAGGCCAGGGCAGCATGAATTTTTGTCACTTTTGTTTTACTGGAAGAAAAACTCATTTTTCGTTCGCAAACAGCAAATCAAACAGAACACGCAATTTACAGACATATTATGTACGACGCAATATAGCCAATGTTGCCTAAAACCCTACAACAACCAACCAGATCGCTCATAAAATAGACTGCAGCATCATCAACAATAACAGGGAAAGCCCACTTGCAGTGTGATGATGGGGCAGTAAACCACGATAAAACAAGGCCATCATAGTACTGTCCCACTTAAAAATAACTGAAGAGCAACCTTTTTTTTAATCCTTTCCCCATTGTACGTGACTCCTTAGCGGGTATGATACCTCACCATTTGCCACTCTTTCAGAGAGGTCTGGGTTCGATTCCCGTTTACGAATGGAAGAATTTCTGAAGTACACTTCACAGGCTGTATTAGTCGATCTCAATCCATGGGACTAGGTTTTTTTTTATCCCGCACAACATTCAACGTTGTGCGGGCATATATACATGTACATATATATATATATGTACATGTATATCCTTTCTCCTGACACCAATTGAGGGTAAAAACCCTTAGTTTTCAAATGAGTGGCAAATGAGAAGTGCCCTCAGCAATAGAGATTAATTTTAAAGTATACCGAGATCACACTGATCAAATTGATTTGTGAATACCAAATTGACTGACAGACGGTTGGAGAATTTTTCAAGTAGTGCAATGAATAAATTTATATGACTGTCTTCAGAGTTATCATTTAAAAATACCTTTGAAATCCGAGTAGGCAGAATACACAATGGCTCGAGTTAACAGTTCTGCCCAATTTTGACAAAATGTGCTTTTTTGTAGTTGAAAGTTACTGCAAATTATCCCTGAGTTGTCTGATCTTACACTAATGAGCTTTTACTTGTTCACCAATTAAAGGAATTACAATCCCTTCCATGGCCATTACAAATAAATAGCGGTATACGTCTGATCGCTGGAATATGCTTTCTACATGAAAGGTAGAGGCGGAAGCAACTCGTAATGAGTGCTTCACATGGAACTGCATGCCCTGTATACCTCCAGAAAACTCAATTTTGCTAATGCTGATGTATACAAAGAAGGTATTACAGACATTAAATCTACTTCCTTCTCGTGCACCGTAAGAAATGACAGGATTCCAATGGGAAACTAATGTAACGCTCTCAGCTTATAAGTAATCCCTAAACTCGAGTCACCTACAATGATACTGAAGCCGCCTTCGATTCTTTTGCCAGCTGTTCTCAAGTTGTTGGCAAGTCACTACCACATATTGGAGATGTGTCCTCACTTTCAAAGCACCGGATCACGCTTCATGTCGACAGCTGCAATCACGCCAGACTTTGCTGGAGCTCCACACCGAAGAGGATCCCGGAATGGTGTTCTTTCCGGGCTCCTCTTCACCAATCTGATCTCTGATCATCTGTTCCAATTATTTAAAATCCTAATCCTGATCTCAGAAAATGATAACCCTGAGGTAATAACTGAAATGATTATCAATATCTTTGATCGATATCAAACAATTCGGGTTCAAATCAGACGCAGGAACTCCGAATGTTTGGTATTCTTGTTTAAACAGAATCCTACAGTTGTCAAATCAAACCTGTTTGAGGTCACGTTTTTCATGGTCAGTCCGTTTTTTAAGCATACCGACTTAGAGTAATTTTCCGGTCCTAAGCCACAGTTCAGTCATCACCGTAACTACTGCTCGTTCGTTCCAAACGACGAATTTCTAAACTACGTCTGCACGACAATTCCCCAGCCCGGATAAAGGGTGAGGGTTGGCGTCAGGAAGGGCATCCGGCGTAAAAATTGCATGCCAAAACAATAAAAACGCTGACCCCATATATAATGGGAAAAAGCGAGGACAAAAAAAAAAAAAAACCGTCTGCACAAAAATACATCATGTCTGGAGTCTATTTATCAATCCAGTATGCAGATGAAATGTGGGTCCCATAAAAATCATCTTAGCAGAAGAATTCTGGCTCTTTAGATGGACCATCTACAAACAACAATTCTCATATGAACTCAGAACAACTAAATTTCCAAAGTACAGTACCAGCATAGAGAATTCCACGGGTCATATCTACAACCAGTTAGACTATAGTTATGAAAGATTATTTAAAAACGTCTCAAATGATGTTGCTCGAGCCAGCATTACCTTTGAACCAGCATACCAATTATTTGGCTTTTATATACTCGTATACCATTTATTTTATCATATTAATATTAGATGTTAAACTACTGTATTCTTCTAAACTACTGTTCTGGCTTCCTTCCTTTAGAAGTAAGAGATAAATTCGTCCTTTGTATTTTGTTCTCACTCTTTCATCCGTTAAACATATTTACAAGTACTATCCCCAAATAGTGCGCGCGCGTGTATGTGTGTGTGTGAGAGAGAGAGACTTCCTTCTTCGCCATGTCAGCAAGAGGTAGTTCGATAAAAATTCCGCTTTCAGCCATAGACAGAATGTGTTCCTTAGAATTCCAGGGACGAGCGTGAAACTGATGAAGTGAGATTTGAGCTCATCTTTCCTCTCGTCCGGCTAGAGTAAGGTGTCTCCAAGGAGAAGCAGACTGTACGAGAATCCCAAGAAGTGAAAGGCGATCTTTAGTGCTTTCAAGAGAAACCAGACAGAACGTGTCTTAAGTGAGCCTTAAAGAAACTGTAGCGAGCCAGTGTTAGGTCCCTGAAGAAAGATATCGCGCGGGCGCTCTCTCTCTCTCTCTCTCTCTCACCCCCACCCACCCCCCACTAGCTGCTGTTATTTTTGTTGCTGAAGCTAATAGCGACCACAGACGACCTCTACAGAATCTGCTCCTGTTTGTACAGTGCAATCATTATATACGTAATAATAATAATAATACCACAGCCGTTGAAGGCCGTTTGATTTATGAATCCAGATTGCTGTTTCCCCCGCCCCCCTCCATATGAAATGGGTCCTAATTGGGATCTAGTACAATTTGTGATAACATTTGGTTTGCATTTTAGATGAAAAATTTCGGTTATGTTAGCCTAATTTCGAAACTGTAATAACTTAATTTTTATTAAAGCCTCGTTAATTTTAGTGGAACTATTAAAAATACACTTTTATTATTTGGAGTTTTAATAATATTATTTTAATATTATTTAAAGATGCCGACAGCTCCGCCTGTCGGCATCTTTAATACCAAGATGACGCCGGTCTGCGAATTCAAACGGTTTTTGTAGAGTAAAATAGCGCCACTTCACATCAAAACCATTCAGAATATCACGTGCATTAGCAACTCCTGTCTCAAAATATTTCAACTTTTTAATTACTACCCTCGGATTTCCTCTCCTCATTAAGTGTTCCTGCGGTTGAATTTATTTTCGTTCTTTATGAAAGTGATCTCCCAACATCATCCCCAATTATCATTCTCAAACATGATTGGGCCTTTCATGTCTTCTCAATCTTAAACGACGGCTTCGATCTCTTTTAATTTACAGTAAATTATCCATAAATTCGCTTTAAATATGTTTAATATAATAGTACCGATGAATGTACGTTTTCTTTTATTTCTTTAACTGGGTTATCCGTATCCATGAGACATCGCGGTTGTGTACCACATTCCTCATAACTTTTAATTTTGTTCCTTATTTAATTAATAACTAAAGTTTTCCTCACAGCATTATATTATAACCAAAAACCGAATCCATCTTTTAAGCTTCATTTGTAGCTGTAGGGTTTTAGGCACATCAGCGACTTAGACCACATCACATCGTATACATTGTCTGTAAATAGTGGTCGATTTGCATGTTTGCTAGACGAAAAACCCTCTAATCGACTCAGAAACGTTGTGAAAACAGCCCATTACAATTCGTCGCCCCACTGACAAGATCTCAAATCGGGTCTCCCACCAGGTATGATGAGAAGGGTAATTATATGCAATGTGGTACCCACAAGGGCGTTAAGCCGCTGTCGCACTAGACACTATATGGTAGATGAGTCTCATTACTCGTACATACCTAGCTTAAGGAAATCTTCAAAGAGCATTAACCATATAACAAAGAGAAAAGTTCTGGATTTCTTATGCTGGGCAGGTCTTTTCGAGGTTATGAAGGTGGAAGCACCGTTAAAACGTTTTTTAAACTTCATGGGAATAGCTTTCAGTGGTTTGTTAGGCCGGCAACAATAACAACAGACAACCAAGTTGATAATGCTTTAAGTTTCTGGGTTGTTTGGAATTTGCAGGTGGAGTCACTATAGTTAGTGCCCATGTATTATGGGTATTCAACAGTCGGTTTGTTTGTTTTAAAAGCAAAGTTAATTACGAAAAATGTGCTTTTGGAGGAGGAATCCGGATAAACCAATGTATAAATTCATTGTCTCCCGTCTCCATTCGAGGAGTTCCAATTTCGGAAATTTGGGTAACAGAACCCATAAGCTTTAGTTGCCTTGGAATATGAGGTTGTGATTGTGTCTGTGAAAAATTGTGTATATGGACGGTTTGTTTTATTTTTGGGATGAAAAACTGTTTCCGGGATTAAGGAACCATGCAACCACCGTCCACGATAAACTCAGCCTCTTTGTGAAAAATGTCCATAAAAATTCGTCCGGTCATTAACAAGATTCGAACTCGGGTTCCTACCAGCCGGTTGTGGGAAGGAGAGTGCTTATACGCATGGCGTAATTTGCGAAGGCTGAAGTGCCAGACCAGTAGGAAAAGCATGTTTGTAGAAACACGAAAGATTTCCAAACTTCCATATCATGTTTAGAAAGATACTACAATCCAAAAATTATTGGGATATCCTTGTTTTAAGCGTTCATTGGACCTGCCCAATAAGCAAAGTGACTCAAAACCATTATATAAGGAAGGCGTATCATCCATATAAGTTAGTCGTTCTCGTCACAGCACATAGAGCCGAGATGGCATTTCGATAGGGTTCTACTGTCTGATGCCACATTGCTGGCTTGTCGATTAGTGCACTTTCTGAAAGCCTACACCATTCGACCGTCGGTGACGTTTTCATGAAATGAAATCCTCACGGTGCACCACCGTCCAACGTAAGAAAACCATGAAAGCGCACTCCACGGAGCTATTCGAAACTATTCTCCAGAGACTACTCTGAAGGGTAGTATGAAAATCTGGCCAGACATCGATGCAAAAGATCAAACAAGAAATAAGGCTTAAACAGGGATTGCAATGTGTATATGTACACTACTACAGTGTTCCAGAGAGTTGGTTTTCATGGAAGGGCACCGAGGACGTGGCAGCGCGTAAGCCAAATATCACCAACCACAATCAGCGGTCCCGCCTTGCATGCTGCAACAAATGCCAACATTGGGCCCAGAGAGCAGTGGAAATCGGTTCAGCGGAGTAAAGAATTCCTATTTCCATCCATTAGAAGGATGGGTGTGTATGTTGCGAACGTGTGCTGCCGGAGTGCACAGTGCCAGCAGTGAAGTTCAGAGGAAGTAGGACTCCGATATGGATCATCGTGTTGTTTCTTATGCAGGCCTCAGACTATTGGTGTTTGTGCTTACGCACAAACACCTACAGGCCTTTTCCGTACTACGTACGATGTGGCAGTTTCCTTTTAACGCATGATATCCCGCATGATTTCCATTCCAACTTTTCTAGCAGAAAAGTTGGAATGGAAAGCAGAGAGTTCCAAATTTAAACCCTATGGAACCCATGAACGGAAACGTCCGATGAGGACCCAGACCAGCAACAGCGGCGAGAAACTGGTCACTATTCTGCAGGAGGAATAAAGTACCATAAATATATAAATTATTATATATTCCTATTGTGCATTACTATTGTACAAAAACATTTTTTTTAAGAAAACCTGTACGCATCAGGCTTTATATATGTTAAGGGTTAAACTTAACTTACAAACTTTCTTAGCATAAACTTGAGTAAAAGATTGCTTGCTATCAATCTCAGATAAACCTTACCATGTATTCTGATATACGAGATGTTTCCCCAAAACCGTTTCTACATCTCTTCGGAATAGAAGAATCCGGTCAATGAATGATCTTTCTCTCATTTAATTCAGCCCTACATCAGACAGACGTTCAGTTCCTGCTGCATGGCTTTTCTATAGATATTTCAGAAGTAGCATCTACACTCAGTGATCACTGAAGTATGGCGATGCCATCTATAATGGACTACACCGCGTAGCTCGCAGTATAAAAAGCCGAACAGCTTCGCACGCTAGAGCAGAAGTAATTTGCATCTCGTCGTGCAAGTCAAAGTGATGAAGTATAAGTTATGGGACGCATAAAGATATGAGGGAGTTTCAGTGGGGAAGATTGTGGGAGCTTGTGCGTCGGATGCTTCCTTGTCGAGAACGGCACGTAATATCGGTTGCTCACGGCCCACTGTGGTTAAGGTGAAAAATAATTCTGTCGAACCACCTGCCCCATTCAGAACTGCAAAGGATTATGCAAGGTGGATTATCGTGGTGAGATAAGGGTGCAGCGTGTTGGATGGGTTCAAAGAAGGTCACTGTACTACAGCTTGCATCGTAATATAATATGGGGAGAATGCAAGAATAATGTCGAAATTCACAGTACATTCAAACGTATGTATTTGTGTAGGGCGGCATTTGGAACGTTAGTTCATCTCCGCCTCGTTTCACTTTTAAGATATATGCGATTCTGTAGAAATGGTCAGATGTGAACTGGCTGTTCGGCTACCTGGAATCAGCATCAGCAGCTCGGAAACGCGCCACCATCACCACCACGGAAAGATAGACCAGGAGCTATCAGCCAGCAGCAGCAGAAGAGAGGGACGCCAAGAGCCCAACAAAGTTCGAGCCAAAGACTAGCCAAAAATTATTTAAAAAAAAAAAGTACCTTAACAACTATACAAAAGATTAACCTCAAGCATTTGAGGTTTTAAAAGTAAACAAAGCAAGTAATCTCGTTAAATTTTAAAAAATTAACTTAAATATCAAAAATTAGAAGAAACCCATACACTCAAACGTATGAGTTTTCCCATCAGACGAGCGAAGAGCACCCTCAATTCACTCGCTAATCATCGTCGACGGCCAATGCTGTGGTGTCAACAACACTCTGGTTGGACACAAGAGGACTGGAACGAGTGTGCTGGTCGGATGGGTCCAAATAACTGGTGCAACACGCTGACAAATGTGTGTGTGTGTGTGTGTGTGTGTGTGTGTGTGTGTGTGTGTGTGTGTGTGTGTGTGTGTGTGTGTGGATAAAGCAACACGAGTCCATGAACCCATCGTGCATCATAACCATTATCCAGGCAGGTGTCGGTGGTTGCTTAATATGGGGGGCATATTTTTCTGTCAAAAACATATGCCCCCATATTAAGCAACCACCAATGTTTCATTGGTGAGGCTACCTGCAAGAACCAATGTTTCACTGGTGAGCCTATCTGCAGCTCTTAGGAGACCACGTGCACCCTGTGATGTTGCATTTTTTTCCTGACAGAAACAGAATATTCCAAGGCGATAATGAGCCGTGTCATCGGGCCCGCAGTGTGCACGAGTGGTTCGAGGAATACAGTGAAGACTATCGCCCATCTTGATTGGCCTACAAATTTGCTTGACCTCAATGCAATTGAAAACCTGTGGGGTGCTTTCGAACGGGAAGTGAGGCGTACGGAGATGCGACCGTCATCTGTTCTGACACTGTGAAAAGCCTTGCAGTCAGCATGGCTGCAGATCCCTGCGAATGTATGAGGAGACATCTGTTGGAGTCAATGTCCAGGCGAATAGCGTCTGTTATCAGTGTGAAAGGTAGGTAGTCATAATTCAATGATCACCCAGTGTATATTTCTACTGCTTCTTCCACAACAACACACATAAATGTTCAAATATTAATAAGCCGTTTAATCCGACGTGGTCACTGCACAACACGGCAGCAAATTCGCGTTGAATTTCTGTGGATGTGCTGTCATTGAAATATAAAATTGCAAAATCAGTGTATTATTCTTATTAAAATTTTTATTCAAAAATAAGATGCTACAAACAGAGTGCCCCAAAAACTGACAATTATGTATAATAGAGATATTGGAATAGGCACCGTTATTCGGTTATGTTATCTTAATCAAATTACTGCTAATCTAAACTTCTTTTCTTTTCAATTATGTATCTTGATTTTCTATAACCATCAAGATGTGCTTCGCTGTTTGTTATCCTAGTCTTATCTTGACAATCGGATGAAGAACTGGATGGATACTGACATCCCTTTCTGTCATCACCCCCCCAAGTAAAATAACAATAAACACATCACTTTACTGTATACATTAAAATGCTATTTAATGTTTCAAAACACCACCGCCTGAATGCACACACGTTCATCGATTAGCAGAAGACTTCATTTGATTATTTCAGTTGTGACCAGTCACGCAATAATTTGACCCACATGAAAAGGAAAGAACGTTTCGATGTGCGCCAACTTGACAATGTACACATATTGAGATGGAATTTCTTGCAAGGGAGAGAAGAAGGTAGAAAGAAGTAACTGTTTGTGCCCAAAATTCTCTAACAGTCCAGAAAGTTCTTTAGAGAATTCTTTAGAAAGATCTTTTATAAAGTTGATGTCTTTCTGAAACAGCTCTCGTATCAACACGAAAAAAGTGAAAACTTCTTCAACATCAAAAGTTTTGGTGGAGGACCTGAAGAAAGCATAAAGGAACATTAACGTTAAGGAGTGAATAAAGGTGTACTAGTGATTGATTGGCAGAGGACTTTAATTACATAATAAGAACTGCTGTTAATAATTCCATGATGTCCCACTGCATTACCGCCATCTGTTGTGAGGTCATAGGAATGGCAAGGTATTATTAATAGTCGTTAATATGGTTTAATTACAAATAAGGCAATGCTTCAGCTGCAATATACGGTTAGCCTATGAAATATGTATCAAAAAGTAATTTTTTTCTGGATTATTCTGATTTTAATGAGGTTTGGCTAGGATGGGCAAATCATTCTAACTGAGGTGAAATATAAAATTTCATGAAAATCATGAAAATCCACTCACTGGGAGTAGAGTCATTAGATGAAAACAGACGAACAGAAAAAGTAATAATAATTATCGAATTGCTATTGTTCTGATTTAAATGTAATTTGAGCGGATCTAAAAATCTTTCTAAATGGCCAAAACATAAAATTTCATGAAAATCCATCCAGTGGGCTGGATTTTAAAAAATAAAATAAATAATAGTAATTACCGGATTTCTATTGGTTTGTTTTCAATAAATCATTTTCGAAAGCCTAAATATTAAATTTCATGAATATCCGTGCATAGCGAGTCGAATTGTCACATGCGGACGGACAGACCGGATGAAGAAAACAGACGTTGGTTGTTCCCCCAATAAATTTCATATAAGCAAAAACCCAGTCTCCATCTGGTGACGAGAGTACATTGCATTTGATCGCGAGTTCCCCTTGTTAATTTCGTTTCAGACGAAGCATATTAGCAAACTATTCGATACATATTAGCAAACATTTATGATGCTCACTAAAAATTGTTGCCTTCACGTTTTAAGTAGCTCCAAATATACAGTTTCCACATGTTATTTTTTTTTTTTTTATGTACTGTATTTGTTTTATACATTTCCTTTGACAAAATCCACGCGAGCGAGAGAGAAAGAGAGCAAAAATGCTTAAGCACATTTAATGAAAAGGAAAAAAAAATAAACAATTTGTTTTCTGTAAAACGTAAAACTAGTAGAAATCTTTATTGCAATAATAATAATAATGGTAATACAATGGATACATTGCAATAAGCCCTTCACGGCCACAAGGCCAGGGGTTAACAGTGATATTACAATATGTAAGAAAGGAAATTAATAAATTAAATATAAAATACATATATGAACGAATCAAATGTAAATAGAGCTCAACACTCAAAGTATAACACAATTATAAACATCACAATGAACAAAGAATATACAGGTGGAAAATTACAAGGCTCATTGGTAAGCCATCTTCATGTCGCATTTCTGGATTGCGGCGTTAAGGCGAGCTTCAAGGAGTAGAATAAGGGACGGGGAAGTACAATTTAAGGATGCGGCGTCTATACTCCTTATCACTAGAAAACTTATTAAGGTCAGCATCCAAAGACTGGGCACATGGAAGTAGCTGATATGGCAGAAACCTATCGGATAGGTGGAGACGGCTGAGATGTGGGCATAGAGCTGGAGTCGCTCTGAGGGAAGGCTGAGGGACTCTCCAAGAGCACAGGTCCCAGAATGATGGTGCCGAGATCTTTCCAGTAATCATTTTTACAGTTGTGGTAAGGCATTTCACCTTAATCAGCGTGGGAAGCCTGTGAATTTTTATCAAACTGGCCATTTCAGTTGTCCTTAACTGTTATATAAAAAATTTTATTTCATATTTCACTTACTCGTTTATTATTATTATTTGGAAAAATAAATTTCATGTACTCTGCATAACAAACAGCATATATTTAAATTACTGTAGTAGTTTTTTTTTCAACCGTTTTTTAGCAGATTTTACCACGCCAGTGGAGCGGATTCCTTTCTTTTGTTTTTTAATCGTTCTCTGTTTAAGAACGAGGTTGGGTGAAAGTTCATTAGGTTCAACAATAAAGTGCGTAGTCTACTAAGGACGGCACGTTTGCAGAGCCTTGCGAGCTTTTCATGATAGCTTTACTGCGCGAAATAACCAGTTTTTCGTCATAAATATTTTGGCTCGCATAAAATTATTTGATGAACACTTGAACCCGGTATGTGATTTCCCAATACATTGCATTGGCAATCACGGTGCTTTAAAGCTACGTTGAAGATAATTGGTTGTCTGACAGAAGGACATTATTCACTGTATAAGCTCTCAATGTTTACATTCTCAGCCCGAATGCCATCACTACCTGTCACGGGGAAGGAGCTAAAGTTACCCAGCCCGTCACTTCGAATTTCTCCACCATTGCAGAGACCGGATTAACACAAAACTGACGCCAAAGCTAAAATTGTCGATAATTCTACCACGAGGTTTCTACCAACCCCCCACCCCCTTTTTTTATTATTATTATTTTTTTTTTTTTTCTTTTCGGCTCGTTCATCGCTTTTAAGGAAAGGGAAGGAAGACGAGTTGGCTGCAATTTATCATTGTCAGAGGTGGTGTTTTTCTCAGCTTGTGGGCCCTTCGACTACTCTCAACGTCAGCATCTCCATCAAAGGCAGGCCGGCGACGTCATCCAGTATAATGGAAGGTGAGGGGGCGTGGAGAGCAAATATCAGCTTTGTATGAGACAGATAGGCCACACACATACACGAGGATTAAATTTCCTGGGCATGCAAACTACTCGGTAATAACCGATCTGGTTTTACAGAAGTATATCTCAACTTTCCTGGCCTTCACATTTCGCGATCGCTAGAGGGCGCGTAAGGGTAAACGCGTTACATTAGTCCACAGCAGTTTGCTAAAAGCAGAATAGCGATTTGTCGAGATGATTTATTGCATCTTTGAAGGATGCCCTCCTTGTGGTGTTTTAACTCCGCGGCACGAGGGGCATTTTAATTGGAAAAGGAAACGGTTTTCGACGAGAAGAAGCAAATATAGAATAAGATAAAATAAAATAATCGCCAGAGAACGGTGGATTCTCCTCCGTGTCACTCATTCAGACAGGTTGGCTCAAATAGGCCGGAGACAGGTCAAATTCTTAAAGACCACTTCGGTAATTAATCGATTCCCAGTGACATTCTGGGCATTTTTCAGCCTGAAACTTACAAAGTGGCCAGAAAAAACGCACTTTTACCCGCATGAACTGTATATACTGTACAAAAGGACACACTGCGACTACCAAAAACTCTAGAAGATCAGTAACGTAAAACTGCTGAAAAGTTCATATACACGTTGGGAGATTGTCCCTTTGCTTCTAACTATTGGCATATCATCCTATGGCACAGGTGGTGCAATTGCAGTAGGGGAACTGAGCTTGAAAGGGGTGGGGGCAAAAATAAAATAACAAAAAATAATAAAGTTGTGCCACAGCCAAAGGTCATGATAATACTCCGCTGCCCTTTGGTCGATTTTCTGTTTGCCTGATGAAAAATCGCAGTTTCGGGAGGAAAAACCAAGCTGCTGTCGCCTGAGACTGACTAACTCAGCCATGTTGTGAAAACACACTCAGTTCTTCCCCCCCCCCCCCGGACGGGAATTCTACTAATTGTCCTACCCACGAGGGCCGAAAGAGCTAAATGGCAAGGTCAGATAACCGAAAATTTAAAGTGAACCGTCCTATATTTGGCATCACTGACCAGAAAGCAGGTTAGTGACAACTTCCTTGACCTAAATGTCTGGCGTCGCATTTTAGTCAGCATGATATATCGTTGTTCTCAATCGTTCATAGCGGTCTGTAGGTTCCCGTCAATGATTGGAATTTACAGAATACTCTTCAATCGCTGTAATTAGCCAATCTCTGGAGCAGAAAGCAGGGTTCCCCCCCCACGTGAGTTATTTCAAATTTCTCAGCTAGCACATCAGATCACAGACCGTTAAAACACAATTCTAAAAACAAAATATACGGATACTTGTAGGGACGATTAAAATAATAATTTATTTATTCTCTCGCCTAAATGTAATATTCTAGTCCTAATATTTATATATTTCTAGTACGAATAGGGAAATTGATTGGTGTAACTCACAGGGTGAAACGTGAAAATGAATCGTATATTTACAAATATGACGAATGAAATACAAGCGTATCATTTCACGCTGACTGAATTCTTTGCATTTCAGCTGTAAGTTTTTTATTTGGATTTTAGTTGGCATGCAAATTACTATTGTTTGCAACCATCATGCCGATTCGCTTCTTCTTTGAGACAGACCATTTGAGAATAATTATTCTCACAAAAACTTAATACAGAATAAACGAAAGATCTATTACTCTGCAAACAGACTCAAGTTTCCCCACGGATAATATAGGCACCCGCCCAGAAGACTAAATAAGTTCCATCCGAGTTATCAGCAGCGATTTTATGCCTAATATGCGTTAGAAATGCTCTGATTTTTCCTTTGCAATTTTGTAACGAATTTTCAGTTAATTAAAATCCAGAAGTAAATGGATTCTAATTATGGTGCTTATTGCCACTTCGGAGACAAAGAATCCCGAACATCCCATCATTAACAATTTAACCAAGCGAGTTAAAAAACACGAAGAAATTGACAACAGTAATTCCTTACTGGATTCAAAACAGACATAAAAATTAAATGAAAATTTACAAACATAAAATCAGATTTAAAGTCAGATTTCATATCAGAAACGGAGCAATTTTTCCAGTTATTTTCCTTACTTTATTATATAAACAAATGGTGTATTAAATTGGTCCACTGGATATCGATGGTTCAACTATTGATGATCTTGCTCAGGTGGCTAGCAAACTAAATGAGTATTTTGCATCTACATTCACACATGAGGAGTTATTCAGGGAGGGGAATGCCAGAGGTGAACTAAACTCTGGCAGTGAGCTAGATGATTTTGTAATAACTAAGAGCAAAGTGGAGGAGAAATTGTTGACGATAAACATAAGAAAGGCACCTGGGGTGGATGGGATCTATCCAGTTATATTTAAGGAGGCAGCAAAGGAAGTAAGCAAACCCTTAGCCATAATTATGAGAGCTTCCCTGGACTCAGGGGAGGTACCCATGGACTGGAGATGTGCAAATGTGACCCCAATTCACAAAGGAGGATCACAGGGCGACACAAGTAATTATAGACCTGTTAGTTTGACTTCTGTTCCAGGGATATTAATGGAGGCACTGGTTAAAGAAACATTGCAGGATCATCTAGACAAGACTTCAGCTATAGCTCGGACACAGCATGGGTTTGTTAAGGGGAAGTCTTGTTTAACCAATTACATTGGCTACTTTGATGTAGTCACAAAGCAACTGGATGCAGGGAATAGCTTTGGTATCATATATTTAGATCTTAGAAAGGCTTTTGATACTGTTGCACATGGAAGACTGCTGCACAAATTGGAGCATTGTGGCCTTGGAGGCAAATTGTTGCTATGGATAAAGGGGTGGTTGAGGGGGAGAAGACAGAGAGTGGTAATCAATGGACACTGCTCATCGTGGACTAATGTTAATTAGTGGAGTCCCTCAGTGTTGGGTCAATTGTTGTTGTTTTCTGTATTTATAAATGATATTGATGATGGTATATCAGGCTTAATGTCCAAGTTTGCAGACGATACGAAAGTTGGCAGAGTTGTTAATGACACTAATGACAGTATGCTGCTGCAAGAGGAGCTAAAAAAGTTGAGTAGATGGGCTGAGAGGTAACAAATGAAGTTTAATATTGACAAATGTAAAGTACTACACATGGGAAGCAGTAACCCCAGAATAACGTATCAACTCTGTGGTACTACACTGGCAGTGGTAGAGAATGAAAAGGACCTGGGGGTAATTGTGTAGGCAGATATGTAGTTTTGTAAGCAGTGCAGGCGGTCTGCAAGAGTAGCTCATGGTGTCTTGTCAATGATATACAGGAATTTTTCTAGCAGGGATAAGGAGGTGATTATCCACTTGTATAAGGCTATGGTCAGGCCACACCTTGAGTACTGCATACAGGTCTGGAGGCCTCATTTCAAGAAGGATGTGGAGCTGTTGGAACGAGTACCAAGAAGGGCAACAAGATTAGTGAATGGAACAAATGGTTGCTCTTACGAAGAAAGGCTTAAGTTTTGCAGATTACAGTCTGGAGACTAGGCACCTGCGAGGTGATCTGATTGAGGTGTATAAAGTGTATAAAGCCTTGAATGGTTTGAGCGTGCCCAATGCTGATGGGATTCTTCCTCTTGCTGGTAATAATCACCTGAGAGGGTATAAATTCAAATTGAGGAAAGACAGTTGTAGCATTGATGTGCGGAATTTTGCCTTTAGCCAGCGGGTAGTTGATTGGTGGAACAGACTTCCATCTTTTATTGTGGAAGTTGATAGCCTAAATAAATTTAAGGCTGAGCTGGACAGGTATTTGGAACGAATGGAGGGGTGAAATCGGAGTTCTTTTTTTTTTTTTTTTTTTTGGCTGATGTTGCATAAGCTTGCTTTTTTGCATCGTGTGCCTCTACTAATTCTAATGCTAAATTCACGTTTCTTTCTTCCTCATAGTCTTGCTTTAAGGCATGTCACATCACCACAAAGTAGCGTCTACAGAGATTAGCGATATTGAAAATGATGTGTAATCATTTTTGGTGAAAGAGGTCTTAAAATTGGCTCGTATTCACATCAGTAATCAGCACAGATCAAGAATGAAGCACTGGCGATAATAAAAGTGTATGATTAGATAATACATTTCAGGATAGACACACTGACTTTGATTCCAAAAGATAATGCTTTGGATGCTCTAGGCAAAGACAGTTGCCAGTCACACGTTGTTGTTGGGTTTAACGACACATAGGCTGCTAGAGCCATATTGTGTCTTTCTAATGGCGAATATGAAAAAAAAACTGTATTTTATGATATATATTCCTATCCGATTTAGGAAAGTAATTATTAGGATCCTCTCCCAAAATCTGCAATAAATTTATTGATGATTGTGTATTAGCTATTGGTTTAAAGGTGTTTAGGCGGATGTGTTGAAAGTGAGGACAGTCCAGTAACAAATGGCGAATGGTCAGTTGTACGTTGCCAGTCTTAGGCTTCTCCCAGAGAGTGCACTGTGTTTGCGTCGGACCTCGTGCAGAATTGGAAACTGATATCTCCAGCACAAATATCAATTGGGTAACATAACTGCACCACCAGCTACTGTGCACTCTTTGATGGAAAAAATGCTGTCAGTGCGCATAATTCACGTGGCTTCTCTGACTAGTTTGGAGAGGTCTGAGTTCTAATCCCGTTGCAGATTGAAGCAACTGTTAAAGGCTTCTTCAATCAGAGATGTATAGATGATAGTTATTCCGAGTTTCCTAGCCAGCATTAAAAAAAAATGGCCGAAGAACACGCTCTCACTCATTGCGTATTACGAGATTATAATAAACCGTATTACGAGAGTAATACGGTTTATTAAATTTATTATTATATTTTCCTAGTTATGAGTTCGTCAGAGATACGCTTACAGATGTGTTAAATCCTCTACTCCAGTTTGCTGATAATGTTTAGCGTTTCTTGAGGGGTGGGGGGGGAGGAAAAGGTGGAATGTTCAAACGATACAAATTAGCTGAGTATTCACAATATAAATGTTTAAACTTCCGGATTGAGCATGATCGAGGACTCCTTAATGTAATAGCAAAGCGGAGTGGCCTATTTTTTATCTCCACATTCCTGATATCACGATTACATGATATCTGAATACGAAGTAAAGCTGAAAATTTTAACTCATATTTTATACAAAATAGGCCACTCTGCTTTGCTAGGACATTAAGGAGTCCTCGATCATGCCCAATCCTCAAGTTTAAACATTTATATTGTGAATACTAAGCTAAACAAACAGTTGATTTCTTTTGTATCGCTTGATCATTCCACTTTTCCTCACCCCCGAGAAATGCTAAACATTATCAGCAATTAATATTAATAATTTTTCACATTATTATGACGCACTGAAGATATCTAGTGTAATTACCGCATTATCATTGATATTTATCCACCTGATGATCAACCAGCCTCACCAGCCAGCATTTGTCTTTTAGTGGTATTTTGATTAATGCACTTCAATTGAAAACAAACTTCGAAAGCAAGTGCAAAACAAATCCTGAAAAGCGTACGAATGAATGAGAAGCAATCATTCAGTCTCCTACGATCATGCACGTCCATTACAGGCTACAGTCTACCAACTTAGCCCTTCGCAATGTCCCTTATTTCATGCCTGAGATCGACTAACGACATCCTCGAGTGGTCAGCCAGTTCTTCAACTTTTCACCAGTAACCGATCAATTTGAATCCAGACCTGCCCAAACAAGTTACAAGCGGCGAAATCACTAGCAGTCAAGAGCGAACCTTTTTGAGATAGGGAGAATAAGGGGACCTATGGGTCACTTAGGAAGATGAGCTTTAAAAACCTGATTGAAATACTACCTGTTTTAAAAATAATTTCGACAGTAAAAGGGCAACAAAATAATACTTTCTCGGAATAACGGTATCTCGTGTGTGGATTCTTGGATTTCATCCTTCCCATTTTTCATGTGTTTTCTTCTTTGGAAATTATATGGCTAAATCCGAATTAACCGAAATTTCTCTTTACCTTCAACTTTTCTTTTTTTTTTTTTTTTTTTTGCAAAAAAAAAAAGTTTAAAAACAAGTAATAAAATAAACGGCATTTAGTGGAACCGCACGATTTCTCTAAATTTACGTTTCCGTGTATTAGTTCGGTGTTTTGGCAAGATGTCTGTGTACTTGCCTTTCTGCGGAACGTTTCGGATGTCACTTATGAAAAATTTTAAAGCAAAAATCCCCCCTTAAACCGCAGGCCTGACTTCTGGGTGAACGAGGGTAGGAAGAAACAAAAAAAAAAACAGGGTCGTTGAAAAATGAACGACTTAAGCACTTTTCAGTGAGCCGTTCCAAGGAAAGTCAGAAGCAATGAATAAATATTTATAACAGGATTTTTTTTTTTTAGTTGGATCACTGCCAGGAATAGTCCTCGTGGTTGCGTGCATGGTTCCCGTTCTGTTTATAGATTCCAAGCCGCAAAGGTTACCCTTCCATCAAGTAACGCATGTGGTCAAGAATAAATATCCTTATAACCTGAAGTATATTTATAACAGAACAGACTAATGCTGTCTTGTGTGCATGCGTGTGCTTATTAGCATGATATGTGGTCTACGGTGCGACGTAGATCGTGACCGTGGAGTGGATTGTTTCACGTGTAGATTTACGGGGGAAGCGGAGAAGCTAAAACGTGATGGAACAGATTAAAACGCTTAAGGACTAATTTGGAATTTGACGGTAGGCTCCAATTCTTTGACCTACTGGTCGAAGAACGGGAGCCGACTGTGGCAAACGATGTCAAACTACAGGTTTAACAAGCAAGATTTCCTCCAGGTTCGTTTTAATATCCTTGAGTCGCTATACAGGTAAACGTAGAGAGGGTAAAACGAGCTGTTGCTTCATCAGTAGCATTAAGAACAGCGTCAGTATTCATATTGGGTTAAAGTATCCGCTATAACGAAGGGCACAAGTTCACTGATTTATTTTATAAAAATACAAGTGTAGCGGTCATGACTCAGTGTAGCTTGAGGTCACAACAAACTCCAACCCCCTGTAAAAAAGGACTGGTACAGCGATAAGTAAAGAGGCTTATGGTATTCCTCCAAGTCACTGCGCTTAATGGCACCCATTGTTTTGAAGACGTGTTTTGCACACGTTCATTTCAGTGAGTGTTTTGCAAACACTCACTGAAATATGTCAGGAATGACATCACGAAGGTTCAGAGGAAATTTTCGACAACGTAAAAGAAAATGATTAAAATATTTAAATTATTATTTAAAATTAACCAATTAAAATTCTGAGGAAATATCATAAAACTCGATTCCTCACTGATGTTTTTTGAAATTCTTCACTGATGATTTAGCTTCGTATATGCAAAAGGCCGAGGTCCATATCACAGTGAAACCTATATTCAAAAACGGTTTTGATTACGTATAATAGACCGATTTCGAAATGCAGCAATTTCGAAATGTAAACCTACTCAGAATCGTTTCCATAGCATTTCGGCTGTTAAAATGTAGGCAGGAAGGAAAGCACTTTCCCATTTATTTCTGTTTTTATTTCTTTCGTTTTCTCTTTTGAAGCATTGGCCCTTAGGAGTGTATTTCTAAACTACTTCTTCTGGAGTCTAGACATCATCTTCTTGGTGTCCTATCGCGAGTTTCCTAAAACGTACTACGACAGCATTTTTCTTAATATACTTTACGTCTGAACCTCCAAGTGTAATCATTCCACTTGAGTTTTAGAATATTTAAATTGGTCTTATACCTATCTATATATTTATTTTTTTCAATTCCTCTAGAAGCTAATGTATTTTCATGGAATTATACTTTTTCTATAATAAATTTCTATAATAAAATAAATAACATGTCATAAACATTGCTATCTCTGCATCGGAAAGAACTGACGTTTCTTTTTCGCTCTTGGAGTTACTGTTTTCATAAACAGCTGCTAGCTCCGTGCAATTCACAAATTCTGCCTATCATGGAGCACTGGTGGGGTAGGCTTCCAAAATTTCTCTTCTGCTCCTAGACTCTATCCAAAAGGGGGCAGTCAGGTTAATTAATGATCCTTCTCTTACAAACTCCATCATACAAACGTTCAATTTCTGTTGCTGAATACAGATAGTTCCATGGGCACTGTTCTTCTGAATTGGAATCTGCGATTCCACCACCCTCTTTCAAACCGGTTTCCGAGAGCGTTCAACTAGTTAACATCCTGTTCAACTCTAAACTCACTAAACCTTTGTTATTGATCCATTGTATTGCAATGGATCAATAACAAAGAGCAAATACATGCAAAGAAAAACTCTTCTTTCGCAAGTTTCACTTTCCGAAATTTCTGTTTACAGCAATTAAAGTCCGACTTCAACAAGTCTGCTGTCTCCTCAACCTTCAACCCATACACCGGAATGTAGGTTCTAGTATCGTTGGGTTAATCATAAAAATAAATGGCATATTTTCTTATATGACATATTTTGCTGAAATAAAAATTTGTTTTTAATGTGATTAATCGAAACTTAAAATAAGAGCAGACTCAGTTTCTTGTAGTGGTTCTTCATTTGTTTAAAACCTTGCTTACAATCATCATCTTGTTATACAAACCATACACACTGATCGAAATATCAACATAACCGAATTAAAAATAATAAATTTGTCAATAATATACAGAAATTTTGCTAGCAGAGATAAGGATGTGATTATCCATTTGTGACTGAGGTGTTTAAAGCCTTGAATGGATTGAGTAAGCTGAATGTTAATGATATTCTTCCACTTACTGAGACCACACAGACATGAGGGGCATAAATTCAAGTTGAGGAAGGACGTTTGCAGGATAGATGTGCAGAAGTTTGCCTTCAGCCATCGGGTGGTTGATTGTTGGAACAGGCTTCCATCTGTTGTTGTGGAAGTGGATGGTTTGGATAAATTCAAGGGAGAACTAGACAAATTCTTGGAGGGTATGGATGTGTAAGCTGTTTTTTTTTTTTTTTTTTTTTTTTGGCTGATGCTATATAGCCTGCTTTATTGCATCATTTTCCATTACTACCACTAATATTAATCCCATTGCCCTTTTCTCGTCAAGGACATGTTCATCGTGCTTCTGGCAATCGATGGGATCGTGCAAACAAGAATTGATTCCTCTGAGACAAATTGTCAATATTTGAAAAAATTAAGTGAGCCAGGCACTGCACACGCAAGTCTGAAGGTGTGGTATATTCAGTCGAAACGTAGAGAGAGAGAATCTTTTATTGCAACAACATTTGATCGTAGCTGGTTACAAGGTTAAATAATGTTGCACTTTCCCTTCATGGCCAAAAAGCCAGGGGTTTACAGATTTTTGAATGCTTCAAACAATTTCAGAATATCGCTGGATCAAGCCTAAAATGAGTACACCTTCCTGGATGGAAGTCAGTGGCCCAGTAAGCGACTCTGACTCCCTCTCTGTGCGAGTGAGAAAGAGATAGAGTTAGTTTGAGGCCCACGATGAGTGCCTAAGGTACATGTGCCTGTTGTGGTACGATGTTGGATAGTCCTTGTTTTAAAGTAGAATTCGTTTTAACACATCTGAATGATTACACTTCACAGAAACTAAACTACGTACAAAAAAATAAATAAATGAAATCCTTAAAATGAAATGAAATGGATTTTATATGGGCATGCCTCCTCCTTTTGGCGCCTCCGTAGCCAGGTGGGCAGGAGCAGCAGTGAGTAGAATACACTTCTTGATTAAACCGGGGTTCGAGCCCGTGACCACCAAATACGGAGGATGCGGAAAGATCAGGTAATGACCACGGCATATCCCCGGAGCAATATGGCCTTAGTTGCTAATGCTCCTAAAAACCAAATAACAACAACAACCTCCTCCTTTTTGTTTTCGTAACCTCAATATCAGTAATTGTTACATGAGGAATTGCAGTGAATGGACAAAGCCAAGGGACGATAAACAGAAGTTACTTGCCCCCCCCCCCATCCCCAATGCCGCACTCTATTTCGCGAACCGACATGGAAGTATCATCATCGTTTTCCGAAAGCCCAGCTGGAATCAGAGATTAAAATGCTGCTAACTTCAATGTTAAGTTCCATATTTGTAGAGAAACATTCTCGTGGCAAAAAGGAAAAAAAAAATTAAGTTGTTTATTTTGGTGATTAACGAGACACAGGGGGTTGCTCGTGTTTTCCCACACAAGAAGGAATGTCGCGTCTTATATTCCGCCGGTTCAGTCACATTGCTGATTACGTGGTCTGTTCACCATCAAGACGTTGGCTCCTCCTGAATAATTCCGCCAACGACGCAGCCAAAGACTCTCTCTTTCTCTCAACCCCGTTACTAATCTCTTCACGCTGTTTAGCCACTCTCCTCAAGCATGCTCGCCGCTCGTGGAGCTTGTAACGTTAGACGCAACAGGGCGTTTTATAAGGTTATGTGTCTGTTTTTTGCCTCAGCTCTTTTTTATGTGAATCTCTGATTAGGTAGCGTGGCTTAATGGCCGTTCATGGTTCAATACCACAGCAATAGAGCATAAACATTAAAGCTTTGAAAACCTTGCATCTTTGCTCCGATAATGTTTTTTTTTTTTTTTTTTCCTTCCCCTCCTTTTTTTTTGTTCTTTCTCGTTTTAATAGCTTGAATTGGTAAAAGAAACGTTTACCTTCTCTTACTCTCGACAAAAGCACGCCAATAAAATAGAACGGAACTAATTAGAATGGCAGAAAATTTTTCAAATTTAGCTAAAAATTAATTTTCGTGCGAATGAAATATAATAATGATTTTATTTTTCTTGGCTTGGAATAAAAAGTCACCGCAAAAGAAATATCCCCGATAATATCAGTCTTAAATGTGTTTCTTTGATGTTACACATTTAGCACGTACGCTTCGTATGAACACGTTGTACATAATATGCCGTTACACGAGTGCGTTGGCAAATAAGGCTTCTTCTTTTTTGGCATTCGCTGGATTGACAAAAAAAAAAAAAAAATCTTAAGGAATATCATTTCGAAGAATTAGACCAATAGAAAACGCAGAGAAATACTTTTTAGCGCTATGTTTCTCAACATGAAATTAAGTAAAAAATATTGCCAAAACTGCAGCTGTTATCAAACTGGACCAAGGACTCTGCAGGAATGCAAGCTAAACATCACGTTCAGGTATTTCCATTACAATGCCAAGAATTTTTCAAAATAAATTTACTGTTGTGAAGAGAACAAATGTTTTAAAACTTGTGATATTTGCGTTTCGATCGTATTTGAGTCAAGGTTCCCAGAAAGAGTTAACCTACATCGACGGGAAATCCTGAAATAGCCTCTTCCCTGATGCTTTCGCCATTCTGCGAATTCAACTTATTTCTGCAATTTCTGCCATAAAGTCTCCATGTTTACGTGGATAACACAGAGATAATATGGTTTTTGAACGTCTCTTCCATTCTACCTCAAAGCCGTTCGTATATTTTTTGTTAGAGAGAACCTTCTGAGACGGATTCTTACGAATTTCTCTCGTTATAAAAATTTGTACAACAATTTGTTTGTACTCACACAGCCGTTTGAGATCTCCGTGGTCTGTGCTTAATCGACACAATTCTACAACTGCCAAATCAGGATGCTCATTTTTTGACATTATAGCCAATGTATTCGGATACAAATTAGTTTCACAACCAGGGAGCCTTACTTATAATAGTTTAATTTGGGAATGACCTTCAACGGAACTGAACGGCTAAAGGACAGGAAATAATCCTTTTGCTTGGAACATCAGAGAAAGGGAATAAATTTAAAACAAATCTTACTGGTATGGTATTTCTTACTATAAGTATACCTGTATACGTTGTGAACACCCAACGAGATGCCCACTGCATATATTATTTTTGTAACGGGCATAGCAGCAGGAAACGGATGTGCATAAGAGGGCAACGGTGAGGGAAAATCGCAATTTATTCAGTAATAGCGTTCCACACCTATATGACATCGACATAAACTTCAGCACAAATGTGGGTAAACACCGAAACGTCAGCCATGTTTTGCATGCCAAACACAGAACACCTACAAAATTTCACGGTGAGGTGAACTTGTTTCCGTGTATAAAGAGACTCGTCGTGAGCAGAAAACAAGTATTGCAGTGACTCAGCGTGCTCAAAGCAGGTAGTAGAAATCCGAAGGTGAACTACGTACAAGATCTCGTTCGTGAAGAATGCTGGACGGAAGCGAGGACTACTATGAAAATGCCTTGTCTTAATCGATAACATGACCATGTCATCAATTAGCAGTTAAAATGACCGAATGTACCCCGATCTAATATAGTTAGGGAAGGACATTACGTGGTTGTTTTCCATTAAGGTTACTAAATATAATACCACGTGAAATTAACAATATAGTTTATTAAGCTATTTGTCTAAACTACTGCACATAAAGTTAACCGAATAGCTTAATAAACTATATTATTAATTTCACGTGGTATAAGAATTTTATTATATTTAGTAATAATCTTACTTCATTCAGTCATATAGCCCCATGTGCCAAAGCCAACTCCCCTGCATTTGCCATTCACATTTAATAATTAACATCCGACCTATAAATAAAAAAATCCGTTGCATTCAAATTATAACAACGTTCACTCATTTTGCTCCGTCCAAAGTTTGCCGATGCAAAACTAATGCCCTTGTAATATATTTAGGTAATGCTTTCGAGATAGGTCGTATCAAACCCGTGTTACTGAAGTCAATCACCCATGAGGATTCAGCCATGTCTTCTTGATCGCTTGGTTTTAACAGACTAAGCGTGACAATTTCCCAAATAAAGTACTGTCAACTGGACTTTCGTGATTCGAAACTACCCCTCTGCAAGCTCTTAATAAACTGAACAATTTGAAAGGCTGTATTTTTAATTTGTATTTTCTGCGTTTGCTTTATATATTTTTTATTGCATGAGGCGGTCCCAGCCAAAGTTTGGCAACACCGTTGTCCCATACACAGATAATTCATATAACTGTAATATACTCCCTCCCCCGTTTCTCCCCAGTTATAGGACGGAAAAGAACTTCTAGTAAGACACAAAAATATATACCTTAGGGCAACACAAAAATAGATACATGTAAAAAGCAGTACAACTTGCGGGTGTATGGGGAATTTTTTTTCTTTCTTTCTTTTTTTTTTTTTTTTTTATAAAGATTACAATTATTTTGTTTCTTCTCCTTAAGGGGTTTTTCCATCCTCGCTCCGGTCCTGTAGCAGGTGCCTTATGGGGTGGATATGTCCAGGTATTATTCAGAATTCACTGCTCCAGGGATAACGACCAATGGACAAAGCCGAAAACACGAGAAACACTGGCTAACAGCACCTTATCCAGACTTCATATTTGAGATGACGTACACCCTGGTATATAACGTTGTCCGAGCATCCGCCAGACCTAAATAGGGTCATCAGATCAGAAAACCGTATATCGTGATTCATTACTCCATACTAATACAGATTACGATATGCGATTACGGTTGTCTTATACCAGGCAAGTCAACGTTTGGTCCTGCAGTTCTTCTCACTAGTTTCCTTAATATGGTTCTGACATGTGGAAGTAGTTATGATTCATTTTCCTCCATCACGGAGGAGTCCGGATACTGTGTAAATATAGTGTATTCGGTAAATGTACTAATATCAGTTTCTTTGATTGAGTGTATGATATGAGGATTGGCGAATCTACGTACCACTCTTTTGAGGGCTTTCGGCCCATCGCTGGGGTTTACCCGAAAGTTTACCAGCCGTAGTAGAACACGTGGTTTCCTTTGGTCTGCCACCATTTATATTGTGTGCGTGTGTTGCTGTCCAAGGGTTCTTCCCACTAAACAGCTTGATTTACCATTTGCAGCAATGCCATGAACAGATTGATATTGTATGCTATGACGACTCTCCCTTGGAAATCAAATCACTAAACTAACCGCGTCGACCCATCTACTATATTTCGTTAATCTGAGTAGTTCGCGTGAATTCCGAATTGCTTTTATTACTTAACCACGACACGTAGGGGGCAGCTTTATTTGGAAATGTGTGTATGTATATATACACATATATATACATACACACACACAAAGTATAGAAAGGGTGTTTTTGTTTTTTTTATGAAACTACCAAACAGAAAAGTTAATGATCAATGTTAGTGTTAGAAAGCATTAGTATATTATATTACTATAATATTATTAGTGTTGTATTAGTACTAGTTAATACAACAAATTTCGGTTCATCTCTTTCATACCAGTAATTAGAAGTGTCTATTCTATGATTGCCTGCTCAAAAAGATTGTCTTCGCTAGAGTTGTGTGTTCATTCAAAGGTAAATCAGGATTGCCTTTTTCTTATTATTTTTTTTTATATTTGTAAAAGAGTTTGTTCACAGACGATCTGTAGGAAGAATATCAGGGAGTATCGCAGGGGATGGGGAAAAATAATCCAGTACACACGCCTGAAACCAAATAACTAGCGAAAAGCACTTTAAATATTTAAGCACCTCCTCCGGTCGTGGACAGATTATGAACTAAGATCTCCTCTTGTAATTCTGTCACAAAGCTGAGAATTCATTTACCATGAATTCTCTGCACAAATTGCAGAATATCTCAAAGCAAAAATAACTTTGATTACAAAAACTACTTTAGTAGTACACTGGAAAATCAAAGCTTATCACAAGATCACCTTATACTGGCAATATATGAACTCAATCGGAACGCCTCATATTTAAGAAGGACAGTTCTCGGGAAAAGAAGTAAGCCAGTGCATGTAACAGATGGAAAAACGACTTTTTCCTGTTTACAAATATTAAATCCAGCTTCCAGATTTCTGTCACGAGCGAAGATATTCAAAATAATGAGGAACAAGCAGTGACTCAGTAAGAACTGTTCTGAAGTCAGTTACGAGAAGAACGGACTCTAGAGGAGTTTCAAAAATGAGTAACTCAACGGTTTGCAATACCATATTTCTATTTCTTTCTCTATCTCTCTCTCTCTCTCTCTCTCGAATAGGCGTAACCTCAATCTCAGTATGGGCGGAGGAATTCGGAATTTTGACCTCGCAAAAGTCTGGTACATTTTACAACGAACATTAAATATTTAAACATCCTTTGAATACATACTTGTTTCAAAGGATTTTATTTTTACAAGATGGCTCACATTTTCTAAACTATTTTTAAAAAGCTTAGAAAATATGTAAGAAAATGTAAACACCCCACTTCCCCCTTAAGTTATACCAGTGGGCAACATTAAGCGAATAAGCGTGCGACTTCCAATGATAACTTGGATAACACACCAGAAGGTGGACACGAACTTATACACATCCAAATTAACATATGTTTATTAAAAATCCATAAAAAAATGACAAAATACGCTTTTAAACAAGTTTGAAATCGTAGCTTATATTTTGTCTTTAAATTAAAATTTACTGAGCCATAAAAAAGAAAATGTTCGTGACATAAACTTGACTCAAAGTGAGATTTTTTGAAGGTAATAAATACTCTACTGCTTTAGTAAAGATTGCCTGATTATAACGCTTAATACAGTTTATAAAGTCAAATTAAAGTTAAAATAATTCATACCGAGAATGTTTGTCTTTACAAGACTAAAGTTTAAATAGTAAAATAAAGAACGTTCTAAAAAAAAAGAAACTAATAAGCAGTTTACACCTGGTAATTTACACAATTTCAAAATGGATTGCTGAATCGCTCAAGTAGAAATTAGCCATCCTATTTCCTAATAGAAGGCAAACCCAATTTGTTAAATGTTATTGCCTTTTTGTGGATGTTTCAGTTTCCACTTTGTCTTGGTAACGGATATCCAAAGACTAAATACCAATAGTGGGGCAACGGTCCCCCGCTCGCACTAAAAACAACAATATTCTGTCTAGCCAACTGCACACTTAAATTGTCCATAATCTGATTAAAAGTGATCGATGAAATAAGACAGAAAAATCCAGAGTCCAAATTTCTCTTTCAGCAATCCAACTAACATGAATAGGTGGGCGAAAATTTAAGTGCGTAAACTAAAATATGAAATGTTTTTCGAATTGTGGAAAATATACAATAAGGGGCGGCACATTCAAAATCGTCTAATGTGTGTTGTCTTCGATTTTTAATTGCTACACATTCAAGGGTTTAAACAGTTAATGTGGATTAAATGAAATAAACAGAGCCTTTCAAAGTAAAAATAAACATCAATTAATGAAGTTCAATGGGTGTTAGGCGGCATATCAGGCCACGAGGGGGCAGTATATCGTGCACATAATTGAGTATATTTTTGGTTTTGTGTTTACTGTACGAAAAACCCAACTTTCCCTGGGATGGAGTGGTGCAGTTCTCACCAGGATTCAGCCCAGCTGTGCTACTCACGAGTTGGAAAACTCCGGTCCTTTCCAGGTGTAAAAGACCACGAGGTTCAATCTTCGGTCTTTTCCGGGGTTTCGAACCCCGAGATTGACGCCAGGTATTTTTATCGTTCTTTTTCACAACGTATCTGAGGTTAGCCGGTTTCAGGAGAGGACAGCATAGTTTTTTTCCCGGAAACTCGGTTGTTTTTTTCTCAGCAAACCGAAGAACGCACGTAATTTACAGACAACATATACGTCGCAAAGTGGCCTAAAACCGGTAAATGTGACGTGCAGGCTCATGGCATGTGGTCCATACAAAGTACTTGATCGACATGGGTAATGAATAAGATCTGGCCGACTTCGAAAAACGGATGATTATCGGGTACGGGTTGAAGGGTGGCAAGAGTATTATGGAAACTTTCAATCTTGTGGAGTGTTTGTGGAGTGTGCCCATTGGACTGATATTGGGCAGAGCAGCAGTCACTGGCCCAATGACGGGTGCAAAGGCCCAATCGGTGGTGGCGATGAACATAGGCTTTCCCACCTTGAGTGAGCTGCTAGACGAAAGGAAGTGGAACGGACGACCACTGGGGAAAATCTGGATCCCTGAATTCTCCATCCCCCAAAACATGACCTTTTTCGAGTAGGAAACCAGCGAGTTTTTCCGTATGAGCTTGCAGAGTATGTGCCCAGTCAAGGTACCCATGGCGCCTAAAGCTTGCATCAGAACAACGCCGTAATACCATTGACGACTGAAAAAAAAAATGAAAGAAAAAAAGTTGCCTTTCCCGATAAATGCTATGTGGATGGTAAATGAGGGGTCCAAACAAACAAATTGCGGAGTGGGATCACTCCGATGTCCTAATCCAACATACCAAAACACTGGAGGCAGTGCTTTGGTATGGAAGATGTCCCGGAAATCTCTCCAGCCCTCATACTCTTAGACCCAGGGCTCGTGCAAAGGTATTTGGGAGCCCGGATGTAAAAGGGATTAAGGGGCCTCGTTTATTTATGTTGATACTTTCATGGCCTCCTCGATCGGAGGTCCTGGTGCCAGGCATCCAGTACACCCCCCTTCCATTTGCACGGCTCTGTCTGGACAGCACTGCACTCTGAATGCTATAAACTTCCTATCCATTGCGGCTGATCATGTACTTCTTTTCATAGTGATGGCACACGTGTTGGAACTGAAAAATGCACCCTACCACCTTGTTCGTATTTTTCGACAGTGGTTTGTGAACAGTAAAACAACTTCCAGCCTAATATGAATTCCATTTAACATCTCTGGGATTACGCGAATCGAAAGATTCCGCATTTGGAACCTCCACTGCAAACTAATAGAAGATTTAAGACAATCCTGGAGAATGTTGCAAAGACGACAACAACCTTAAAGAGCCGCTAGTACCGCCGCCGCAAGGTGAGGCGGCAAGAGTTTAGGGGACAGTGTTATGAATAATACCGATTGCTTTTCTGAATGTAAATTTCTTACCATTTTAACACATATGTAGTTGTAGTTATAGCTGTTTGTTTGTTTGTTATTTGATTTTTAGGAGCATTAGTAGCTAAGGCCATATTGCTCCAGGATATGCGGTGGTCATTTCGTGACTTTTCCGCATCCTCCGTATTTGGTGGTGACGGGCTTGAACCCCGGTCTAATCAAGAAGCGTGTGCTACACTGCTGCTCCTTCTCACCTGGCTACGGAGGCGCTGTAGTTATAGCAACTATACATATAAGTATGTGTAGTTTCTATAATTCAAGTTAAGGAGAGCCTAATCAGAGAAATTTTTCATTAAAAATAATAAGATTACATAATACAATTACTTGTATGCTCTCAGGCATATCTCATATTGCAAAGTCGTACTTCGCAACTGGGTTGTCATCATTGCAACACTAGGGTACCTGCCCACCGACCGATGAGGAGCCAACAAGCTCAGAAACGGTGCTGTGTGGGTGGTGGTAACTGCTGAGAATAAGTAACAACAGTCTTCTCCACTGGTGAAGCGTTACTTATTCGAGGTAGTGCGAAATCATGGCAACTCGTTGTGAAGGTATTCACAATATGAGATGTACTTGAATGATGCCATTTCTCAACTATTTAGTAGTTGGCTACGTATGGACATGATGCCATTGCACAAACTTATACGTTAAAAATAATAAATAAACAAATGATAACCACAAAATGACAATCGACAAATACTTGTTGTTGGCTTTAGTCCGAAAAAACCTTTTGGGTGTGTGATTTACGTGATTTCTGTCAACCTTCCAATGACACCACCAACATGTTTCCTTCAACTGCATCCACGATAAAGTCTTTTAAGAAACCCAAGTGTAGATATAATAATCCTGAAATCGTTTCGTCGCCACCGTAAATGTGCCTTTTTTATAAACGCGAGGAGGGAGGTCTAGCGTGTGATTAAGATGATTTTTCTTTCTTACAATGAATGGCCGCTTTCTCACGTTTCGCAGGGTTGCCGATTGTCCGCTGCATCTCGGAGGCGAATTAAAGCCACATAAAATCGTAAGACAGGAACAATACACCAGTCGTAAAACGGCAGCGCGTGCAGCTGTAAACTATACGTTGTTGACTGTAATGCGCCGCAGTCGGCCGAGGGGGCAGAGCGAAGGAATAATAACGAGAACTTATTAGCCTGTTGCTAAGAGTCTTGACAAGCGCATACGCGGCTAAGCCTCGCACTTGTCAAGACTTAGCACCCTTTGTATCTGTGGTCTTAAAAGGCACAACATAAATAAACGCCACCAAACGGATCGGCATGAATTATTCAGCCGACTTTAGCCAACAGCTGGAAAGTGGAAAGATTTAGCAGGTACGAAGAGCACTAAAAACTGTACGAATGACAGACGCTAAACATGTTGGCGGGTAATGAATACTATGGACGCCCCGCATTTCGCGACAGATGCGCACATCGTACGCATACCCTCGTAGTTGCGTTGTACACGATACAGACTGATTGCAAACCGAACGGGAGGGATTAGTTAATCCCCGCCTTACTTCACATTTTAAATTTTACGCTAAATTAGATTTGACTACGACAAGTTACGCTTTTTATTTCTACAATCATTGGTAAAACATTTAGAAGCATCTATTCAATATCTATTAAGGCCACCTTTTGCGCGAATTACCTGATCACATGTGGCATGCTTGTTGTTGTTGGGGTTTAGGAGCATTGGCGATATTGTATATATTGTCAGTAAATTGCGTGGGTTCTGAGGTCGATATTCTGTTTGCTGGACAAAAAACCCGAGTTTCCGCGGTGAAAAACGTGCTAACCGCTCCTGAGACCGACTAACTCAGCCACGTTGTGAAAAAGGCCCATAAAAATTCCTCCAACCCACGTCTTTTTTCACCCAGTATCGGGTGAACGGCGATCCTACCAAATGTGCTGTCCAAGAGGGCATCTGGCATGGATTCTATGAGATGTCTGAAGGAGCTTACCTCTAGATTGGACCATTATTCCATCAGGACCATTCAACCATTCTTCCACACCTGTAAGCAGCTGCATTATTGTCGATAGAGCAATTCGAAGGCGAACTGCCAATTCCAGGAAATCCCAAACATTCTCAATTGGATTCAGATCTGGGGTATCAGGTGGCCAGACTAGACATCTGGCCATTAGAGAAATTTTTGCAAGGTGGATAGTGGAATTGTCATAGTGAAAGAATTCATCGTAATCCAGGTAAATATGAAGCACTAGAGGGTGAAGTTGGTCCGATACGACAGAATGGCATTTCACTGGAGGTATTATGACTTTCAAACGATATGAGCGGACCCAGTAAGCACCAACAGAACACACCATAATACCACTTCCAGCCGCTTGAGTGGTGGACAAAACACTGTTGTTGTTGTGTTAGTCTGTGGAATCCCACTGCTGGGAAAGATGGGAAAAGGCTTCCCCCGACTTCCTCCATCCAATGCCAACCTTGTCCAAGCGGGACCCATAAGTGATGTTAACTCATCTTTTCACCTGGTTTTCTCGTCTTTATTTCTTTTTCCTTCTCTTGATAATCAAACAGTTGTGAGATTGTCCCACGAATCCTCTTGTTTTCTGGTGAGATGTCCTAACCATTTAAATTTTAATGACTTCTATGTCTTGATGGCATCATTGATTTTAGTTTTTTTGTCTGTTGTTGTTGTTTGGTTTTTAGGAGCATTAGCAACTAATATTCCATATTGCTCCGGGGATATGCGGTGGTCATTCCCTGACCTTCCCGCATCCTCCGTATTTGGTGATCACGGGCTCGAACCCCGGTCTAATCAAGAAGCGTGTGCTATGCGCTGCTGCTTCTACCCACCTGGCTAAGGAGGCGCCTTTTTTTTTTCTTTTCTTTTTTGTCTGATGGAATTAGATTTTATTCTGTCGTTTTTGGTAATACCCAGCATACTTCTTTCCATTGCTCTTGGCATGTTCTAAGTTTATTTACTTGTTTTGCTGTCAAAGACCATATGTTTGAGTGGGTAGTACTCTGGATGCATGGGTTTAATGAGGTCCAACACACTTTCCCTCTATCATTGATACAAAAATGTGTAATTTTTTTTTTTTTTTTGGTGCTCCACATTCTACTGGTGGCATCACTGAAGTCGAATCTTTGTATATTTTTCATCGAGCAGTGGCTTTCGTATTGGCACAGGACAACCACATCCTAGGTTCTTCAACTGTAAGGATTATAGTTCAGTTTAGAAGCAGTCTTTTTCTGCGTAAATGAAATTTTTTAAACGTTTACTGCACACTGCACCTTCAATTCTGATGCACAATTCGCTTTCAATTCCTACTCGTTCTTGGAATATCAACTTTCTTACATATTTATTCCTTTTTTTTACCGCATACTTCTCTCGTCTTCCACTCACTGCATACTTTTTTGAGATGGTACTTTTGACCTGTACCAGTGATATCCTTTATTTTTTTCTCAGTTGTGGCTCCTGCTAAAAGTTCCTCAACTATAACAACTTTCCAAAAATCGGAAGAACCACCCATCTTCCCCATGAAGACAGATAATTGAGTAGGAAACTAACAAAGCGTACAGTGTTTTTACACTGGCGGTTATTGTCCAGTATTCAAATTTGTTAAAATCAAAAACTACCTTCGCTGCCTTTTGGTTAATTCTCAATTAATATATGCACTTGTTTATTTATCCAAAAAACAATTAGCCTAATCCACATCATACATTTCAATAGTGTCTTTTCGCCTTAACGTTCAATATGAGGTCTGATCCGAAAACTGGAGGAATGTATACGTATCATAAGCACGTGGCATTCTGAGAATATCATGTATATATGATAGACACGCCTCCAGTATTGTTCCAGAGGATGAACGGATGTTTTCACCAACTCAATATCAGATACAAGACTTCAACCGAAAGTCCTCCTGTAAATATGCTCGGTCCAACAGGATCACAAAAATATTTGGAACACCGAGCGATGGAAGTCACCAGGAAGATCTCTGCACAGCAACTCTTCCATTTCTCCATACGTTGCAAAAGTTTTAAAAGACATTTTCCAAATGCTGCTCGAGTCACATCAACTCGCTGAAGAACTGGAATTTAAGGCGGATTGGTAAGTGCTTTCGTAATCCCATTCTGGACTCTGCGAAGACAACGGATCGCTTTGCCAGTGTCCGGCCTAGGATGATATCGGGATATTTATCTAATTTTATTTAGTGATACATTATTAAATCTTATTGGACGTCAATAAGATTTAATTAAAAAAAAAAAAAGTGACTATTCTCTCTTTATAAGATTCATGTGCAGGATTATCTGTCCTTTAAACTGTTTTTCTAACCTGCAAGATTTAAATCTGCACAGATATTGCAATCCTCTTAGTTCTCACAGCAGTACGTCCTTGCTTTTACAAAGAGCTGTCCTGGCCTTTCACTACTTTCAAGCAGATGGCTCGTCAATGGGTTAATTGGCCATTTGTTTAAAAGATGACATTTAGCCCTGTTTCAGAGCTGAATGGTCCACATCCGATAGCAGGTGCTCTTCTAGTGCCAACTCGAGGCAAAAACAGATAATGAAGATGTTGCCAGATAATATGCATTATAAGAAATCAGGTTTCAAAGTGGCAATACAGCTAACGGCATCTGTTGAAATTATTGCAATAGCTGGATAACTCGTTATAAGCGCAAGTTTGTTTTTCTGTGAAAATTAAAACCATTGCATTATTTGTTTGTGGTTCAATGAAATGTGCTCCTCTCAAACTGCTCAACCTACTAAATGTTCCTCAGTAAAATCTGACACCTATGAATACCCCAGGGTGCCATATTTTAAAGAGTTTATTGTGATAATAATTATAATAATATCTCTTGGTTATAATAATATTACGTATCCTCCGACTATATCTCTGAACGTAGATATAGTCGGAGGATACGTCCAGCGGTGCCTACAACCTATCGCATTGTATGCATCACCAATCTGGTCTTCTGCCCCGACGTCGTACATAAATAGATTCCTCGCAGTCGAGTACTGGGTAATGCGATGGATGAACAGGGTCACGGGCAATGCTTTCACCATCTCCAGGGCTGTTTTATACACCAACTTAAATATCACTCCCTGGAGAGTTCACATTGCATCCAGGCATATTCTTCTTCTTTCTCAGATGCTTACCGGTGTGATTGACGCCCCCAGTCTTCGAGGACTTATCTCTACTCCACGTGCTGGACGCAGTAATGACAGTCCCTACTTACCTTTGCATTCTAAACTATCCAACCTGTGCTGTCTGAAGAACTTCTTCCCAAACAACGCAGTGAACCTTTTCAACTCATTGACAATAGACCCTGTGAAATACTCCGAAAGCAAGCAGTACAGAGTGAAGAGCATCTCAGAAGCGCACTGCTTACTTCAACTATAATCTTGACAATGAGTGAATTTGTAAACAATATTGTAAATATACGCACTTGTGTAAATATTGTAAATAATTGTATTCGTGCATTTTTGTACACTCTTCTTATATTGTAAATACTGTATATAATTGTAATTTTTGCTTTTTGTACACCCTTCTTATATTGTATATAATTGCAATTCTTGCATTTTGTACACCCTTCTAGCCGGTCGGCTGTGTATAAGGGGTGAAAGCAAACACTTGCTATTTTTTAATAAACGGATTTTAATAATAATAATAATAATAATAATAATAATAATTATTATTCATAATTAATTAATAAGACATGAAAGCAAAAAGTTTCCAGACAAAAAAAAAAAAAAAAAGAAAACAGTAGGGGGGGTCACTTACTGTTAATTCCATGGCGCTTTCTTTGAAGTAGTCCTCCGCCTATCCCGTCTGGGTAATACACCCGGCAGAGCTATTTTGCCATTGCTAGAAGTACTTCTGGGATGCCAGCTTCATTGTCTTTTCGATGCTTCTCAATTTTTTTTTTTTTTTTTTTCCGGCCTCCGAAATGCCAATGACCTTAGCCAAAAATCATCGTCAGTCAGCACACGACACAAATTTCGCCAAGATTCGTAGCAGATTTATTTTTGAAGGAGATTTTATTCATTAAATGAGATGACTTCGATTTATTATAATTTAGCCCAATTTTTAGTGCACATTTTCATGTGATCTTTTGTTCGTTGCTCCCATGACCGAGGACAGACACCTTGAATTTTCTACATCTTTCAGTATAGATAGGTCCATTTTCAATTTGACGAAACATTCAAACGTATCTTTTTCCAGATTCTCCATCCTAGTAAATTACAGAGATCACAAAGATCAGTCACCCATTTTTATTCAAAACAGTTTAAAATAATACAGCAGCAATCCAGGCCTGCGACATTAAGCGCCAAATTTGTCGAAAAAGGAACTCCACATCACCTGTTGCCACGACAAGAGCGTTCCGGAAGCTCTCAAACAGCACCTGGCAAAGTAAGGCCTTCATAGCCGAGTGGTGAAATACTAAAATATAAAAGTGCATACGCTTTCAGTGACCGTGACTCAAACCCGCGTGACTACTAAACACGGTATAAGGTTTTCAAATTTTCTGTATTTTGTGAACTCTTATATGGTTTCCGGGATCATAAGCTGGAAATTTTATTTATTTAAATTAAATTTTGTTAATTGAATACAATTTTAAATTATTTTCTGCTATTGAGATCACTACTCTAACAATATAAAGCTGTTAAATTCATTTTTACTAATTCGAACTAATTCACGGATTAGATTTAAAGTTACAATTTTATGAAATTTGTGATTAAGTAAGACAACGTAAACCCTGACAGATCAATGAAGAAATGTGGTTGAAAACAAATGTGAAATGAATCAACTGAATGAAATGAACAAAATGCATGAAATGAACAAACGAAATTTTCGAAAATGAAGACTATTTTCCCTAATGGATTATCCAGCTCCCCCTTTAAACGTACTTAATTTCATTGATGCGTTCCCCCTCTAAACGTACTTAACTTGATTCATTGAAAAGGGAGAAATTAAGGATGAGAAGTCAAAATGGAGAAGATTGTAAGCGATCTATATTTTCTTATGTTTCACTGGCGTGTTACAGTTCGAGAAAGTTAGGGCAGGGCGAGCTGGAACTCTGCCTGCACAGATCTGAAAATTATTTTAGCAGTCCATGTTTTATTCTCTATGAAGGCAATTTAAACGCTCGAGACCAAAAGCCATCCCGTTTGTTCTCAGCAAACCTTGTTCGCATCTGTTGTTTGCCTTTTTCTCGTAAATATTGCCGGCACTGTGCATGCCCTTCAAGACGCATATCGACGAGAATTGTCTAACTCCGCGGACACGTGCGACGACTGTGTTTCATCTGTAACAAAGCGGAAGGTTATTTGACTGCACGAGCTCCAATCCTCGGCAGATCTGCGACACAACTGACACGATCAGAATTGCAAATCGACTCCTTAACAAGCCGGAAATGTTTTCCGAGTGGCAGAGTTCCCAGCCGACGAGGAGAAAGAGAGGGGCGACAGCACTCGTATCTGACAGAGTGTCGTTGAAACAACAGCTACGCCAAACGAGTGGTAAATGTCATAACTGACGGAACGCGGCTGCGAGACTACCTGTTATCTGTGCTGGTGTTGAACGAAAGCCCCATTATGAAGGGAAGGAGAGTGATTGATTTAAGATGTCGCGAAACTACTTTAGAGTATTTATAAAAAGAACGTGGAAATAAAACATTCCTTTCGTGCACAGGACTGTTCGACAGAAAGAGAATTCATTTGTACCAAATCATATTCACCATTTATGGTTTCCCAACTTTCACTTCCATTTCATGTTGCATTTCCATTTGCTGGCTTTCTGGAGGAATGCAAAAGTGATGAAAGAATGGACGACTAATCTACTGCACTCTGGTCTGCTTCGCTTCCGAAAAAGAACATGGGCTCCAGGATTCCGTGGTCTATGCTTCCCTATCTTTGATCTTAGCAGAGGTGCTCCGACAATTCGACCTCTTTCAACATTCACACAGGATCCATTACTTTCATAATAGCTTATGAGTTCTTAAAAACTTCCGTATCCTTTATTATTATACGGCATGTGATACGTTTTCGTTATTTTCCTTGCTTTGAATAGGTAAGTTTTCGTTAATAGGTCTTCTCCGTTTTAATTTTTGGACACAAAATCTCATACATTTTTGAGTCCTTTCTTCATTTTTTCAATTTGAACAGTGGGTTCAATTTCAGTCAAGTTATATTTATGCGAACCGCTATATCAACAACGGTTCATAAGTGCAACTAATAATTTCCGAAGGAATGGTCATCATCCGATAACCGGGATATGAAGAAAAATCTAAATTTAAATACAGAGAGAGATTTCTTGATGACGCAGTTGTTTCTTCTGGTTCCCATCTCCCCCAAAAAGTTTAATACAGCTGGGTCAAACTGAGAAGTGAGACAGAATCGCGGGGAACACTAGTGGGGACACAGCACACCAATGGAATTACTGAGAGAAATGTACCCGAGGTTATGAATTTTATGTAAATTTTATTTTGGCGAATCTTTAAGTATCACCATTAGACATAAGTGTTTAATAATGTCAGCAAAAGTGTTTAATAATGTTAGATTCTGCTTGTTCGGCGCCCGTGTTATATTCAACAAATACACCCAAGATTGGCTCATACTGAAGGGTACCAATGTCGGCATCATTGCTTCGTGGGTGTTTGCTGTGGAGATGAGTATGGATCGATCTCAACCAGGAATTGGTAAGGGATAGGGGTACGGCGATAGCCGTGGGTGTTGCTATACACGAACATTTCCGGTTGTTACACTATAAATGAGTTTGACACGTTCAGCATTATTTGTGCTTCCTGATAGGCAACCCTTTGTTCGATCTTGCATTTTAAAATCTTTTTTTCCCTACGTGAATTCGCAGGTACCTTCGACATACTGTTTGAGAGTTGTGTACAAAGTTTCCACACGTGTAGCTTCTGATTGGAATGGGTATATAGAGATGTAACTAACAATGAGATATCCAGCCTTGACACATGAAGGTTGGCGTACATATCTTGTTCTATACTAAATGTAAGAATGATGTTTCTAGTAGCAACAAGTTTTTCATCTTTTTTGATCATTATGATCTTTTTGGTCTTTTAATTCCTGAATTAGCTTGTCTTCAGTCACATTCATCAGATCCAACTCTGAAATTATCCCTTTGGAATTATTCAATGTAACATAAAGAGTTACAGATATTCTGCTATTTCAATGAATAAAACTCCAGATCGGAGTCTTTTCACCATTTTTGTTGACGCAAGCCACATTTTCTAAAGGTTTCTGAATTAGAGACAGTGAAAGATGGTCATAGATTTGGATAAAAGGGTGTCATGTAAGGTATATAAAAAAAAAAAAAAAATAGTGTTAACAGGAATATCCAATTCGTGTTAACACTATTTTTTTTTTTTTTTTTTTTTTTTTTCCCGTTTTATATGGGTCACGCTAACATAAGCGTCTAGGCTCAAGTTCAGGGCAGTTGGCATAATTCATGATTGCTTCTTTTAGCCCTGGAGGATAACTTTTCCTCGAGTTACCTGCACCGCCATGTGGAGGCAGGAACAGTGCCAACCAGTAACAAAGTGATCAGAAGAAGAAATAAGCGTTACAGTCATGCTAACAACAGAAAGGACAAATTACAGACCTGTAAGTTAACTTTCAGTAATCTTTCCAATCTGCCGATGGAGTACTCCCAGCCCAGGAATCCACGCAAATCGACAGAAGCAACTAACTGGTGCAATAACCCTACTGACTCGGTGTCACATTTTGTCATCAGGGCCCTCAGTCCCTATCTAATAAATCGACTGCTGAGCACATGCAATGCAATCCTGTCTAACAGGGTCTTTCCTCAGCAATGGAACAAATATCTGGTGAGGATATTAAAAAAGGAGGAGGTACCATCTCAAATAAATGATTTCAGTCCGATTACAAAGTCATCCACTCTCTTTAAAATTTTGGAAAACATTCTACTACCAATCCTAACTAAGCATTTTATCCCACTACCCTAGAATTTCACCTTGTACTGCCCGATATATCCATAGTAACCAACCTTCTTGTAGCTCAAACAGCCATATTTGGATGCCTTCGAAATGATTGCCATTTCGGAAACCAAATTTAAAATGGCAATCATGTATGCAAACATCGAAGCCGCCTTCGACAGCCTAAATACCTCGGCCCTATTACTATTACTGCAGTCTTTCTTCAAAATAAATTGGAAACTACTGTCTTTCCTTACTAAAACGCAGGGGATTTTCTAAACATACAAAACACCTTCACCCGGAAGATAACTACGGTTGTCACACAAGGAGGGGTCCTGTCCCGTTCATTACGATTCTTATTCCTTTTATATGCCCTCCAAATGATTATTAAAATATCAGATGATATCAAGCTACTTCCTAAAAACTCCTCGTCTGCGGATTCATCCCTTTTAACGTCAGGAATTAACAAGAAATTTTTAGCACTTTCCAGTTTTCTGCACATCGTTGGCCTGCACCTCAACCTTCAACCGTTGTGGTATTCTCCCTGAAAACCCAATCTACCGTCATTCAACCTATATTTAGAGAGTCGCCGATATCTGTAGTTATAAGTCATAAAGCCCTCGGGTATATATGTTCTCGGAAGCTCAGATTTGCAGTCCAAATCGAGCACCTCCTCGAACGTTTCAACTACCTTCGATGGAGAGCGAAACAACACCTACTCTACATTCACCATAGGAAAACAACCAGCAGGTACATAGAGATCTCAATATATTTTGCAATCCTTATGCCATAGAAATTTGGACCTCGAAATGGTCAACTGCCAAGGGTCGCCCCGCCCCCTCAGACTAGATTCACAGATGTGCCACAACAATTGAACGTCACGGGTTGCCAAACCTCACCACTCTCAGGCGTACGGCGATGGTGATAACCTGCTCAAGCACACCAATAAGTACAAGCGGTCCAAAAAATGGAAATAGATCTGCATAAATTATCCATCCCCTGTTCGGATACCATGTATAATCAGAACTGTTGGTAATACGGACGTGAAGATAAACCAATCTAGTGAAATCATGAGAACTGGTTTCTACGTTTGCTCTAACTTTGGCGCCTCCGTAGCCAGGTGGGAAGGAGCAGCAGTGCGTGGCACAGGCTTCTTGATTAGACCGGGGTTCGAACCCGTCACCACCAAATACGGAGGATGCGGAAAGGTCAAGGGAATGACCACCGCATATTACGGAGCAATATGGCCTTAGTTGCTAATGCTCCTAAAAACCAAATAACAAACAAACAAACAAGCTCTAACTTTATAATTATACACGTGCAAGTTTATCTAAGTACTATCCGTCCATCATCATTATAATCCTGCCATGAGAAAGGATAAAACAGTGTATATTAAATTATATAAATATCAATTCATATTAAAAATTTCTCAATAAAAATGTTAATCTCGTGGCTCGCTGCCGTCATGAGCATATACTAGTACTAATATGAATCTCTAGTAATAAAGAAAGATTATTATGATTATTATTAGAAGAGCAGTACCTTGCTTGCGGTCAGCAGTAACACTGCTGGCGGCGAAAACGTTTTGAAAAACTAGTACTGTACTCGCACTAGAAAGACAGTCTCAATAGGAAATTCGCTTGGCACCAGGGCCGGTAAGGAAGAGCGGTGACGCGATCCCACTGTGCTTCTTCTAGGACGTTTCATTAGTGTACTTTAAGTAGCGAAGGGCATAATCGATTAGGGAGTTTTCATTATTGATTATATGCAAATTAGTTTATCATGAAATGGAAAAAAGAAGATCCGAGGAACCCGATAACATCAAATCGAATTCCTCTACTCTACTGTCTTCTTCAACCTTCTTCTTCTTATCTTCTTTCGTTTTCTTAGCGTCAGTTTCATGATCGCTTAACTTGCATGTAATCTGTTAAAATCTCAGTAAGCATGGGCAATATTCATTACGTTCAGTTTCTCAATTACATTACTCATTCAACTTGATAACAGCCCGTGATCGAGGTCAAGGTTGTTTAGTGCAGTGCTTGTTTAGATGACACACAAAAATCGCTCTCATATCAGCACCTCATCTGTCCGGGTGTACGGAGTACGAGGAGTGATTGCGATCACAGTGCTAACCACAAACACCTTGTCTGGCGTATGGGGAAAATGTGGATTACTGCGATGGATCGCAATCCACCAGACTCACCTGTCAGAAACAGGAAGGTTGGTCGAATCCCTCGTAGCACACAGCTCGTAACGGAAATGTATGTTACTGCTGGTTTTATTGTGGGTTGTTATATCCATTGCATTTTACTTGATGATGACATCCTCTGAAAATAATTTTGCCAAGTTCTGGTATTAGCGCAGATACGGATTAGTTTAAAAATGTCAACCGAAGCGCACTAGTTGGCGAGCACGAACGACGCTAGAAAACGTGAGGGTAATTAGTTATTTTATAAATAAACGTATTACACGAATATGTCCAACCATCTGGAAATCACCATGTATCATTGGGACAATGGAGCTTCACAAAGCTCACTTCTGCGAACCAGTCACGTCTACGAATTAACATAATTAAGGTTGTCTGTAGCCGGCTCGACTGGAGGGTAGTGTTCCTGGATTTGGCAAGCCTCTGCTCTCAATTTCGGGTTTGTAGGCCACGCACGCGCACACAACTGTCAAATATGTTTCTCTTAACAGCAGCGAGACAAGCTGCAAAGAGTCGGTGTTGCTACGTGTGAATACATACGGCTTTAAATGAACCAGATAAAAATATCGCCCATCCGTTTCTTCGAACTAATCGTGAACCAGATAGGTCGATGACTCGACATTTCATACGCAAGAGGAGAGAGAGAGAGAGAGAGACTACGAGAGATTCACCTGTTGTATGATCAAATATCTCGGAGGAAGCTCTACTTACATACTGAATGCGCTTCTAGTCACCAGAAAAAAAAGTAACCTTGGCTGGAAAATAATGAAATAAGATTGTTCCGGAACAAATCCACTTATAGTGTGAACTTTTTTTTCAGATTTCAAATAAATTATAATTGCTCGTGATATATTAGAAGCTATTATGGATTTAAATTGATCAGCGCAACTAAATGTAACCTGACATATCCCCAGACAGAAGTGTAATAGTGCCTTGCTTCTTCTTGTATGGATTTCGATAAAATGCAGCTGATATTCAAGCAGAAGGTTACGTATTCAATAATGTCAATGCACACTGAATATCACAATATCTAGAAGCGCTTGTGTAGCCCACAATAACCCTCAGTAGAACGCTTCTGAGTTAGGAGATTTAAATTACATTGTACATACAACGAATTTTGCTTCAGCAGGTGGTTATTTTATTAGAAAGAAATTGACAGCGATTTTTTCAAGTTAGAAAAATGAAAGCGAGTGGCCAGTAGATAATTTTCCCAATCAAAAGCCACTTCATCATTTTTAGCAATTCCTCGAAAATATCGTGACCACCACTTCAAGATTTTCAAAACACAGTCTGGGCAGAGTGAAAACAATTAATTATTAATGATTTACCGAACGTATCAAATGAGTACAGATCAGCTGTATCCGTTGTGACTACACTTCCAACATTAACAATCTTCGGCGTACTGATGAAATGTCACAGTACATTAGGAATTACAAGTAGTACACTTAGTTGGTAGGAAATTTGTCTTGGCATTATTTATTAAAACTGTGTAACGGTCTGGCAATAAAAATATATGCATATTAATAATATTAATGAAAAAGCAAAGGAGCTTTTTTGATATTTTGCGCAGGCCCAAAAAATCCAACTTAGTTTCAGTTGAATACCGCCACTTTGCAGATTATTGAAGAATATTTTCATAGTTGAAACTTTTGCAGTAAAGCTGAAATTATATTAAAATATAAATTACACGCTGTAACCATCCTTACGGCATGGAATGCGCTAGTTAAAAACTAGGTTTAATGATGCACAGTACGGGTGCTGCCGCATCACCAACTAATTTACTACAGTTCATTTCAGACTGTTCACAATGAACATTGCTGTATCCAAACCAAAGATCTCCTTCATCTCCGAAAGCGCCATTATCCCTTTTTATAAGGCGATAGTTAAACATTTGGTGTCTAATGGCCAATAATGCGCCAATCAAAAATTGGATGTATTTAGTATTAGCAAGGAACCATGTGTAGCACATTTGGTAGGATTGCCGTTCTTCCCATACCGGGTGGAGAACACCCGAGTTCGAGAACCGTCAAAATGACGTGAGGAATTTTTATGGGCCTTTTTCACAACGTGGCTGAGTTAGAAGGTCTCAGGCGAGGTAGCATGGCTTTTCCTTCCGAAAACTCCGGTTTTTCGTTCAGTAAACAGAAAATCGACCTCAGAACACACGCAATTCACAGACAATATACACGGAGCAATATGGCCTTAATCGCCGATGCCCCTAAATCCCTACAAAAACAATAAGGAAACCACAAGCTTTGGCTGGTGCAGCCAAAGCTTTTTTTTTTCCCCCTTTTGGCCGGTGCGGCCAAAAGGGGGAAAAAAAGTAAGAAAATGCATAAAATAATAACTTATGAGCTTTAATCGTCACGTATGTAATTATCCAGTAGACATCCGAATTTCTTCAAACTGTCAGCTCGTCAGGTAATTGTCAGTAGCGGAGGAGGAAACTTGTTCCAGTGATAAACAACTGTCTGTCTAAAAGAAAACTTTCTATAATCTTTGAATTTATGGCCGCTTACTTCTGGAATTGTTTATAACGTGAAAATTCTGAATTCGTTCATTCATTTAACTAATTCCTCTCAGAGCCTTATGAACCTCAATCAAGTCATCGCTAAGGTGCCTGGTTGCCAAGCTATGGAGCCACATAATCAAAGTGTTTCCTCATACGGTTGCCCTTTGCCGATATCAACCACGCCCCCTTTGCACCCCCTTTTAAGAAACTTAATGCCTTCAAGAAATTCAATTTCATGAAACTCAATGTGAAGAAACTTCATATCCGCCTGGATCCCTTTCTGCTTCAATGAAAGGTAGAATTGTATGAAAGGTGTAAACAAAACACTACGTTTTCAAAGCGTATGGGTTGTTTCTTACTAATACTGAAAACATACGTGTAGCAAGATTTACGTGAACGTGAGACCATCAAGTTAAACACCGCACGCGCTGCTATAAAATGCCCAAACAAAATTAAACCCCCAAATGAAATACATTTAGTGTATTCTTTGCATGACTCCTAATTAGACAGTAATGGACTTTATTTCCCCTCTTCTTAGTCCCCTTCCAAACACAAACATTGAACATCAAATCCGCACGGTTACAGTTTAATTGCAATAGACAGTGCCAGTACCGCAGCAGCGGATGACAAAATGGCAGAACTAGATGTGGGATTATGACAACGAACAGAGAAGTTTTTGCTGCAGAAGCTGGCAGGTCGATTAATATACACTAATGATTCTTAACTAATGGTGTTGACTAAATTTAAACTAAAATTTTAAACTGTAACGAACCACAATCCATCGAGCGATTGCAAAATCTGGGTGGCCTATGTTGCGTCGTAAAATATGGTAACTAGTGCGGCGCAGTTTCAACATCTCTACCCTGTAAGTGGCAAGACATAAAATTAGAAATCAGCCCTCTCTGCCTGATTCTCACAATTACTTGTAATTATATCTTTTTCTGTGTGCAGATTAATAAGGCGTTTACACAGTCAACTTGACAATCACTATATGAAGCAAACTACACAGACTCTTTCCAACATTTTTCAAATTTCTCCAATCATTAGGAATTGGCGAACAACTTGTTTACGATGCCATTAAGAGATGCAGAGAACAGATCGCCGCTCTAAATCTGATCGCTTAAGCACGGAAAATAATCCAGATATGATTTCGACCGAATTTTGTTGAAATCCTCTCGGCAAACAAAAGGCGATGGAAAATTAGACCATCACCGAGAACCATGCCAAGGTTAATTAAATCTGATCTGTGGATGCGTGGGCTTTTCGTACGAAGAAAGGACAGCTTTAATTTCTACTCTAAACAAAACGTCTTATCCGAATCATCTAGTTGTTGTATATTTGAACTCGCAGTACTTTTTCCCCCTTTTAAATAAACACGTATCTGTAAAATGAACTATAAACCATAAATATAGAAAGAAAATGGCATCAAATACATCTGTTTATTCGGCCCGTTTACAAATGGTTATTTTTCAGGAGGACCGGTGTAACAAGTGGGGATTCCTCGTGGTTTGGTTCCTTGCTATTTCTAATTATCATATATGATATTGAAGCAGGTATCCTTGGTTGTTGTTGTTGTTGCTTGGGTTTTATTGGCACATTAGGCAGGTATCCCAGAAGCGCTGTTCGTGTTTGCTGTTGATTTTAAGGTGGTAAGGTGGTTAAGAATTCTAGTCAGGTTTAAAAAGGATTTCAAAAGACTTGCATCTGTTACATGAACGGTGGCCGAAAAACGGCAACCAAATTTTAATGTTTCTAAATGTAAGATTTCGCATTTGGATTCCTGGAGTCACGTGTTAACTGGCAGGAGAACTAAAAGTAGTTCAAGACGATAAACACGAGTGTTGTGATTCAATTTAACAAGAAATTTTCCAAGCAATATAAACAGGCAACTAGGAAGACACACGATATTCTATCCATGATATGTAGGACACTTGCTAGTAGGAAAAAGAGCGCATCTTATCTCGCTTTATAAAGTGATAGTTCAATTTTTGGAACATTTTATTCGAGTCTGGAGACTGCGCCTAAAACGGACATATCAAGAGCGGCGTAGAAGTAGTAGAATATGAAGTTTGACAACTACACATCTAAAGGAGATCTGACTGAGTTGTATAGAACGCTGAAAGGGTTGAGTAAAATGAATAAAAAAGGCACTGCGGTTTTTTCCCACATTTGGCCATTGAGAAATCACTTATGGTGACGAAGAAACCCTACCACTGGACGAGTAATGTGAGGTAGTGTTTCATCCAGAAAAAAAAAAAAAAAAAAAAAAATGGCTGCGCTCAACCCACCTCTTACTTGAATATCGTGAACAGCAGCACAGCACGTTACTTTATGCTTACACTGTAATGTGTACATTTTTCACCTTAATAACCATGGGACCACAGTGTGGAACCATCTCTGGTTCAAAGAAGCAGGAGACTTGCTCCTTTGGTCATACAGAATTCTCCCGGTTGAATTTCAACCACCTTCCATGGAAGCCAAGAACTGGTGAGCTCTTTTTCTTGTTGTGTTGTTGTGGTAGGGTTTTAGGGGCATTAGCAACTTTGGCCAGATTGCACCAAATAATATCTGTGTTCTGTGGTCGATCTGTTGTTACGAAAAACCCGTGAGAAAATTCTGGGAGAAAGAAACCATGCTACCCTCCTCTGAGACCGACTAACTCAGCCACATTGTGAAAAAGACCCATAAAAATTCATAATCATTGACGGGATTCGAACTTCGTCTTTTCCACCCGGTGAAGGATGGACAGCGATCATACTAACTGTGCAACCAACTGGTGAGCAAGCCTGTATGTTTATGTCGGTAGATGGCGTTAGATTCTGGTCAGGTATGATCTATCTCGACCGTAGAGGGTGCATTAGTCATGACCGGTCTGACACCGGCTGTTGAATGCCTGCTCGGTCGAACATAGTGACCGCATTTGACCACTCAAAGAGAAGGTTGTTCATTATTTTATTTATTTTATTATAATTTTTTTATGTAAGTATTTCTAGTTTGTGATGTTTCTAGTTTTTTTTTTTTTTTATATATATATATATATATACTGTAGACTTGTAACGTATTTTCTGTGCTTAGAACATTGAGATTGAGACGAGCACAGTTAAAATACAGCGAACACGCTGTAGCCGAGTGGTCTGCGACAGGATACATAAGTGCATGTGCGTTGAGTGACGGAGATTCAAGCGAGTGACTGCTAAATATTGTGCTGTTTCTTGTATTCTCTCAATCTTGTGAACAACTCTCGTCGTGTGGTTGCTCCGGATTATAAACAGAAAATTTCTTTTTTATTTAAATTTTAATACGCAGTACTCGAATTACTAATTATGTGTATATTGTTATACTATAAATAACGTATAATATTATATATCAATATATTATGTATTTAAATTAATTATTTTTAAGTTAATTTTAAAAAGATACCCACAATTGGCATGACAGCGTTTCACACAAAAATGCGACATTAAACTACATCAAAAGGTGTCACCATACTGTCTGGTAATAATAAAAGCTGGACGAAAAACTAAAATACTAGGGAGAAAAATTTCTGTCCTCCCTCAGACCACGTAACTCAGCCATGTTTTAAAAAAAAGCAATATAAAAATTCCCCACGTCATCGAGGGAATTCAAACTCAGGTATTTTCAACCCGCAGTAGGGTGGACGGCAGTACGATAAGAAGTATACGTAACAAGAAGTTAAATTGAACAGTTAACATTAACTTCCTGATAATACGTTATGCTCATGGATTAATTGGAGGACAATATGTCACTGCTTTGTGTACTGCGTCTAAATGAAACTGGAAAAAAGCTCAATGCCACGTTAAGGTATTAGGTTTGCCAAATTTTGGGTAACGGAAAACAGAATTGGACATTAATAACCATTTCCACGTGTCGGTGGTCCAGTGTTGGTGCTGACGCGCCAAAGTTTATGCGAGCAGTCTATGCGGATATTGGTCTTGATATTCCTCCGTTATACCTGGTAGTTATCTGGGTCCCTGTCCTGCGTCGCGACAGTGTTACGTAACGAGACAAACGGCGCTCACCACGGGCGTCGACCAGACGTGGCTGCCCCACTTGTGACCTCTGGCTGGTTATTCAACCGCTGTTTAACAGTCACGATAAATCGTGACAACTGAGAACGAGAGCACTTAACCATGATGGCTGTTGTCCAGATACTGGCTCCCACAATCATTCCACTTTCGAAGTCGGAAAGAGCTCTAAGCCGACCATTTCTTCCTCGCAGACATTCATATCAATCGCCAAGTGTGGGGTGTTGCTAATGCAAAGCCAACTCAGTGTAGATAAATAGCAATAAATGTTAATTACCTATTTATCGGCCTGTGTAATTTTATGGGAAGTATATACAAATATTTAGACCTTTAATTAACCTGCCCTTATATTACTGTATTATTTTCATTTTTTATCTGAAGTAAAGAAACTGATTTGATATTTAAAAAAATAATAATAAAATTATCCTCGAAGTTAAATAAACAGTGCCTGTATGTTTCAATTGACCAAAAAAACGCATTTCTAAGTCTAGAGAATTAATAATTTTTAATCTTTAATAATTAATACAGTTTACAAGGCGGGTTTTTATTTTCCTTTTCTCCCACCGACCACGCCGGGATCTATTAAATGTGATCGGTATACATTGACATATAATTAAACTTTTTCCTTAAATTAGTAGAGCATAGTTAAGGGATATAATTATGTAAGATATCGGGCGCACAGTCCGCGTCGAAGTGGGCCATACTACTTTTATTGTACCGCGTGGTTAACTGCTTCTCTTTGGCAACCCTCTTCCGCTGTATACACTCAAGTGTATTCTCGCACCCTTTAATCCGATCTCAACGTCATTCTTTCTTGCCCCTTCCCACCGTTGGAACTTTACTAGGTAACGTCTCTGCCCCAATCTTTGCTCGGAACACCGATCAATTGAATGCTGTAGTGCCAAGCTCTGCCCTTATATAGAGGAAATGCGCTACGTGGTGGCGGAAAACGCCAAGCATGAAATCGCGGTCGGGGGTGTTTCAAATGCAAAGCTATCTCAATGTAAATTACAGTATATAGAGTCCGCTTAAAGGAAAAAAATAAATATCTCTTCCCCAGAAACCTCCGGTCAGTTTGGTGTCCTGATCGATTTTGAAAGGAAATGGGAGCTCCCGCTGATTTTCCGCTACACTACTACTCCCACTTACCGAGTTAGGTCAATTACAAAAGTGAATGTTAAGAATATCACTTTTCTGATATTACAACCATTTTTTGCAGTTGTTGAAATACAATTAATTTCCCTAAATTTTTCCGAAATGTATTTTTTCACTCAATAATATTAAATGCACCCGAGTGCCAGTTAATAGCTCCAAATCAAAATATTTAGAATTTTCTCATTTTATGTATATTTTTGAGCCAAAGCCAAGGAATGTTTATACATCGCTGAATAATACCAACCCAATGTTATTCATGACCATTGTAAAAGCTTAACTATAGATATTCTTATTAGAGTTAGTTGTAAACTACTCTAATGAAAATTGTTATTGTAAATAAAACATTTTTTATCGTTTCTAGATGCATTAGCATATATGCGTAATACGCTATATTATCTTCTCCTTGACACCATCAATCCGTCTGTCCGTCAGCAAGTAATAACTCGACTCCCAATGGATGGCTTTGGATAAAATTTTATATTTGGGTCCTTTAGAAAGTTCTGATTGGAGGAAATGTCGCGGATGCGCAGCAGAAACAAAATTTTCTCGGTTAGTGGGTAAAAGTCATTCCCTTATTTTTTTATTTATTACTATTATTTTTTAAAATTAATTATGCCTATCTCAAAAAAAAAAAAAAAATAGTGACGACTACTAGCTGTTACTAGAAATCTCACAGTAAAGTGAAACACCTGTATTGTTGATATCAAAACAAGTCCATATTGTCCAGTTTATGCCAACTGGACAAAATCACAATCAGATTAATATATTTAGTTAAACGATGTATCACATAATTTCTTATATGCATAAATATACTGGAGTTATTAATACTTTACCTAACAACATGTATTTAAGCTGAAAAACAAATATAAAGTTCTTGTAATCTCTCTGGTTCAAATACGTAAAATTATCATCAAGAGTGTCAATCTTTATAATCGTAATCCTAATGGATGTACTTCTGAATTCTGTGTGTATGTGAATAATTTTGTGGCTGTTTCTGGAAGAAATTTTGGTGAATCAAATCGACTACTCTGGTCATATTGCAGCAGTTTTTATGTTATGGCTCTTATTGCATAGTTTTTGGAGGTGTGGTGGCATCAGGGCCGGCTAATAATGAATGCGTGAGGAGAATCGTACTCGGCTCTGCGCTCTTCAGAGAGAGAGATAGAGAGAGAGTCCCAAGAAACATTTTGGTGGTTATAAATGTACCTGATATTCCTGTTTGTTCATTTCTCACATTCCTACATAAAATGAAAGAATTATTGTTCATTTTGTTTCAAAACTCTAATGCTAATAATTCTACCCACTATTTTCGTTTCTCTGATGATCTAAAATATTTTAAGATTTCAAATTCATTTATTCATTTTAAAAAAATCTCGGAAAAATAATCACCGGCCAACTGCTGTGCTGATAAATCTTTTTTTCTCTTTTAAGTGTCCCAGCTATTTTATAATCATTTTTAACAGAGTTTTAAGTCGGATATTTCAAAAGTATCTTGAATTCCCTGACGTCAGGTAAGGTGGGGGGAAGACACTGTTTTGTCCTAGCACCATATTCAAACAGTTCCTGGGGAGAAATGCCGAACATAAACGGTCCTGGCGAGAGTAATCCCTATATGGGGGCCATGGCCCTCTGGAATATCGGCACTTAGGAAATGCGTGTTTCGTTTACTCCATATAAATATGAATATCAATAATGAATTAAAAGATCACCCGACTCTCAAATTAATCGATCAAATGATTGCAACATCCAGAGATTTAAATTTTATTTGCCCTACCGTAAATATTTTCCATGTCCTTGTACGCATAAAAATTTCTTCCAACTTATTCGATAAATTACCGTTAATTTTAGAAATACTGCAACGCTTTACCTCTCCAAATCTATTTTGGATTTCACAACTTATGTTTCGTGTTTATTGGCTTCTTAAGATGGTATTGGAGTAGGCGCCATTTTTTTTTTTTTTTTTTTTTGTTATTGAATTCAAGAGAGCAATTTCAAGTGTCAATGGGAGGAATAAATTACCAATTCAAACATTTTTATTATAATCGCTACAAATTTCGAATGGGAAATGACAAAAATATGAGATTTTCCTTATTTTAGTACGGGATACACAAAAGAAAAAGAGTAAAGTGAAAAAGGAAAGAAAAGAAAAACGCGTTCGTTCAAAACTAAATAGCGTGCCAATTTCCTTTCACTTCAATAGAGGAGAGAGGTTGTCACCGTTTGGTTTATTGGGTTTTGACTTATGTTATTACAACTAATGCTTTGTGTTCTCGCGCAGAGCACAACGCATTAGGGAAGGAGGAGGAGTGAGAGAGAGAGAAAATATTATTGACGACTAGACTCCAGATTCGTCGCTTTTTTTTTTTTTTTTTATGTAAACACTATTTGGGTTGTCAATTTCGCAGAGTCGAGCTGTTTTAGGGACGGGGCCGACGTTCTTCAAATAGCGATTTCCTGCGCTTTTGATGAAAGGTCTCTGGTTCCTATCCGACACTGAAGACGATCTTCTCTCTTTACAGGCAAAGGCGGGAGCGGCAAGGGCAGCAAGCGGAAGAAAGAGAAGAGTATCGAAGAGAACGGAGGGACCGCTGCCAATGACAACAGCAACTCGAGTGGCGACCAAGCGGGCGATAAAGGAAAGAAGAAGAAAGCTCGGACCACGTTCACTGGCAGGCAGATCTTCGAGTTGGAGAAGCAGTTTGAAATAAAGAAGTACCTTTCATCTAGTGAACGAGCAGACATGGCAAAGCTTCTTAATGTCACGGAAACTCAGGTAAGACAAATAAGATCGCTTTAGGAAATTAAAAGGCGTACAGAGAAAAAAATGGGGGGGAAAGACAGCGATTGAGGAATTAGTTTGATGCACTGTAATACTGACATTTTTATATCAATTTCGATATAACTTTTCAACGTTTCCAATGCTGCGGATAATTGTAATTAACCATCATATATTGTTTAGCAATTTAATAATGGGAAATTTTACGATAGCATTTTAATTTGAGAATGAAGTCTAACAAAAACAAGCAACTGAACAGCACCTATCGAATAACACTTATTAAGAATGCTCATCAAGTTGAGTAGATCAAGTTGAAATTTGATTCCATTCTTATATTTATTATCAGCCTTACCTGACAATACAGCTAATATAGCTGTTCAATAATTTTCTCTTTCTCTTATTTTTCCAAATGTCGGTTGCATCATCGACCGTTGTCTGGTTTTGCTAAATTCAATGGTTTTTGAAGAGCGAGAAAGGTTTTCGTTGGGTAAGAACTAAAGACCATTTCCCCTCTGCTTAGCTCTGCAGGACCACAATAAAAGAAGACCCAATTCCCTGAATAAAAGGAATCACCGTAAAAATCTCGGGTGGGATGGGGGGCTTCACTAATATCGTTAGTGTTATTTTAGGAGTTTACTGCCACAAGGGCTACCTGTGCCAAGTTATGCCTTATTCTTGACACCCTAAGAAAATTTCTATTTTAAATTAATGTTTAAGATGATTAAGTATTTGGTTATTTCGAATGATGATTTATCAATCATTTCCAGTTAATGAGTAAAAGAGTTCAAACGGATATTTGACTGATAGTCAGGCATCCAACTTAAAAAATCCAATTTAAACACACCAATGAGGATGTGTTTAAGTTGCGATTTTATAGAAGACGCACCCGTAACTAGTCATAGGCATAATTGAATGGATTAATCGAGACATTTCAAAAATCGAAATGTTAAAAATTATCGCTAAAATCATTCGAAAGATAGAAAAACTTCTGCTAGCCTTGCTTCAACTTGGCAAATCTTCTTTGAAAACGGTTAGATAAGTTTCAAGTGAATAAAACTGAAGGTACAAATTTTTTTTTTTTTAGGAAAATTAAAATAGCGTTGAAGTCTGCATAAAATTGCATGCACAAAAAATTTGCGCACCTCTGTTCTAGCAACATCAGTCCCTTCCAAATCCACGAAAACAATAAGCGAAAGAAGAAATTATCATCTTCCAACCATTTAATGCAATTCTATGTTTCCTTTTCTTTATGAAACGGTAAACTAGAAATCTCACAAAAACTGTGGGTGCTGGAAAATTTTATCCTGTAATTGAAATATGCAAATCAGGTAATTATGCATTACACATAACACATTATCAAATAACGGAAGTTACTGTATTTCAAACCTTCTATAATTTACTCAAGAATTATTTACCATCACGTGATCTCACTTAACGGATAGAGAAAAATTCTGGCTAAGTCCTGGAGTCCTCAAAAAGATTAGAGCAACCGTTCCGTATTTATCGAAATATTTCTCTGGGGCGTAAGAAGAATTGGCATTAATATCTCTGCAAGGAATAAAAACACATGAGATGAAAATTCTGTGTCTATTCGACTTTAGTACGGGTTGGGGGAGGGGGGAAATACACTGAAAATTCAGTGCTATCTTCCTTTTCATTCTCGATTAACGCTCAGAAATTACTACAGGTTTCTGTAAGGCGAACTGGAAGCAGCCGAATCGGAATTCATCCTGAAACCAATAGAACATTCCCACTGACCAGATCATATAGAACATACAGAATAGAACATATCATGAAAATTTGGTGCCAGCGTAACGTTTTCATTCTTCCGATTTCAATGAAATTTAAGGTAGCGCAACAAATCTTCAACGGTTGAATACAAAATTTCATCGAATTCCATCTACTGGGAACTGAATTATGCGGAACAATAGACAGATGGATAGACATGGTTAAGATAACCAGGCGATTTACACATTTGCGAACGTCCTTGAGAGAAGAAAAAAAACGCAAACGATAAATGAAAAATTTACAGGATTAAAAGCCAGTTTGAATTTGATTGAACAAAATAAAAAAGTAAAGAGTAAAAATCATTCTGAAAAACAAAGACCACAGACTAACAACCATCCTGAATAACACTCATTCAAAGCAAGAGAATATTCGAGATGACGAAGAAGAATATGGCTAATCATAACCGAACAAATCGATTTCATCCTCCTGATCATAGGAATACGATTTCATATTATTATTATAATTATTAGTTTATTTATCTAACACCCCTGTACGGATAATATCTAGAAGGATGGCTCATAAATAAATACATAAAGCGGAAAAGTCACAAAGCAACAGTCATAGCATCATGTATGAATCTCTTAGAATTTCTGCAAACGGATTTCGTCAGTCCTTACAGAGTCTTTTGAAGACACAAAAATCGTTCTTTACAGATGATCAAAGCACAAATTCCAAAGACATGAAAACTCTTCACTTCATTAAATTTTTATGTACAAGTTTTATGTACAATTATTAAATATGTACAAGCCCGCTGCAATGAGCTTCCTCAAGTTTTTGTCATTGCAGTGCCTATTCGGGTCAATTTTGAAGTCTCTAAAGAGCTGCAGAGTGTTCGCCGGAAACAGCCGCCTTAATCCCTCCCTGTTATGGAGACCGCTTCGGAAACTATGAGAGTAGTGGAGCCGAGCCCTAGGGCGTGGGCTGACCACAAGATTTTCAATGTCACCATGTTACGCATGGTGACATTGAAAATCTTGCCGTTGAATCCACGGAGCAACAACATTCAAGTTTGCATATAGAATGGATTTTAAAGTTGTAAAGGGGGTTCCCGGCAATCCTATTCAACCACCGGAGCACCTAGTATTCCAGGCTGATAAACTTCCTAGGTATTTGAAGGAGAGGATCAAATAATTGAGGCACAGAGGGAAACAGGAATAATACATCTTTGGATGTATTGGGTCACAAGTTGCTGGTTTCGAATCCCAGTTATCTCTCGTCTTACAGCCCAAATGGCAGCGAGAGTTTTTGTTCTGGTGTTTTGAAAGTAATTTTTAAAGGTAAGGCCCTCATCCCACGTCACTGCAAGGTCAATGTTGGTGCAGACTTTCCTAACCTGTGCTCCATTAATAAATAACTGGATTACATTCTTTATCTTCTTATTAGTTACTGTCAGTTGTGCTGATTCATTCATTCGAATGCTATGAAAGCTATCAAATGAATAGATTATGTCCATCTCTGGTTAACAACTGCCAATCAATTATAATCTCTCCATTACGCTCATCACTAATTGTAACTATAAAAAGGTGTGTTAGATGGGGATAACCGATAACAAGAACTACAAATCACCTGTTTTGTCTAAACCTAATGTGCATAGCTGTAGCTCATATTTCCTCTGCAGAAGTGTATTACTCACTTGAGTTTTTCCTACTCTGTTAGCCGAGTAACCAGTTTTAAAGTATACAGAGTTACTCATTCCGCGTGTTCGAAACCATATGATACTAATACCGTTGCATTCCATCTTAACAGTACTCCGACCCTAAGAGGCCATGCCAACATATAACAGAAATTTTATTCATTGTATTTTAATTTGGCCAAAGCCGCAAATGCACTTGAGAAGTTCGTGCCACCACTAATGCGAAAAATTCACTCTACTGTAGTAACGGAAATTGTTTTCAGACCTTTCTAAAAGAAAGGCAAGCAGCGCAACCAACCGGGCTCAGAAATCCTACAAAAGATACATTAGAAGATTGGCTTGCTCAAGAAATACGAAATACTTTGAAATGTCCTTTAATGTTTGTCCATACTTTAATAAACCAGTCAGATTATGAATGAAGTTCAGTAACGGGAGAAAAAAATGAATTTATGAAAGAAGTCTCACACTTAACGGGAGAATAATTAATTTTAGTCGAAATGGATTTTTCTGCCTTTAGCTACTTTACTACGTATGGATAAAAAAATCTCGTTTATCCTGCAATCTTTTGTGTTCAAGTAGTACTTATAAAAGCCACTTAAGCTGAGACATTGTGAGAAGATTGTGCTGATATAACTGCATTCTAAGAAAACTCATACGATGGTTCCCCTGCTGAGTTTCTCAATTGAGGAGCCAGTTTCCTCACAAACTGCTCAATGCATGTAATAGTTACTAGTTCTATAACTTCTTCGCCCTGAAGGAACTTGCGTTTTACTTTTTCTCCTAACCTTTATTTCTCGCTCAACAGTGACCCGCTTCCATTGAAGAAATATTGAATTGCAAACTGTAAATAACTGGAGCAATTCTTAGCGATAATCGCGCAACATGAGAGAGAAGTTGTAAACAGCCTTAAGTTTTAAAACTTAAAAAAAAAAGCGTTCAGTTTGTAGTTTTTTGGGATGTGATTTAGCTAATTCGAAGCTGATTGGTATTTACGATGTTTAATTACTTTCATACATAACAAATTCGATCTGATTTTTTAGCTCAGACAATTCATTGAAGCGTACAGCAAAGCTGTGTTCATGATCTAAGTACCTGCTGATAAACTATTTTCTTACAAGAATTTTTTCTCTCAAAGAACCAAAAACAATTTCCGAAGGAAGATAATTGTCTGTTTACAGAGTGCAAATGTTACTTCTAATGACGAATGATTGAACCCCCCTCTTCTAATGATGATGTTCAAGCATCGTAAGCATACACACGATATATGCTGACTTATTTATTGAACTTAACTATCCGTATATCAAGACGCCTGGTCAGCGTGAAGAGGAAAAGACAACATATGACAGCACGACAAAACAAATGGCCCTCAGTCCCCAACAGCTTTCACTCTCCCTCATACGGCAGCGAGAGGATCAGAGTGGAAGCAGAGGGTGCTAAGAATTCTGGGTGCGACCAGGCTGCCATGCACGGAAACTGAACTTGACCTGTTATAACTTAAAATCACTCATCGGTGAAGACAGGATATTAGAGCTGGAAAAGGAATTAGAAAATGTGAATTGAAATATCATCGGTTTGGCTGAAACAACAAGAAGAAATGAATCACTTATAAGTTTATCAAGTGGAAATCTGCTGTACACCAATGGAAACAGTGAAAGGAGTGAAGGTGGAGTTGGGTTTCTGGTCCATAAAGATTTTAAAAACAACATTTTGGAATTCAAAAGTACATCACCAAGGGTGTCAAGACTAATACTCAAGATTTCTAAGAGGTACAAGCTAAAGGTTATAATGATTTATGCACCAACATCGAGCCATGATGATGAAGAGGTTGAAGAAATGTACACCGAAATTGAGTCTTCTAGATGAGCAGAAAACCCACTACACTATTATTATGGGGAACTTCAATGCTAAGGTTGGAAAAAGGCAAAACAGCGCAGAAAGAGGAACTATAGGAAATTTTGGAATTGGTGAAAGAAATAAAAGAGGTGAAAGACTTGTGGAATTTGCAGAATCTCAAGGACTGTCAGTAATGAACACTTTTTTCAAGAAAAGGGTGAACAGAAAGTGGACATGGAAGAGTCCAAATGGATTAACAACTAATGAAATCGACTTCATCCTCACTAACAGAAGATATATTGTGAATGATGTTACCGTCCTGAATAAGGTAAATGTTGGAAGTGATCACAGAATGGTAAGATGTACACTTGATATAGATGTAGGAAAGGAAAGGAAAAAACTGACTCGAGTAAATAATACAAAGGTCTTTGAGATAACAAAACAGGAGAAAATGCAGTATGTACTGGAACTTAAGAACAAGTTTGAGCTTCTGCAAACTGCTGAGGACCAATATATCGACGAGGAATATTACAACTTTCTGAAAGTGATCAAGCCCAAGAAACCTATAGGGAGAAAGAAATCCAAAGAAGAAAAAATTAGTCAAGAAACACTTGTCATGATGAACCGAAGACGACAAATGAAGAGCAAGAAAAACACTGACAGGGAGAAAATTGAGTATGCTCAGTTATGCAAAGCCATTAGTAAGAGACTCAGAGAGGACATAAGAAGATTTAACACAAGAAAAGTAGAACAAGCATTAAGGGAAAACAAAGGATTTAAATCAGCAGCCATGAGTAATACAGAAAGACAAATGATACTGAAACTGAAGAATAGCGATGGTGTACTTATAAATAGCAGAGAAGGCATGATTCAAATAGCAGAAGACTACTATAAAGAGTTATACAAGGAGCGAGGGAATGATGCCAGCAGTGGGGAAGATGGATTGCAAAGTAGCAACACATACGACATACCCGGTATTCTTCCTGATGAGGAAGAATACCGGGTACATGCATTGAAGAAAATGAAGAATCAGAAAGCCCCGGGGAAGATGAAGTTACAGTAGAGTTGATTAAAATTGGGAGGAAGAGACATAACACAAAAACTGGCAAGGCTCTTCACAAAGTGCATTAGAAAAGGTGTGACGCTTAAGCAGTGGAATAATGCAATCATAGTTTTGCGGCATAAGAAAGGAGATAAATCAGAAATTGGAAATTTCTGATTTATCCAATTAGCTTATCCCACATCTACAAGTTGTTCACAAGGGTCATTACTAACAGATTAGAAAGAATACTTGATGAGAATCAACCGAAAGAGCAAGCTGGCTTTAGGACAGGATTCTCAACTATGGATCACCTTCACGTAATATCACAGCTAATGGAGAAAGCAAATGAATATAAAACACCATTATGCCTGGCATTTGTGGATTATGAAAAGGCATTTGACTCCATACAGCATAAGGCAGTGTTTCGGGGACTGGAAAGACAAGGCATAGATACCCCATATATTATGATTTGGAAGAAAATATATGAGAGTGCTACCTCCTTTATTAGACTAGACAAAGACAGTAGGAAATTTAAACTCGAGAAAGGAGTTCACAAGGAGACACAATATCTCCGAAGCTGTTTACTGCTGCCCTTGAGGAAGCTTTCAGAAGATTAGACTGGTCGCAGAAAGGAGTCAATGTGAGCGGAGAGTACCTAAACCATTTACGATTTGCAGATGACATTGTGGTCATAAGCCACGATCCCAAAGAATTAGAGGAAAATCTTAATCAGTTATGCACAGTTAGTAAGGATTTTGGACTAAAGATGAATATGGCTAAAACAAAAGTAATGATGAACAAGTATGCCACTGAAAGGGAAATAATGATTGAAGGAGCAGTAATTGAAAAGGTGGAGTCATATACTTCTCTGGGACAAGTTATTAGCTGTAATAATGATAAATGGCTGGAAGTCAAGAGAAGAATAAATTTTGGATGGATAGCATTCAGGAAATATAGTCACATACTGAAGAGCAATATCCCAGTTTGTCTGAAACGTAAAATAATGAACCAATGTATACACCCCACCATGACTTATGGAAGTGAAACTTGGGCACTCACCAAAAGAATGGAAGAGAAGTTGAGAACTATACAGTGAAGAATGGAACGAATTATATTGGGAATCAGATTGTTAGATAAGAAGAGAAACACATGGATTAGGCAGCAAACTCAAGTAAAGGACATTCTTATCAAAACTAAAGAACTAAAATGGTCTTGGGCAGGACACATAGCTCGAAGACATGATGACAGATGGACAAAGAAAATAACAGAATGGTACCCAAGAGGAGCTAGAAGAAAACCTGGAAGACAAAGGCGGAGATGGATAGATGAAATTCATGAGTTTGTTGGGTAGTAAATGGATGGCCAGTGCTCAAAACAGAAGGAACTGGAAAGTTGCTGGAGAGGCCTTCATCCTGCAGTGGATTGAAAATGGCTGATGATGATGATCCGTATACTTAAGGAAATATTTTTAAAGTTCTATTGCCTTCTCTGTACTGACTGCCTTTTATTTCAGCCTCAACTGGGCCAGAATCTTCATTATTGACTCTGCCAGACAATAGGCAGTGCAAAACTTTTGGCAGCAGCCAAAGACAGAAGACAAAGTCGTATGCTTCTTCCAGATATTTAACATTTCAAAAATAAGACAAATTAAAACAGCTCGTCGGAATGCTGTTCAGAAGCTGACACCTGAAACTAATAGACGTTCTTTTGTTTTTGGCGTAAATAAACTTAATAGCCTACCTTTGTTACTACAGTATTTGTAATGGCGCTTTCTAAAGAGAAGAAAGTTTTTTTTTCCCCAATTTCAATTTCAATTCCTTTCTTTCATTTGGTGGAATTAGCAGCCGCTGTCCAAAGTCACGAAACCCCTTTATTTACCTATAAATAAGCCGAAGATTTATTTAGTGTGTACGCGCGTTTATTTATTAAAATGTATTTATTTTGCCTTTTTCAGTTTATTTACTCGCAGCAGGAGCGCATATTTTTTGCTAACGCGTCTTGACATCCCGGTATGTCAGCAACTACACTTGGACGAGTGTCATGACTCACCATGGAATCTCGTTTGTCGCTCTAACTACACACGCTTGTTCGCAGACTTCCCGCTCTCTCATCAATTCCTTTTGGTTAATTATGCAAGCGCGCGAGGAATTTTCTTGGAGATGTGGGATTACTGAAATAGACCATTTTACACGTCGATGACGGCGCAAACAGATCCTTTTGGTGGAAATGGCAAGCTATCAACATTCCTTTCTTGATTCTCGTTACCATGGAGCTATCTAAGTAACAGGAAGGAAAAAAGAGGAAGGAATCTTCCTCGTTTCCTGTTTATGATATTTAAATATTCTCAGCAGGAGATTTTTCAGCAAAACATCGCGACTGCAAGAGCTGCTGGAAATTTTCATATTATATTAGGACGGAATATCTATATGCCGTATTTAATTATAAATGCGCCTCACCCTGAACGCATTGGTTACATTTTTGCTTAAATATTCTACGACGTAAATGCAAACACAGCTAAAAATGGGTGCGCGCGCGTTTCTTACTAAACACGTTCTCAAGTCTTACCACTGCAAAACCGAGATGTTCAGCAAATGAGGGCTGTCAAAACATGGAAATTGCTTGTTTCAAGAACATGCACTGAATGAAATCTCTCTCTCTCTCTCTATGATGTTTCATTAAGAGACCCCTTTTGCTAAGACGTCAACTTATTTTTCCGAAATGTAACTAACGAAGCAATTGAATTAAACTTTAAAAATTAACTAGTTTTTATTTAAAAAGTGAGATTTTAGTGCTTTCTTCTACAAAAGATCAATTATTAAACCGGGCCGTTTTCAGTGGCACTTCAGTCTGAATGTATGCTCACTTATGAACAGCATTACGAACGACAACACTTTTTTGATTATCGCTACTGTTATTGCGTAGTAGAAGCGAAAATTGGCGAACACGATTGGCATTTCCAAGGATACCTCTTTCTGGATCGACTAACCGCATCGTTTGAAAAGATTCAGAAAAGGTATTCCCTTCAAGAATGCATTCAAACTCCTTTCCAGGAAGTTGCGTACCTAAGCAGCTGTGCCTCAGAACAGAATTCGTAGCCAGAATTTGTGGGACCACTGGACAAGGAACACCATAGGGTCTCTCCCGCTTCTATTAATATGAAACGCCAATGCGTCACTCGTAAAAACATTAGTTACAATGGAATTTAAAGTAATGTTCAACAAATCTAAACTATAGATAACTATTAAACAAAACTGGTACATAAAAATAAGCAATTTAATAATCTATAATGTTATAAATAGTTTAATTTTAAAATGCGCTTTTTATTAAAAAAAAACACGTTCCTTGCCTTTATATTTTCAAAATCACTTAATTAAACTATTTCTTTTTCTGTCCATTTATTGCAACGTGCTCTCACCTGGTTTGCAGCATAAATTCTTTCGAAGCCTAATTATTTTTAGTTTACGACATGACCTTTCAATACTCTTTAGGCCCAATTTTGAAATTTGGACTGATTCTTATTTGCCTAGCAATAAGTACTGTATTATTTAAAATAATTGTTAATTCACAATCATTTTAAAAGGCACTTTTTTAATACACTTTACTTTGGGCCAACGGATATCAAGCTTTCTTTTAAATTTTATTTGCAATAAATATCAAATATATCGCACGCAGTTCTCATTTGTATGGCTGCGTCAGTAAGTTTATGGTCGCTGGTTTTTGCTAATTCTAGTTGTTCACTTTGTTTACGGTGCTCCTTTATTATATAATAATATTATTATTCTTATTTGATAATAGTATTCTTTCTATAATATTTACAATTATTTTATCGACACAGACCAGTGGGCCCTTACGTTTTGCTAATTCTTGCACTGTTTCCCTTCATGGGGTCATCGGCGTCGAGAGGGTGGGGCAAGAGTGAAGGGTTCTGAACACCACACAGGGATTGCGTTTCAACTACTACCAGGATTAAAAAAAGGTGGAGCTCAATGTGGTTGCTGGGCATCGCCTGGGAGAGGAGTCCTTACCGGATCCCAATCAGCACAGGTCTCCTGTCTGAGCTCCCGCTCCTTATTACTGAATTACTAATTTAATAAATTAACATAAATTCAGTAATAAGAATCATCACCTAGCAAACACAGAATTAGAAATAATCTTATTATTAATTGAATAGAAACAAAAGAATTTTTTTAAAATTTACCAATTTTTGACTTGTGACGCTTTTCTAGGTAAAAAGAATAAAACTTTCTGTTGCCTTTAAGCTACTAATCTGAAAAACTCAAAATTTTGACTTGCCATTTTTCTTGAGAGGGTACGATACATGTTAAGTAACAAAGTAACATATTAAGTCTACATTAAGTAACAAATTAGTTACTTAATGTAGACCATTAGATTTCAGATGCATTAGTAATCAGCATATAATTCATTATTAATAACAAAAAAGGAGCAAAAAGCAATGCCTATTAATTCATTCCTCCAACTCATCACATGGCAGCAAATATATCCAGTCCTATCAGCTGCAATATACGGTATAAAGATAACCTGTGATATGTATGGAGGAGAAAATAAATAAATTATAATCCCAAATTTCTATTAAAGACCTTGGACATTTTTTTTCTAGGAGATTCTGAAGAACTGAAGGATGATAATCATAGAGAAAGCATGAATAAAGAACGATGAGTATATCGCATATAAAACGGATTAGACTTTACGCGTGATAAATGCAAGGCTATGAAAGTTAATAAAGCCTCGGGAATCGACATGACTGATGTGGATATAGGGAAAAGGTTTAATACCATAAAGACCGCAAGCTTTGAGGTCTGTTTCTAACGAATGTCTGATATATATTACACCAATAGCACTATTATCAGTTGTTGGAAAACTATATGAACCGCTAGTTATAGTAGTAGTAGTAGTAGTAGTGGCATGTGATGCAAGAAAGCAAGTGTATGAGCTTATGCAGCATCAGCCAAAAAAAAAAAAAAAAAATCGCACCATTCCCTCCAAATGCCTGTCCAGTTCCTCCTTAAATTTATTCAACCTATCAACTTCCACAACGACAGATGGAAGTTTGTTCCGGCAATTAACCACCCGCTGGCTAAAGGCAAATTTCCGCGCATCTATTCTACATCTGTCCTTTCTTAATTTAAATTTATGCCCCCTTAGGTTCGTAATCTGAACAAGTGGAAGGATCCCATCAGAATTCAGCGTGCTCAACCCATTCAAGGCCTTATACACCTCAATCAGATCACTGCGCAGGTGCCTAATCTCCAGCCACTGCAATTTGCAGAACTTAAGCCTCTCTTGGTAAGAGGATCCCCTCATTCCCCTCACCAATCTTGTTGCCCTTCTCTGTACACGCTCAAGTAAATCTACATCCTTCCTAAAATGAGACCTCCAGACCTGTACGCAGTACTCAAGGCGTGGCCTGACCATTGCCTTATACAGAGAGACAATAACCTCCTTCTCCCTGCTAGCAAAATTCCTGTATATCATTGACAAAACCCCATGACCTGCTCTGGCAGCCTGTCTGCATTGCTCAGAAAACTTCATATCTGACTGCACAATTACTCCGGTCTTTTTCATTTTCTACCACCTTAAGTGTAGTACCACACAGTTGGTACGTTTCTCTGGGGTTACTTCTACCCATATGCAGTACTTTGCATTTGTCACTTCCAAGCAACACTTCCAACACCACTTATTCATCCCCTTTAATAACTCTTTTTTTTTTAATTGCTTCTTAAATTTATTCAAACTACCTTTCACAAACACACATGAAGTTTGTTCGAACCATCAACTAGTCATTCTCTGAAGGCAAATTCCCGCACATCTATCCTACAACCATCCTTCCTCTATCTCAATTTATAACCCTTCGTGTGTAGTCTGAACAAGACAAAGAATGCAATCGGCTGTTGTTGTTATGTTGTTATTTGTTTTTTAGGAGCATTAGCAACTAAGGCCATATTGCTCCGGTGCGGTGGTCATTCCCTGACCTTTCCGCATACTCCGTATTTGGTGGTGACGGGCTCGAACCCCGGTCTAATCAAGAAGCGTGTGCTACGCACTGCTGTCCCTCCTTCCCACCTGGCTACGGAGGCGCAATGCAATCGGCGTTCAGCTTAATCCACCCAATCCTTTTTTTTTTTTTTAACTCCGGAACATCCGCATAGAACCAGAGTACATCTTAACGATGAACAAATATTTTCACCATTATAGTATACCGATAACCAAATAATTGATACTTTTGGATTACAAACTTAAATAACACAGTCTCTTTTCACTGTTTCGATCGTAGACTTGCACTCCATTATCCCCGAAAAGTCGACCACAAATAACCCTCTCGCATACCCACTTTCCGGATATAACATGTGTTCAGCAGTAAAACGCATCTTGATATAGATTTCTTTACATGCAATCAGCTTCAGACATGATAAAGCATTCCGTCCTTTGGCATATGGGCAACTTTCTACACCGTAGCATGGCTAAAGGATGAGTAAATAACGCCGGAACCCTGTTCCGGTTCGTCATAAGCATCAATAATACCACGCATATGAGTTACATTCAGTTTTCTTGACATTCCGTTTCGTAAAGTTTTCTATTTCGAGCTCTGCACCGAAAACAGTTTCCTGTTCGTGAGTTGGGAGCAACTTATAAGGAAGGGAGCAAAAAACACCCTATTCCGGAAACTTTTTTGCCAAGACCTCCTTTACACTGCGAACAGCGAGTCTCGGAGCGTGATATTAGTTTTCTGATCCGAGTCTAATTATGTTAACCTTCGTGTCCTTATGCTTTAATGGCGCAAGTTCGTGGTCATCCCGATTTTATTTTCGAGAATATATACGAGTGGGGCTTCAAGAAAGATTTGTATTCACCCAGAAGTAGTTGTGATAGAAGGGTAAAACAACCTTTTTCAACATAATCACCAGACAAATTTACAGGACAGTTTTTTAGAAGTGCTCTAACTGTCCTTCACAACACGACTTGGCAGAAGAAATCACCTGATCGTCAGCAGCAAAGTGTTTTCCACCAGGAAGGACTCCAGGGCAGGAAAGAGGAAGAAAGTCGAGGGTTGGAGGAATAAGCGGGATGCGGAAATATTTAAAACCCATATTAGTGAGCACACCACACCGCAGAATTCGAGGAATGCTCAGGGGCAATATCGTGGAGCATGCGCGCACCTCTTGACAGTTTTCTCCGTCTTTTTTTTTTTTTTTTTTATAGCAGAATGTAGTTTTCTCAGGTGATTGGAATAATACTTCAACATCCTAGTACAGCCCCTTCTGAAGGTAATCTATTATTGCTGATCACGCCATACTGATTCGGAAAAAAGGTGACAGCATCGTTTTGCCAGCACTTGGTCCCTCCCCATATTTTTGGGGGGTTTAGAATACGTCCACTGTTTTGACATTTGTTTAGTTTTAAGATCACAGTGATGGATCCAAGTTTAATCCATAGTACTAACCGTGAAAAAACTTTTCCTAACACATCGACAACTTATCATGTGCACATTGTGCCCTTTCCTTCTTCTGATAAGAAGTCATGAGTCTGGGAACCCATCTAGCAGACACTTTACTCATATGCAACTGTTGATGGATGGTGTTCTCTACAGACGCTTCACTAATTTGGAGCTCTTCAGCTAGTTCTTTTTGGCCGTAACACGGCGGTCTTTCAGGATTAATGCCTCAATTTTTGCAACACTCTCTTCTCTTACAGCAGTTATCGGGAGTCCCGGGTCGTTGCTGGATTTTTTCATCATGCATTGAGGTCCTTCCACATGCGAATAGTTTATACCAATGTGCAACAACGCTGTAACCGAAACAAAAATTTGTGAGATTGCTAGAGAGATTTCAAGGTAAATAAAAAATAAATATAAATAAATTAATCTTTCTATCTACTTCTGGGTAAACAAATTTTTTTTTTTTTGAATTGCCTTCGTGGATTTGTCACAGGTGTAACCAATTGGTAAAATTCCCTTTAGCAAGTTCCCTTATCAAGACCAACTGAAATACAGTCTGAATGTGGGGATATGCAAATTCAAACATAGTAATGTCCACAACTGCGTTTCTGTCAATATCGACTAGTAATTGCACGGACATTGTGGGATGACTCAGAATGCCCATGCAAAACTCCTGATCTGTACAACCAGCAAAGATTTATCAGCAATGATTTGAACCTTGAAAGAAACTGCAAAATTATAGTGAGTATTTAATATGTTATCTGCATCAGTGCACGTGTAAAAAAATTCTGAAGAAGCTGATATAAAAAAGCAGTGGCTATATTCAATTCTAAGAAATATGCGCTGGACATATGGCTTTCTCTGGAGCAAATAAGCAACCCCCCAACCACTCGATTAGCATTTTTACTTACACGCGCCACCGAGCAGATTCAGCAGTGTTTATTCCCCCAAGCAACCGCACATGATGAACCCCACATTACGCAAAAATATTACTTGTCTAGAAAATAGAATTTTTTTATTATATACATGTCAAAGAGAAGTGTTACTGAAGTGTTGATAGAATATTTTAAGGATTAGATCAATTTATTATCCTAGAAAAATTCAGACACATTAAATCACATTTTTAAGCTGTCTGAATTCCCACCCCAAACCCCCCGGTAACGCAGCTTTCAACCCAAGTCCATAATTATAACGTAATGAAAGATGTCAATTCTAGTTACGTGCCTGACGTAGCTCAGAGGTCAGTGCGACAGGGGAGGTACATTTAAAGTTGGCTGTGGTTCGAGCCATGTGACTGACAAATAGGTAATGTTCTTGTATTCTGTGAACTCTTCCCCTAGGTGGTCTTCCCGAAATATAAACAGAAATTGCATTTATTTCATTTTTTTTCCTTATGGGATGGGGACTTTTTTGTAAATGTCACCTTAGAAGTTCGAGATAAAGACCTGTTAATTCGAAGATATAAAAGTGGTGTGGAAGGCAGTATAACATAACATAATTAGTATAAAATTTTATGCTTCAACTCTTTTTTTTTTTTTTTTTTTTTTGACATGGGATCACAGAAAAATGTCTAGCAATTATGCTGAATAAGGATTTAGGATAGAAAAGACAAGTCTCGTCCTGTAGCACTTCAATAGCCCAAGGTGTCGAAATGAACAGCCACAGCAAGTTAATGTCCTAGAAATTGCAATTATGTTGCATAAAAGCGATATCCTCTTGATAACCTTTAGGTTACTTGTTGAACAAAAAAATAACTGGTAATGCAAACTGACGCTAAGTAGGAAAAGCATAACCATTCCGGCGACAGAATCCCACTAAAGGAATGTTAAACAGGTGGTAGAAAGCAAAGAGCACTAGACACAAGTAGTTTAGATTATTTTCTACGTTGCGTACTTGGCTGTCCATGTCGTAAAATGTCCCATAAATTGTCGATAGATAGCAAGTGGTGGGGGGGGGGAAAGAAACACACCCCTTATTATTAGTAGTAGTGGAATGGGCAAATGATGCAAACAACTACAACTAGGTTTTCTCACAGGCACCTAGTTTTCAAGCAGTGCAATTTGCAAAACAAAAGTCTTTGTAGTAAGAGGACCTCTTCGTGTTCGTAACCGATCTGTGCTTTATTCTGCGCTCGTTCCGAGACATCCACATCTTTCTTAAAATGACGATTTCATCTGCAGTACTTAAGATGTAGCTTAACCATTGCCTTATACAATGGGATAATCTCCATTTTGTTCCTGCTAGCAAAATTTATGTATGCCATTGAGAGGATCCTATGAGCTGGTCTGGCACTACGTCTGCACTGCTCAAAGAACTTCATGTCACACTATACAATTATCCCTAGGTCTCTTTTGTTCTCCACCACCCATAGTATGGCGTGCTTCTGGAATTACTGCTACCCATATGCAGTACCTTGAGTTTACCAATATTAAACCTGATTTGCCACTTTTCAGCCCTCTGCCTCATTTTTATACGAGGACTTACTACATGAAGCAAGCCTTGATTCCTGTCATTAACCATCCTGCCAATCTGTGAACTTGGATAATAAATTTGATAGTCCTTCTTCAATAACGCAAATCAATATTGCAAGCAGTAAAGGGCCCAGAACCGAACCCTGTGGGAACTCCCTAATAACATCATTCCAAGAAGAGCGGTATTCGTTTATAACCACCCTGTCTTTATCCACAGAGACCAGTAACTTGGCCCTACGACACTGTTGTAATACAGCAGTCTTCCATGCGGAACACTGTCAAGCTTCACTGAATTCTGAAAATTTTATATAAATAAAATAAATAAATAAATTTTCTGTTTATTCTCCGGGACGACCAAACAGTCAGAGGAGTTCACAAGATAGACAGAATACAAGAAACAGCACCGTATTCAGTAGTCACGGGCTCGAACCCCGGTCACTCAAGGCACGTGTACTTATGCACCCGCGCGCCTGACCACTAGGCTATATCATAATTATTCTTTTGCATCCAGTTCTTTTGTTACTACGGCACAGTAGTAATCAGATTGCTCAGAGAGGATTCCCTCCCCATCAAAAAAAAAAAAAAAATTACAAACCCATTTTGGATGTTTGTTTTGTCTAGAGGCAGTCGATGTAGCGTAAATCATTTTAATAATGGCGACTTGAAAAATGCACATTTTTAATTGGTATTTTTGAAAGCAACTATGGCATCTACGTTAGGTTTCCAAGACATTCTCTAAGATAACATTACACGTTATAATTTAAGTTAGACAATCTAACGCAATCAATTTGCATTTACAGCTCGCTCGCGAACTTCAATCTCGGGATTAGCGACTATTTCATTTCGAATAGGACATATAATTTTAATTTAAGTTTCTGTTTGAACTTCATTCCTGGCTATTTCAAGCCTAGTCCAATTGATACCGACATCCAATAATACCAGTTTCCTGCCAAAGGGCCTAACGTCATTATGAATATCCATCTCAACAACAACTGTACATTGAGACTTTAAAACTTGAGGATGTATAATTATTGATTAAAATATCAACTACTTTCATAAAGTACATCCTTTTAATCTGACAACATACAAAGCGCTAATGGCATATAATGCCTTCTAGCAGAACGATCAATGTCAATATTTGAACAAATTATTTTGCACAAATAACTGGAAATTTTCCCTAAATAAATTTTGGGTGCTTTATGTAAAATTTCATATTAGTTTCACACGCAAATGCGACGATATTATTCATTGCGTACACAAAATTTTTAAAATGTGCGGTGTCTAAAATTAATGACGTAAACCCTCAATTGTTTCTTTCAGTAAAATTGGTAAAACGGGCTACGCATTACAACCTGAGAAAGACGGAGTAATCAATAATTGCACAAAAGGCAAAGTGATATTTTCGCAATGTCCGCTTGAAAATGGAGAAATCTTTTCACTCCATTCTCACCTGACTGAAAAATTGTAAAATTGTGTAGTGCGCATCTTATTTTTTAATACAATTACGACTGGCTGTTTGTAACTGGTGGATATTCCAGATAGCGAAATAAGGACTCTCCACTGGCATTTAAACACCAGCGAATTATTCCTGATACAGTTGACTTCTGAAGTAAATATAGATATTTCGGACCTCCCCAATCTTCGGTCTCCCTCCCCTCTCTACCTTCATCATAGCGAAAGCCCCACACATCAAAAACTTAATATGATAAAATTACCTCACGCCCAAAAACACGGCCTAGCAAACCAAAGCGATATTACCCCTACGATAGCGCAGATTTTTTATTTTTTTTCTTTCTTTGTTTATTTATTTTTTTTTTATTTATTTATCTATTTTTATTTTTTTATCTATTTTTCTTTTTTATTTATTTATTTTATTTTAGGTCCTAGCCGCCGAAATCCCAGGAAATTAAGCGGCAGGACCTGCCAGAGTGAATCTACAGCTACTGAGTTCCTGGTCTTCCTCCACGGGTCGTAAGTGGCACAACGTTGAGCCTCAATAGGGGTCCAACGGCTAAATTACCAGATGAACAACGGTACAGAACAATACACATGAACAATTTCCACACACTTTTAAATCTCTGGCATTTCCCAGTGAACCGTTCCATCGCAATGAATGCAACGCGGAGATGGGGGAAACCCCTGGTGCCGGAAGACAACAACACACACTTACACCTCCCTTTATCTAAAATAACTGTAACATCAAAAGAAAGTTTCATTGGTGTTATTATTAGCTTTGTTATGGTGGTAGACGGATGGCTAAACCTGATGCTTCCACCATCCTAAGAAACCAGAATGTTCCTTTTGTTTTGTTTCTTGGTATATACATATTTCGTTTAATCTGTAAATTTTCTTTACAGTGTACCATTTTCTACTTTTATTTAGCCACCATTCCACTTTGGCTTCGCGTGGTTCTAAGGACAGAGGCAATAAAATCTGAGAGAGAAACATGTTGGAAGTATTTGGTTGGCAAATGCTTTGTTCAAACACAAAATGTACGCGAGGCGTGTAGTAATAATGATATTAGTTTAATGACCCAAAATCAACCTTATTCTTAACGGTACGCAAGATTAGTATAAAATTTGCAAACTAGATTGTATTTTATTGTATTTCTGATAAACGTAAGTGTAAAACCAAAAGAGATATTCGTACCTATTTTCTAGACTGATATTTTTGTTATGTGTGAACGTATAAGTTGCAAAACTAAGGGGAAAATCGAAAATCTCCTTGGAAACTGGAATATAAAAGCTTTGTTATAAAATTACTAAAAGCGTGTTCTGAATACACTGAAAACCAAATTTTCTTTTGCAAGTTATTATAAAAAAAACACGTTGCGAGTATTATAAGAAATCCTAAAGAAAAATTACTTCTTTAGGCACACGGAAACGTATTGAAAAGTGGCAAAGTTGATCGGTAAATAAAACCGAAAGAAAACATTACACGCAGATGCATCATCCACAGTATAACAGGTTGACGTCATAACAGCTAAACATAAATTCTGCCAGGTAATGCTTTCCGTTTTAAGTGGAGTATATGCGGCGCTTCTTGACTCACTACAACGATCACTCGCCAGCTATCACCACAGCCAGCTGACATCAGAAGACTCGGGCCCATTTTAGCTGTCTGGTAATGTTTTTACGGAAGGCTAACCTATTCCACATCTCCAACTGCTCATCCTTCTCCCGTTTCGTCGTAGCTCTAATGAACCCGCTCGCCGGGGTTGATAACTGAGCCCCCCACATAGTCTCCCGTTGTTCACCACCACGACGGCTTTTCTCGTTACTCAGAAGCTATCAAACTGCCAGGCGCCAGCAAGCGCACGTCCACGTTGGGGGTAGCTTGGTGCCACGAGACGACGGGTTTAATTACACTTCTCCCGGCTCTGCCGACGGTCTTGTCCAGCGAACACACCTATTGATCGCCCGGCACCCGAGCGGTGACAGGCTCGTCGTTGGGGAAGATTACTAGGAGTTTGAGTAGCGCCTGCCATCAGCTTTGTACAGTGGGTGAACGGGCGACGTGTCGCTCGAAGGATTAATGGTTTAATTTGCAGACCCAAATAATAGCTCTTGATTTCTAAGAGGAGTGTCCAGGCTATTGTTCTCTGTTTAGTTTTTGCTCTTACACTTAATACTTCTTTTGCTTCTTCAAAATTCAACGACGGAAATTAATACATTCGGTTTCATCCACTTTCCATCTATACAACTCGCACCACGCCATTAAATGACAACGCATCGCCCGATGCATTTCTTACCGGCCACTGATTTTTACTGAGATTATCGGGATGGAAACAGAAGTTTCAACAATTTCTGTTGACAACACGCACAAAGGAATGTTCAGAAAGACAGTCAAATAATCGGTACAATCCTGAGAATTATATAACAATAATACGTTTACAAAAATCTCCTTGGAAACAGATTTATTATTAATGTACGTCAATATTTATATGAATAATAAAATAAGCGTCATTTCAATTTTACGATATAATATAATATACGATTGATAATTTAATTCCTTACAATAACAATACATCTATATAACAGACAGAAGAGAATGGGAACGGCAGAGAAGTACTTTCACTGTTATGGAGTTTTATTTGATATGACGTCACTGTTGGATTTTAGCAAAAGGCAAAAAAAAAAAAAAAAAAAAAAAACCATTTCATATCAGAAAATTCCTCTTGTTAATATAGATCTGTACTCGGCAGTAGGGAACTCGCATTGCAGCAATAGTAATAGTACCGTTTTTGAAAGTATGCTTCGTTGGCAATTTGATAGCGCTCTGTTGCTATGTGCATTATTTACTTGCCCTGCTACTAACAGCTATCGACTCAGCAATTGAGTTGGTTCAGTTCATCATCGAAGCCCAGAGAGAGAGAGAGAGAGAGCCGGGAAAGACAATAGGAACATAAAGACAATAAAGAGCTCGCGATCGTTAACCGTAGAGTTGATGAAGGACAAAGACAATTGTGGAAATGGACAGGAGTATTGAGTGGAGAGTTGTTCCTAAGAGCTCGTTTCATCAGCCTTTCCAATAACGAGATGAATTTCTGCGCGCACTAACAATTGGATTCACAATAATCAAACTGTTCAGATCTGCAGATAAATTCTTGATGGATATTATATTTTTCTTCTCCCATCGCGATGATTTCGTTTGAACAGCATTAGAGAGCAGACCCGAGCAATCAATGTTATACGTAAGCCGACTGTTCGTACATCGAATCTGCGATTTTTGTGAAAAAGGATTTCTCGAAGTCAAATCTACCGAGAGAGAGAACTGCTGATGGCAGAAATCTCATATATTAATAAATGGCATTTACTTGCCAGACTGGATTACGGAGATTAAATACGATGGCTATGATAACTTATTTGGAGATCCTGCTCTCCAATTTCTGGCTTGCATTTTGTCACAGAAATCAGCGAAAGCAAATATGATCAGTCGTTCGTAAGCAAAAGCGTGATGCTTTCGCTTTTATGACTGGTTTATTAATTTTACCTTTGTAAGCTGACTGAATTGCTTCGGTCCCGATTTTCTTTGAAATAAAGATGCTGTAACAGATTGCATTTGGGGCAAATCTGAAATTCATTAAGCAGCGTACACGTAATGCACGAGGCACAGGATCAGATACATATTCTGCATCAATTTTATGCGCACGAATAGTGAGTGTAATAACAGACTACGCAAAACATCTTGCTCTTTGACTTAGCGGGGCATTCTTTGAGGCTGAATCCAGAGAATCATTACGAGTTATTATGTAGCAGAAAAAAATATCCCGCTATTTTTACCATGTGGGTGGCGGGGAGAGCTATAGCTCTATCAGCCCCTACCTGGAACCGTCCCTGCTGAGCACCTCAATTTGAAACTCTAAATTCTTTCAATAACGCAAAACAGACGAAATTACTTTGAGCTTATTCCTCACTTCTGCCACACGACCGGTTCCAGCAGACGACGTAAAAATTAGCATTTGCTTACTATAGCAGCGTAATGGAGGAGAAGGGGGGGAGGAATATTTTCGCAGGAGTAGGTTCAACGTTTTCTCCAAATCAGAGCCTACGAAAGGCCCCAGCGGACATTTTTTGTGGCCGCTCTATTCCATTCTGGTCATTTCTGTTCCGCAATTACTCATCCCCCTCCCCTCTCAGCCGCAGCGATAATTGTTTTGAAGAAACGGCGGTTCCAAATGGCTGCGTTCTCCCTTTTCTGCGCGCAAAACAAAATTCATTACCCTTTAGAGGATTATTTAAACCTCGTTTATGTTTTGCTAGCATAGTTCATGATTTTAAAATTATATATTGTATCCCAGCTATGCTCGTGGCGCGCTCCACATCTATCTATGAAGGAGAGGATAATAAACAGCGCGCGCTGCCCCACACACGAGAGAAGAGCGGAAACGTTATTGCGCGTTAACTGAACAGCCGTTATCGATTTCAGAGTCCTAATTTGAGGCGTCAACGATACGGTCGCTCCACTATAAAAACCTAATTTTACCGCTAGTTGCAGAGATGTATTTTATGTTAAGGGACATAATTCTGCTGACAAGGATTTACCGAGGTTCCTGTTTTCTTCAATTAAAATGCTTTTTTGAATCGCTATGCCAAAGCTTTAAATGCCTTCTAGCACGGAAATACTCCATTTAAAGAAAGCGAAGTTTTTCGCTAAGTACTTCACTGGTGAGAGAGAGAGAGAGCTCCCAACGAAAGAAAGAAAGAAAAAATGTAAGTAAAAAAAGCTGTTTGTTTATTGAGGTAATTTACAGAGAAGCAATTGCAATATAGTTTGAGCGTGATGAAGGAAAATGTTTTTTTTACGATCTTTTAAATTATCTATCGTCGAATAAATTACTGTCTTCATCACAGGCACGAGGATTGAAAGAGGTAAGTTAGGCGTAATGGACTTTGTATTAATTCTTGTTCAAACAGCGTAATATTTTTTTCTTTTTTCAGTTTGTGCGTGTGTGTGTGTGTTGTAAACGATTAGTCCGTTTTTATTCGTGGGATTTCTGTTAGCAATCCGAAAGCAATCGGTTCTGCTCAATAGCAAAACATGAGTTTAACTTTCCGAAGGGCAGTTGGTATTAAATAATTAGGTGAATTGTAAACCGACTGAAAGAAAGAGATACACTTTCTTTCAGTTTATGAAAAAGAGACTTTTTCATAAAGTGGGATGATCTTGACCAATGACCTGATTATATGATAATCTCCCACTTATGTGGAAAAATATCAGATAATCCTGATGAACGTTATTAGAGGTTTTCTCCCCTTAATTAGATGCCCTTAATTAGTTCCCACTTAGGCACCTCAAATAACAATTCCAGGAATTCTTCTCCCATAGAACTTTGCACTCGTGGTTCTTTTCAACTCCTCCTAAATTTGGTGTCCTGTTCTTGGCGCATTATAGCCTTAGTAGCTAATGCGCCAATAAAATCAAAACAAACAAAAAAACAAACATCCTAAATTTGGTATTACACTAGTGCCAAATGAAATAATCTATAAATTCTGTCTCTCCTTGACTGGACTACTGCTTTAAATCACCCGACCCCGCCCCTTCCCCTCCGAATCAGCGCACAGATTGTATCGCTGAAATTATTCGCGCTAAGATAAAGTCCTTTATTCCCCATTTGACTCTAGTTTTTCGAAACCAAACTGAGGGAAACGTGAATGAGGGAACACGTTGATGATGTACCAAGAAGACACTTCATTAACGTGAACATAAATAAATTTTCTGTGTTATATTACTCCGGGACGACCACACGGTCAGAGGAGTTCACAAGATAGAGAGAATACAAGAAACAGCACCGTGTTTAGTAGTCACAGGCTTGAACCCTGTTTGCTCAAGGCACGTGCACCCTCGCGCCTGATCATCCGCTGAAGCTACCAACGACCATCCTCTGTTCCAAAAATGGTAGTGAATCTCTTTCCTGAAGGAGTAAGTTAAAACACGAAGAATCTTTAAGGAGCTTGATATCGACAAGTCTCCAATTGCAAAGATAATTTCTCCAGTTGTTCTTAAACTTGTTGCAACAGTGTTTCGCACTCTCTCTCTCTCTCTCTCCCTCTCTCTCTCTCTCTCTCTCTCCTACCCCTGTCCCCATAACTTGTAGACTTCTGAGAATAGAAACAAATCGGTAAATATATAGTTCAGTTGTCTCTCATCCATTCACGATTCATCAGGATAATTTTTCTTCATCTTTATACAGTTCCTCTATTTCTGTTCTCCTGGCCCAGCCATCCTCGGTGTCTTTAAAAAAAAATAAAATAAAATAAGTCTGTACAAGTTAAAGACCAATTTCAGCAAATTTAAAGAAGGTCGCCTTTCTCTTTTCTTATTTAGATTCGACATCATCGAGAAGTGCTGATCTTCTTTTCAGAGAAATTCTCTCTCTCTCTCTCTCTCTCTCTCTCTCTCTCTCTCTCTCTCTCTCTCTCTCTCTCTCTGGGCGAAAACGATCTGTTTGATTGTTTATAACTTCTGTCGTGGCAACTTAACGACCATGAGACATTAGTATATTATAGCTGTAAATTTCGTGTATCCTGTAGTCAATTGGACGTTTCGTCTAACAAAATTGCCCAACGCAACCCCAAAGGTTACCGAAAGGAAACGTCATACGATCACGGCCCAAGTACGCCTGCCATGATGTGAAAAATATTCTTTAAAATTATCTCTCATTCACAATAGAAAATATTTCTCAACTTCGGCCGAGAACGGGCATCAAATCTAAGACTTTTTCAAGGTGCTAAAAAGCAGAAATGCAAGCCTATTAACAAGAGACCAGTTAATGAGAAGACTTTCTAGAGTTTCCAGTTACTCATACATTTTGTTTTTTTTTTTTTCTTTTTGCCATCCATCATAATTTAGAATAATATTACGTATAATCAGGTTTGTGATGATTGGAAGTCGGCTAATAATTTCGACTGGGAAAATCAACACAAATTGGTTTTCTTTTTTATTTTTTGGCTGGAATATATTTTAATATATGAATGAATTAATATACCTGTACACACACTACTATTAAAACAGTCAACTTTACAACCATTTTTCTTTGAACGTTTTTACCAGCAGTATTCAATGGAATATTCAGCAAAACTAATAAACAGTCAAAGGCAATGTATTTTCATTATAAACGAGATTAATGTCAATTTTCCATCGAGTGTAGCACAGTGGTTTTTATCCTAGTCTTCCTACACAAGGTGGAAAAGGCCTGCTTTTTTATGGGCCTTTCGAAACGTTGCTGAGTTTGTCGAGCAATGGCTGCAACGATTTTTCTCCCGAAAAAACTCGGGGTTTTGTCCGGGAAGCAAGCAAAGCGATAGAAGAATTCACAATATACTACACCAACATTCTGGCTTTTGTGCTTTTATACATATCACAACAACAACCCTAGGTGGCAGCACTCGTGCACGGGCATTTTCACGTATTTATTGTCAGAAGAAGAACGGCAATTGAGAAATAACATTGTTCCTTCATGCCATCCTTTTTTTGTGGAGTTTCATGAGGGATGGTGAAAATCGTAGCATGGTGCAAAAATTTGGCCAGCTGTGACTACGGCTTCAATACAGCCATCACTGTTACCGAGTGATCAATTTTAAAATCCGGTTGTTGGATTTTACTGCGCATCAATACCGTGGACCATACTGCGCCAGTGTATTATGTCTGCAATTTGGCTCCCGTTATGCTCAGAGTACGAACTGCCGCATTTTGTGCGAGATAGAGTTATGCACTTTGGAATTAACAGGATACCACAAAATACTTTTGTTGTCTCCATTTCGTAAACTCCCCTGACCTCCTGTGACCATCCCGAAATACAAACAGAAGAATTTATTCACGATTATAAAAGGAGTTATGTAAAAGCGGTACTACGAGACAAACTTCTGGGTTAAGGTAACTTCTAGCTCCTTTCCGTGTGAGGATTCACAACATTTTGAACACGACACCAGTTTATTTCTGATTATGAAGTTATCTGCATTCCTCAGCGACATTTCCGCATCTGAACTAAGTCCTGCGTCCTCAGGTGGAAAACGTCAGCTGAGATCTAGGCAGATACTGTGTTTGTGCGCATGTGTGTTTCATGTTAAGTTACAGACCTAGGGAAACTCATATTCATGCTATGCGATAGCTGACATTGATCATTTCAAAAGTAATACCAACAACTGATACAAATGCGATTCAATAAAATAAATGTGATTTTACTATTAAAACAACGCATTAAATACGAAAAGCATGAAGGTAAGCGTAACTGGATGGTGATAATGGTAGTTGTCACCCTTTTTAAGAAATTAGCTGGATTTGAGCAAATTTCTAGGCATCACGAAAAACACCAGTGGAAGAAGAATGCGACACAGAAGAGAGCAACAGGAAGTCTCCATTAGGATCTGGACACTTCTTAGCATGAAGATTGTTCACGGCTCTTTTATGTCCTTCTGTCGGAATACCACAGGGAAGCTTTGAGGGGAATGTGTTTTGTTTGATAGTTATGTGATTTAACGTGATTAACGACGTGCAAAAGTTAGAGGAAGAGTAAGATGTTAACAAATTAGCTTTATCTTTAGATGAGTACCAACATAACCATCAGGATGTATCAGATATGGAAGTGCAGACTGGCAAAAATTGCGGCCAGAAAATGGCAGAAGGTTCTAATACCACATCAACAAGAAGTTACTTTCCTACTGTTATTCAAAATTGAGTTTGGGTTAAGTATTCGTTACTTTAAAACTGTTGCGAGATTTAACGTAGGCAGAAAATAAAAATGAAGCTGCACATGTGGATAACAGCTAATTGAAATATGCCACACCTGGTTTAGAACAGCCTTAGGCAATTTATTGGTAATCCAGTAATGTAAAGGACAAAAGCTTGGGAGAAATGACTGTTACCCTACAAATAAAAATCTTAATTCTGAATTGAAGCTTCATCACATCAGGAGTTAAAAGAATTTTATCAGACGCAGATAAAATTCGCCCTCCCCTGTTTGTCATTTCTCAGAAAAGAAACAAACAATTTACATACTGACACTATTTTATTTTCTAGCTCTTTGAAAATTTTAGATATCAGACGTGTGTGTGTGGGTGTGTAGCCTGCCATTTTGCAAATCTGAAATTTGTCTTGTAGTTATACATTCAGATTATAGCTGCGTTTTAAAATTCTGCTTTAAAATATCGAAAAGCATGATAAACTTCTTCAATATATTTGCTATAACTATAGTAATCAATTGCAGGAGATCCTATCAGAATTTATACATCATGTGTACATTCTAGCAGGGTCTTCTTGCATCCATGTTCCTACAGATGATTATGCCTACGCAATTAACAGTTATGTCAGCTGAATGAATAACCGTTTCACGATTTCTTTAATACGTTCACATAAGATACCGTATCTGTACATTGGGAAGCGGTTCATTTCTTCTAATAAGTTTATAAAAACCTCTCATCCGTAAGATTTATAAATCCTTCTGGCTGAGGAAGGCAAGAATTCGCAGCGGTTTCTACCCATCAATTTCCTTCTCCCTAGAGAATTTTCATATGCGATCAGAGTGCTTTTACACCTATTCGCCAAAGGGTCCTTCTGCTCGCTAAAACACTGTGAGCCTACTAAATCCCTTCCTGGGAGAGATTCTGCTGTTACCATTATCTTTGTCAGGGGGGCCACTGCACTGCCAACGTGGAGGTCTGGTCTTCAGGCAAGTGAAGTTCTCACCTGTCGTTAACGTTACACGCAGTTTATGATTGTCCACAGGGAGTGTCTGAGGGAACCTCTGATGATCTTTATCATAAATAGAGTACTGCCAGAAAGCCTCAGCTGAAGCGTTTTACACGGAGACTTTTCTCTCTATTATAACTACCACAGTTGGTTATGCAGCCCTCATTCTCTGTCCAGAGCTATACAGCTTCCGTTGCCAACTCGAAATTTTGCTGTAAATGTAAACTACACGGCCCGCTCTGTTGATTGAAATAATGATTCTCTTATCAAGCAATGCTGGTTTTTTTTCTAAAAATTTAGCAAAAGAAGTAGAAAATAATTTTATTGTTATTTATTCCATAAACATAAAAAAACAGTGACCAAGCACAGAAATAGCAGTATTGAAAATGATATTGGCAATGGTTTAAATAAGTGCTCTATAGGACAAAAGAGCTGAACGCAGGTACTGTATATTCACACTTTGTTCCACCTGTTTAACACCTTAATGGCTAAAAAATAAAAACAAAGCACATGGAATCATGAAGAATACTACCTTGTACTGTAGGTAATGTTCTCTGATTCTCTCTCTTCAATACTACACTTTGAAATGTCTATTTATCACTGGTATCGAAGACTTGATGTCTTCTACATGGAAGACATTAAGTCTTCAATACCAGTGACGAAATGCTTAATTTTTCATTGTAAGCTATTTCGGGATTTAGTACATTTTATGTGAAGAAAACTGTACTACTCTACTTTCAAATAAGAGATAAAGACCAAAAACTACACTGTTGCACAGAGATTATTATCTTTGCACTCTTTCCTTTTACACTCTGACTCAGGTCTTTCTAGCCAAGGGTGTACAAGCTTGAAGGCAAGGCCGAATTTCCGGAAGTGCAGTGGCGGTTGCTTCAGGTCTCAAAGGTCGTGAGGGGGGGGGGGGAGACCTGGAACAACTGTTGCAATTACTGTTGGTACAGATCCCCTCCCCGTCTTATGAAGCCCTCTAAAAACATATGCTCAAAAGAACCTTTTGAGCATATGATTTGAACCTTAAATCAAGCTCTGGCAAACCTATCGTTAATGAGAAGATTCCATAATAATAATTAAAATCATTATCCGTCTATTTTCTAGTGCGAAAAGAGAGACAACGGATCAGTGGCTGATTCAACCATAAAAGGAAATAAATTCTTAAGCGTAAGGCACGTTTCCTTCTATACCTAACGAACGGTGTCACGAGCTAAAAAAAGTTTGATATTGAGTTCATTCTCTTGAAATTTGAAACTTAATTAATTCATCAAGAAAAGTAGGTAAATGCACAATTTTATACTATAAGCCTAAAAAATTATTCCCTATTATAATTGGCCGAATGGTAATATTTATGCATTAGAACATAAGATCGTTTAGGAAATTTAATTACACTTTCTGTAAAGGTTTAATATAAATCTGGTAGGACGGGCGATCTTTCTAAGGGCAAGTGTTAACAAGTGGAAACTCATATCAATGAAGTCTCTGAGATTTGGATATATAAATCCAAGTCTTGAAACAAAATGATAACACATCCATCTTATCCAAAGGATACTGGGCAACGTTCATTATTCTTTTAGTAGGGCGGGAGAGGGAGCGATGAGTACCTAAAATCGTTGATAGCAAAAAGATCGTTTCAATTTAAGCCAAGAATACCGGCATCGATGCACGTTTTGTAACAGCTGCCCCCTTCTTCCCATTATTAAGAGGCTACATTGCGTTGTTATGTTAATTAGGCACTCAGCCGCAAAGTGTAAGTCAGCCAATTTGAGCTCGTGGCACTGCTGCAACGGCAATACCTGTTTACATCAGTCATCCGACTGACGGTAGTTTTGAGTTCTGTCAAGAAATCAAATCCTGAGCTTCCTGTGTTACTAAAGAGTTTTGGCAGCAGCCCGGCCTGGAAAAAATTTCTTTGTATTCGTGTCAACCGCTGGCTGTAACTACAAGTATTTTCTGGAGACAACAACTGTTCTTTCAAAGAGGAAAACGAAAGAAGCACACTCGCTATAACTACTTCGTCCCTATAAAAACACACTTCTTAATAAACGCGGTTAAAATTAGCCAAAGTAACTACGTCTGTTTCTCTCCCCGCATTTTGCTCCAACCCTACACCTTCACATTCCAACTTCGGCAGTGATTATTTTTACGCAAAAACCTCCTGGTTATCTCTCAACACTATCGCATCATCCTGTGCTGAAGCATGCGCCACTCTGTAACGGTACCCAGAAATAACTGATGTTATCTTGATCATCGGAACGGTGCTTTGGGGCTGCTTGGAATAGTTGAACAAACTTCTGCTTCGAGATCATAAAAAGGGGTTTTGAAGACCTAATTTTAAGATTGGATGAAGCTACTGCTTGACAAGAATTGTACATCCATTTCAACATTTGCGATATTTTCGGCCGAACTTGGACCTGCGCTACAAAGGGCGAATTAAAAATAAATAAATAACAACGTCAGATATCATCTCCAAAGTTTAAATTTATTTTTGAACTGATGACAGTCTGGTTGACTGCCTCTATGGAACACATTGTCAAAAGGAAAATGCCTCTGCGTGTCACTGGACTATACCGTAATTTAGTGAAATAATAATAATAATTTAGCAAAAGTTTAAAAATAATTTTAATTATTTTAAAAATTTACTGGAAGATAATATGTTATTAATTATAGACACTGATAGAGTTTGTCATAATATAGACCAGAGTGGTTTCAAACTTTTACACCTTAAGCCCTTTTAAAATATTTCATAAATTTCACGCTTCCCACGCCCCCAAGTTCCAGAACAAGTGCAAATAAATAGGTTTGACCTATTTATTTAGCAATAAATATTACAAATTAAAATAACCCCACTTCAATAAAAAAAAAAAAAAAATGTCGCGAGGGTACACTTTGGGAGTCTCTGTGTATATACACAGTATATAGACTTGCATTGATATTTCTTTGAAAGTAAGCCGCGTGATTGGCTATTCGAACTAGAACCCATAGCATGGCGGCTCCTGTGAAAGAATAAGCTATTATTAATAATATTACTGTTATTCTATAATACTTTTTTTATTTATTTTCTATTTATTTTAATTATTTTCGCTGATTGCAATAAAGATAATACACGTTCCTAATATTGCAATCTGCTGGGACAACAAGGTTTCCTCGTCCCTTGAAACGGGGGTTTTCCCTAAAGAAAAATAGGCGAACAGACCATTGAACGCACGCAATTTATGAACATAATATACGTGGGTAGATAAGAAAACTTCCAGAAAAACAATGCCCGTTTACCATGACATAAGGAAAACAGACAAGCGATACACCGCGCTCAACCTCAACTGGATGACCCTACCCACCCAGGCGGAAGAACAGAAGACAGAAAGATGGGCGAAGAAGGCACTCCATGGCACTCACTACAATAACCTCCATCAAGATTAGACAGATAAGAAGGCTTTCAACGCATGGCTAACCGACGTAACGCTCTTCCCCGAGACCGAACGATTCTTTCTCGCAATCCAAGACCAGGTAATCAACATCATCAAATGCAGAAAATCGACCACGACCCCGAAGTGACAGGCGACCATGTCGACGATGCCACGTTGCCTTAGAAACAATTCAGCACATCACCACCGGATGCAGAGTGTTCGCCAAGGAGCAATACACTCACAGACACAACCAGGTCGCCAGGATCAGAAGCCAGCGTAAAAATTCCAATTGATCAAGGAAAGCATACCGTATTACGAGTACGAATCTCAGGCCGTACTAGAGAGTCTTACTCACAAACCAAAAACTACGCGCCATAAGAACGGATATGGTGATCCTGCACAACAAACCGGCGCCTCCGTAGCCAGGAGGGCAGGAGCAGCAGAGCGTAGCACACGCTTCTTGATTAGACCGAGGTTCGACCCCGTCACCACCAAATACGGAGGATGCGGAAAGGTCAGGGAATGACCACCGCATATCCCGGAGCAATATGGCCTTAGTTGCTAATGCTCCCAAACAAACACAACAAACCGGACATACCCCTCACTGACAAGAATAAAAATGGTATACTTGCCTGATCGGCATAGCCCAACGTAAAGAGCAGGAAATACAGAGACCTTACGCAGGAATTCAAAGAAATCCCCATCACCGTGTCTACCACAAGTATGATGCTGAAGAGTTTACATAACAACTTAGAAGAAATTGTCTTTTCAGAGTACATCTGCACGGAGCTCCGGAAAGCCGCCGTACTGAAACACCTGTAGGATAGTTCTCGACCAGTAATAAAAATATCCGGACATAACCACCACCACACGCAACTGCTAAGTACTCGCCATGGGTATAGAAAAAAATAATCCACGAGGAGAACATCGAAATGATATTGTAACCTATGCTTTACACGCTGAACGATGAAAATTAGGCATTACGCCAGAATTTGGCTTAAGAATTAAAGTTGTTTGGGGGAGAGTTTATATGTGGACTGTCCGAAACAGAACTATGGCTACATCGCACATCTTTCCTGACAGGGTTCCTTAAATTAAAAAATCAATAATTAGATAAAATAAAAACAAAGCCGAATTTAATACGCAGTGTGGTAGATTCTTATTATTGCGGCTTGTATAATACGTGGCAACAGACCGCAACATCCTTGCCCACTGTAATGAACCCAGTTAAAATGAGGTTGTAGCTCCGTTCCTGTGGCCTCTTGAGGACTGTATCAGTGCAACAGTCAGTATTACCACTTTCTGTTACATTTATTTGCATTATTCGAGTAATACGCCTGTTTCTCCTGTGGTAATTCGCCCCAGTGACGTTATTCTCTCTGATTTTACTTCCCAAACCATTCTTTTTTTTTTTTTTTATTTATTTCAGTAAATTTAAAGCTGCAAACCCTCAGTTATTTTAATCGGTTTTTATCCCATCAGACTCGTTTCTTTACCCTGTTTCCACTGTCCTGTCCATGGCTGGTTGTTGTTGTTGTTTGGTGTTTAGGAGCATTAGCAACTAAGGCCATATTGCTCCGCGGGGGGAATATGCGGTGGTCATTCCCTGACCTTTCTTCATCCTCCGTATTTGGTGGTCACGGACTCGAACCCCGGTCTAATCAAGAAGCGTGTGCTACGCACTGCTGCTCCTGCCCACCTGGCTACGGAGGCGCCTCATGGATGATGGAAAATATCCAATTTAGAATCCCGACAATGACACTAAGAATTTTTATGCACCTTTTTTTTCACAATTTTTAATTCAATATCAATATTTTTTTAGCACAGCTACATAATGTTATTTCTCCTGCCGACAACTTAAAATATTTCTTATATTACTAATGAAATAAATTGCCGTGCAAGACGTCAATATATATGCCGTTGTCCAATATTGTAATCTGCAATCATTTAGATAAAATAGGTTTACAGCTGAATTCTCTCTGACAAGTCAACACAGCTGCTCACCATAACTAACAGGAACAAAAGGAATCAAACAATTTACTCATTAAAATGAAAGTCAGCTCGTACATTGACCTGGGAGTGACGTGGGGCCAGGGCCTCACGTCGGCCGCGAAACAGGAGATAAGAGGCATTCGTAACCAACAGCTACTGGCCCGATATATCCAAAAATGCAACGTCCTGTTTTCCTTTTTTGCCTCAACAATTTGGTCCTCTACGCAAATTATCTATTTAAGAAAGCTTCTCGGCCTGGAATACTCGATGGATGAACAGGATTGTCGGGAACCCTTTTACAATATCAAAAGTAATATTATATGCAAACTGGAACGTAGCTCCGTGTGCTCATCACTATCTGCTTACCTCAACATCATACATAACATCTGCTGCTTTGCGCAATTTCTGGCAGTTTGGATGCTCTCAAAAACGAGAACTTTGTGGTTAGCTTAGGTACCGTTTTACAGAACACAAAGAGATTAAGACAAACTGTTCCCTATTAACACCCTGTAAGTTTTCAGAGAGACTAATAAATCGGCCCAAACGGGGGCTGTTAAGTTTTAAACTACTAAACACCATTTGGCACTTCTCATATTGTGGGATTATTTTCAACTGGGTTGTCAGTTATGGTACCCTGATGGTATAACAGTAGACAGTAACCGATGAAGGAGCAAAAAGCCCTGAAAAGACCATCTCCGGGTTTTACCAGCGATGAGTCAGCAGCCAGACTTTGTACAAACCAATTAGAATGAGTATGAGTAAGGAATGTGTCATTTTCTTTTCTTTTAGGAGTAAACTTTTATCTCCTACTATCCTTCTTCTTTCCGCTATCTCTTCAGCTTATCTCCAACTTTTAGAAGTCTATAGGCTAAAGAGCATTGCATCCCTAAATATACATCCTGAAATAGCCGTCTCGATGGTGGTATCCACTGATTATAAGTAACAACAGTCTTTTCTATGGGGGAAGCGCTACTTACTCGAAGTACAACCGGATAGGCAACCCGTTGCGAATGCAATCAGCGTAGTGAATGTAATTAATTTACTCCGTATAGACATGACGCAGTTGCACTAATTATACGTCATCTAATAGCTGTATGTATAAAATTATGCATTTATTTTTATTAAGTATTAGCGGATGTAACTTACACTCTTCTAGATAAATTTCAGTATGGCGATGTTCAATCAATAAGCATATAATAATGATCTTTAGTTTCGCTTCTATGGCCAGTTTTCTTCTTCTTCGTCATCTTTCTTTCTGTATTTTCCAAATGAAAATTTTTAAAAGTTAAACGCGAATTGAGTCTATCTTCTTTGCTCTGTTATTTGTGGTTATAACCACTCGGAATCGCTGCACAACGCCTGATCCGCTTATTGTGACCATAGGTCACATTATTCGGTGTTTGATAATAGCACTGTTGACTTAATATCCGTTATTGCCGGTCATTTATCACATCCATTTTGTATTCCCATTTGTGTGTTAATTTAATCTGCGCTGCGCAATGGCTTCTTGATTTTGTTTGTTAACTAAGTTTACATTCATCCACGTTTCTCGTCATATTACATGCTTGAAATGCCGTCTTTATTGCCACTCCTTATATGGCCATTTGCATTCTACTTGCCTTGCTTCATTCCAGCCCGAACTTGGCTTTATTTGGTCATTACTCGGCGTTGCATATTCGCACTGTTGCGGCAGACAACAGGTATTTATCAAGACCCCAATGAAAACTTGGTTTAAGTCGTTATTTGGCGCACACTTCTAACAAGAATGGATAATCCGTGTCTGCAAACTGAACTCTAATCGCGCAGTGTAAACAGGAGAAAGACGGCAACTGCCACGCCTATATGGCTGCGTTCCATCCGCCGACAAGGCGGAGTGGTGTGAAATTTTGCACGAAGTTAAGAGTAGCTAAATAATAAACATGCAACTTGTCTTTTTTCTCTTTCTCTTTAAACCCACTAAAGCAATTTATTTTCATTTCGTCCGCAGATACAGTTCACGGCAAATGTGCGAAGAGAGGGGAAGTTTCACCCATAACAACAGCACCTCATCACTCATAGTCAAAGTGAAAGGCGCTGCACGGCTTTTATAAGTGACGAGAAGCGAGTAGGGGGTGAGGTTGCCATCTCGTGTGTTAGCAGAAGAGGTTGTACTTTCGGTGCCCTCATTTTGGGCTGTTTCCCCACTTCCCCAGACTTTTGCCAGTCCTGGTAACCGTATTAATAATAAATTAACGAGCGCATCTTCACATTTCTGCAAGGGTTTCTAGGTCCTGCTGAATATCATTAGTGTCTTAAGGTAAAATGACTTAAACCAGCCTTATATTTGCGAGGTTTGCTCGTGCTTTGGTCAATGCGAAACGTGTTTCGTAATTACACGTTTTAAATTCAACGTAACCTCGTGATTATAATTAGACTCCAAACAGGACGATTCTACTCAAAAATATTCGTCAAACACGTCTCATTAGATACCATTATTGTGTGGTGGTAGCAGCTTGTCAGCCAAAATATGTCCTGCAAGACATTGCAGTGATTTCGCCACTTGTCAAGCGTCTGGATATGTTCGAGTTCGATTCCTGTCTATCTATGAGAAGAGCTTCTGATGTATTCTTCAATCGAGGTTGCAGTTAGCCGATGTCAAGAGGAGGGACTAAGCTTTTCTCGCGAGTAATACCGGGTTTTTCAGCCCGGACAGGAGCCAGGTGCCCCATTAATATACACTTGTACAAACATAATGTACAACGGCCCAATAAGGTCTAAGTCGCTAATGCGTCTAAAACCCAACAACAGTTTAAAACCACCACAGCCCCATCTGAGCTCATCCAAGCCCATTATTTCGTTGTCTGTCTACTCGCCTTCACATTTCATCAAATGTAAATTGATTGAAATCATCCAGAAGATTACAGGAATAAGCGCTCACGCGCAGTAGAGAAATCATCCGTATAGAAGTGAGCTGTGCATGATTTACAGCGGATGAGTTGTCTTCAAGAAGTCGTTCGCAAGGCTATCGAGCCATCTTATGCAATCGAACAGAACCGAACAAACTAACAATATTTCAAACAATTCTATGCCATTCTAAGTGGTTTTGTTTTCTATAACATTCATGAATACTATTCAATATTTATAACATTTATGAAACCGGTGCAGAGACCTCCAGCGGCTATAAGTTTCCCATAATGCGAGATCTTTGCTATGCCACCGATTTTCGTACTGACAAAAAAAAAAAAAAAAAAAAAAAAAATCCCAAATATGTCTACTTGTGACATTTATTCTGTATGTAGAAGTGTTTAATAAAATTAAATTTATGAAGTACCGAATGAAACCAGTTTCCCGAATATTTTTTTTCGGTCACTGTTGGGAAGGGGAGTTAGACGAAAAGATTTTGAAGAAGCGGAGAGACCACAGATCATCGTCTGAGAAAATTTCTGCAACATCTTTGAATTATTACCCCGATCTGAAAATAAACGAACTCAGCCTTTTTTATATAAATACCTGGAAAGGTACCCACTTTAAAAGTATGGTCATTAAAACTACTGTATTAATTATAACAGTGTTGTAATTTGTGTGTAGGTGTACAGAGCGATATAGCCCAGTTGTAACTGCTGGGTTTTAGGCGCATCAGCGACTAAGACTATATTGCACCGTATACATATCATGTCTGGGTTCTGTGGCCGATTTGCCTGTTCACTGGACGAAAAACCCGAGTCCTGGTAGGAAAAAACCTTGCAACCACGCGTGAGCCTACTAACTCAGCCACGTTGTGAAAAAATGATCCTGAAAAATTCCTCGCGTCATTGATAAATTCAAAATCAGGTGGTTTCTCTCCCCACCCACACACAGACACATACCGTTTGGATGGAACGACGGTTCTACCAACTATGGTACACGCGAAGTGATATAGCCCGCCCAGAAACTCTGATCTGTTGGTCAAGCAAGTAATGAAAGTGAGAACACTTTAGTATTGATTAGCATTAATAATAATCTTTTCTTCATTTACTTTTGAGGATGTCAAGTAATAAATATTTACATTTGTCAATTAATAACCATCCCCCTTTGTCACAACATTGACACTGATGAATATTGCAAATGGATTAACCTTCTTCCCATTTAAGGCAATAATTACAAATATCGAGATAATGATTTATTGAAAGAAAGACTTATTTCAGAGGAGTCGCAATATTCATTCGACAATGAAGCCCTCTTAAGGAAAATAATTTGTAATTTTTCTAACACAAGAAAGAATTAATGCTTTCTCCTCTTAGTATGCCTGTAAAATTTCTAGTCTCAAGTTTCATGGTCATAAGCTACGCACACTGGCTCTTTTATTATTGAAGACAACGCGTTGTTATCCACGTTATTTTTTAAAACATAAATGGTTAAACTTTCAGATTAAATTTGACGTCTAAGGGTATCTGATTATTATGAATACGATTTAAAGTATGCACATCAGGCAAGCTCTAAGGTACATATTGGAACAGCATCACTTTTCTATTGTAACGCAGTAGAGAACGATTCCATTAGGTTATCTTCCTGCATAATGCAATATTATTGTCATAAGATAAGGAGTGACAGTTGAGCAGCTCGTAGCAGCCACAGAAACAATTTCAAGGCAAAACGAAAGCCCTCTGAGTTTATACAAAAAAGCATCGGGAAGTGCATTCCCATCAGCTTTTCCTCCTTCTACAGAAGGATCCATGTGAGTTGGTGAAAACACTGTCCCTGTAGCCAAGATCAATCGGTCAATGTTCTTGGGTCAACATTCGCTGTTGAAACCAGTTCGAGATCTGCTCTCATTAGAGGACAACGTGGAATCCGGTCCGGTAAAGTGACCATTATCTGTGGCCAGATGGTCTGAGGAGGCATCATGAACGGCAGCGCCGATATCTACATCTTTGTCGGTAAAAAAAAAAAAAAAAAAACGAACTGCAGCCATTATCAACTCACTGCAGGATGGAAGCCTCCTCAACGATTCATGTTGAGGGAAACGGACCATAATCTACCACGCTGGTCCAGTGCGGGTTGGCAGATCGACCGTATTTAGTAGTCAGGGGCTTGAACCCCGGTCTACTAAATCCTTGAGTCCTATGTGACGTTTCGTTTCATAAGTGTCGGCACTGAATTTAATTTTCCTAGACAATAGGGTTTCACACGGGGCTCAGCCGGGCAAGAAATTCGTTTAAAGATAGGACATCTCTTCGGATGGGGTAGCCAGCCAGATCTACGAATTGAAACAGGTTGAGCTTGTCAAGAATGCTTTGAGGAGATGATAGTCAGGAAGAATTCGGTTCATGTCAACTTACTCCTCTTCGCAGAGCTCTCCACGCAATAAAATCCGCTGCTGTAGTAAAGAAAAAGGATTTATTACTACAACGCCATACTGTGAACTTTGTAAACATCGATGCGATTCTCGGCGGCAATCATACTCCTTATTAAGCCACAACGTGTGAACAGTCCTGCATATTTCAGGAATTTCACAAATAAAAAAAAAATAATAATAAGTCCCACCAGTGAAGTTTCGCCGTTCAGTTTGAGTTCCGTTTGATTAGAGCAACGATGGAGACATAATGGCACACGTGTCAATGGAAGCACGCATAAAAAATATACTGGCACGCAATTCACCTATAAGTTTATACTAAAAAGTGCATTTTTTAGATGAAGACAAATTTATCATCTGGAGATGAAAACCTTAATTGTGCGTAAAATTTTGAAAAGTAGTCCTCGATAAAAACGTGCAAGTATTTTTACCTTTCTTATAACATCAATGAAGACTAATTACTAATTTAACCTCATTTTCCCCCTACAGCACGCTAAATCCCCCCCCCTCTTCAACTGTGGGCACGCAATGCGAGAAAACGTTAGTTACTAATGGTTTGCGGTATGTTCCGCATCTGTTCTATCCGTCGGTGTATTTTTAAAGTCAGATCTAACAGTAATACCAGAATAAGAACTCCAGCTGCCATATGGGCTACAAACAAGACATAACAAGAATTCGCAACCAACAATTAAGGATCCAATATATCCAAAAGTATACCGGTCACGTTTTGCCGTTGGCCTCAACAATTTGGTCCTCTTCCTCAAATACCGATTTGCTGAAGTTTCTCGACCTGGAATACTGGTTGCTTTGAATAAATAGGATTGCCAGGAAAACCGCCTCTACAATATCAAAATCCATTGTTATATGCAACTCCGTTGATTCAGCTGATCAGTAACATCTCTATCCTTGCTCAACTTGTGACAGGCAAATTATTAGTTGTACATTATCTGCCCCACAAATTGAGAACCTTGGTGAGACAACTTTGTGAAGATAGGCCTAACTATGCCTAGAAACCCTGTTGTGCTTAAACTCACAGGAATTTTGTTACATACTGAATTCTGCATTCACTTTTCTCAACATACTCTTACAACTTCTGCTTGCGCGATAACACAGCTGTTTCGCGACTCGTTACTGCCACGAAGACGTCTCGGGTTGAAATGCTATCGGAGTGCTGGAAATTTATAAAGGTCTTTTAAATCGTAGTGTATAATTAGCATGTCTGAGAAAGAAGGAACTGGGTTTTTGAGCGATTCTCATTTTCCTGACCATATCGGTCCAGAAAGACATTTATACAAATGTCAGAGAGAGAGAGAGACAGATTGGCAACTTAATGACAACTTAGTCGGTATTCCAAAAAAACCTCCACAAAACTTGCTTCTTTTATCTTCGCATGGTGGCATATTGTCTGTTACTGCAATATTCAGCATCGCCGTTCCAATTTCTTGGAAAGAGAGGGGCCCAATATGTCGAAATTGTTCCCTGTATACACCGCATGAGTAACCGTGTCAAAATAGCTCACGAGGGAACTTAGACACGATTTTACTTTAACAAAATCGTTTTCTGTGTACTTCAGAATGCCATTTCTAACCAATTAGGATGGCACTTTTAATCACTACCTCCAAGATTTTTCCCTACCACAGAAGTCGATCTAACTGGTCTGTAGTTACCCGGCTTCACTCTTAGAACCGTCTTTATGTATTGACGATACGCTGGCACTTCTCAAATCCAAAGGAATATCCCCAAGTCTCTTGATGCCCTCGTAATTATTCTGAATGATTGAATACACTCTCTGGCCGTACCTTTCAATATCAGTAGGTATATGGCCTCAATGCAGGAGCTTTACTTGTCTTTAGGCTAGAAAGTTTTTCTAATAAAGTCATATATAATGACTTTATATATGAGTGTGGCTTTATATATGAGTGTGCGAGTGTGGCTGAGCCATATGAAATTAGTGATTTCGAAATCACTAATTTCATGGCTCAGCCACACTCGCACAGCATGAATGGTCTTTCTTCAGTAAATCTACCTACCCGTATTTTCTCTAGCATGCTGGTACAAATAATAATCATCTAGTTAATTTAAAAAGTTCGTTCCCAATGGCAAGTTTCCTTTCCAGTTATTCCAATCAATTAGGAGAAGACTGAAGTCGCCCATAATGAGAAATTAGCGCTTGCTTGGCCATTCCATCTGCATGTAGAGACTCTTGTTATACTCTACGCAGTCTTCAGGTCTATAAATTACTCCTTCTCTCATTACACCTTTGCTCCCAGAAAACTGACACCACACAGATACTATTCCGGTAGCCATAGCACGTGTGTGTAATATTTCGACTGAAAGCTAAAGCTATTTTCGCACTCAAGCCGGTTTTGAAAAGAATCACGAGCTCATCACACCTATTGTCTGTATCTTTCCTAAATACATTATACAAATGCGTTTGATACATACAACGTAGTGGAAATAATCATCCCCATATTACCATAGTGGAAATCGTCATCATCCCCAATTTCGTGATAGCATCACTTTGCTCCTATTTCTATTATGTCAGCAGTAGTTGTCCTGACCAGGAGTTCGAATTCACCTGTTTCATTGACAACATTCTTGGTTGTACCTAGGACCCAACATTATTGGTTGTACCTAGGACCCAACATTACTGTACACAACTAAGACAATGTTATTCTACAGTTTACTATACTGACAAACGCTCCTTTAAGTTATTTAGGCTTGCTTCCCTACCTTTATATTCCTACTCATTTCAAAAATTGCCTCCTCAGAACACTTTGCCAAAACCGGCTGATCCAGCAACAAACAAGAATTCTTAAGGTGTGTATAAATTCTTCCACTACAAGTGCGGGCCACGCTCGCTGATAATCCTCCCCCAAGCCTCTGCATGGTCCCTCAACACTTGAGTTAACCACAAAGCACTCAGCATATAATCCCTCCTATCGTGTCTGGGCAGAATTGCAGACATATACACATTACGATCCAACTCGCGGTACTTTCGTTTCAGCATGGTCCTATATTTTTCCAACAAAACCCTGGCATTACAATATCATGAAGGGATTTGTATGGTTTCTCTTTCCATAATAAATTGTCGGATATGTTCTTTTAATGTCATTATTCTCCACATATGCTTTCTTTACCCTTCCCCACATAAAATCTGACAATTTGTTGGTAACATCATCAATTTTTGCTCCCAGTAAACACACTTTGGTTCTACTTCACTCAACTTCATTGAAAAACTGTTACCAATTTCCGTGACAATAAAGGCTCTCAATAAATCCTCTTGAAACAATCCAGTATGAACTTAATTAGTCAATAAGCAAAAGTAGTAACCCCCTCTCCCCCTATCCTATAAATTATAGTATATTCCGACGTATAAGTCAACCTTGAAAGCCCTAAAAGATCGTCTTAAGATTTTATACTCTGAGTATAAGTCGACCCCAGAATTCTTTGAATTTAAAGACGTGAATCAATACCAGTATATTTACGATTTATATTTGTTAATCTTCTTTGAATTTTATTATTTTTTAGAGACTGCCAATTTCTTATTGCCACCGCACTTCCATATTGAGGCGTTCTGTAAGAAATTAAGATGCAGTAGAATACGAAACAGGCAATAACAATTCTTACAAAATCAGATTTCTCCCCGTTCAAGGAGCAATAAGAGTGATGTCACTTAGTTACCGCTGCCTGTAGCATTATGCACCCTTACTGCTTTCTTTACACTGTACACTGTAATAAAAAACGTTACAACGCAGATTTTTAAATGAAAGCAGAAATACGGCGCATATATGACTGAGAAAGAATTTAAGACAAAAAAAAAAAAAAACAAAAAACACTTCTATGGAAAAATCTACGATATAGGGATATGAGAGCAAAAGCTTCAGTGTCCTTAAAATTATAATTGAAATTGTCTTCATAAATTAAGTAGGAAAAAACTAAAATTAATTACACCCGGACAATTTGCTTTCAGCACAGATATGATGAGCATATTTTTTTAATATTTTATTTTGATTTTCGTGTTTGGTGAAATACCGTTTTGACAACCACTGCTTATATTACACAAAAATACAATTTGATGTAAATTTCGTTTTATTTTTTCCAAGACCACCTGAAAATATTTTGGACAATGCCAAAACACCTGTTTTTATATTTTGAAACTAAGGTGATTAAAAAAAAAAAGGGAATCATGCAGAAGTTACATTACTTGTTTGTTGTGTTGAAATTTAATTCATAATAATTCTTAAAAATATGGAAAACGATCATTTGAAGATGGGTCCTCGGTACAGCGTTGTTGTTGTTTTGGATTTTAGGAGCATTAGCAACTAAGGCCATATTGCTCCGGGATATGTGGTGATCATTCTTTGACCTTTCCACATCCTCCGTATTTGGTGGTGACGGGCTCGAACCCCGGTCTAATCAAGAAGCGTGTGCTGCGCACTGCTGCTCCTTCCCACCTGGCTACGGAGGCGCCTCCTCAGTACAGCACTACAAAACATGTTTCCTTACTTGTTATTGATCACCCTGTATAGTTTAATATTTTTTGTCCTCTTCATTCCTCACTTAAATATAAACAGCGATCCGTATCTGAAAGTTTGGGAAAACGCTGTCGTAAATGGATAAGGATGTTGCGTTGCCATCGGAATCGTTCCTTGCAAAAGCCGGATTCTGGACCAATCTTCTTCAGACGTATTGATATGAGAGAGGAGGAGCTCAGGCTATCCTCTCAAAGACATTTTCCATTCACCATCTGAAAAAAGATGGCGGTATTCCAAATAATACGTATTCTCCCAGTAGAATTGAAGTATTCATAGTAAATGGGCGAGATTCAACAAAACCATCGCGCTGAACATAAACTGGGAAATTTCCAGCAACTACCATAATAAAACAAAACTGAAATAAGTTCCATTATTTGGAGCCAGAAGAACAACTGTAAACCCCTTATTGCTTTTCAGCGACTTACGCAATGTTGCTTCGCTGTATTATGTCTACAATTGTGTTCATGGCGGGATGTGCATGCTGTACGTGCTGAAAACCTGGAATAACTCAGGGAAAACACTATTCTCTCACTGAAAGAAAGGTGGACTACAGGTTCAACGATCAAAGAGAAGTACGAGAGAAAAATTGGGTGCTGATAAGGATGGGTTCTGTATAGAGCAAATAAATGGACAACGTGGGTGGTGGCTGATGAATTGAGTGTAGTCTCTAATGTTAATCGGGTCGATGTCGCTTGTATACTGGAGCCATATAAGTTGGAGAGACGAGTGATGGGATTATCGTTGGCAACCAGAAAAATATCACGCAACCAGCATTGTCCCAGGCCTACGTTAGTTACATTTAATAATGACTTAACTTTGATAGCAATGGATGCTTTCTGCATTGTTTAAGGTCTGTGCTTGTGTGGAGTTTGAAAATCAAAAATTCTATTTGGTGTCTGTGTATTATAGACAAAAAGTACATTTATTGTTGATCCCATTCTGTCGTTATTTAACAAAATCCTTCATCAAAAATTCTTCCCACCTTTATGGCATGTCTATCTACTAAGACCGCTGCCAAAAATACGCTCTGCTTCTCAGCCCTGTCACTTCCGTACGATTTCTTCGGCATCAAGCCTATTAAGGCTCTTTGAGAAATTTCTTCTGAAAACGTTAAACGAAACCGTTAAATGCCGCATCAGCCACCGCAGATCCACTATGCCACCCTGTCAAGCTCCACCGCTACAAATCTACTCACCACCACTACCAAGATCCTCGAAGCATTTGAGCACAGTTCGGAAATCACCGTTACGTATATCGACGTCCAGGCGGCATTTGATTCCGTATCAGTTCATGCGTTGGCAAGGCTACTACGTGAGTATTACCTCACTGCCGGAGACTTGCTCTGGTTTATTCAGACAATGCCTGAGAACAGGACTATTATTGTTCGCGATGCCAATCGGCGCTACACCAGAACTATTACAGCCGTAGTCCCACAAGGTGGGGTCCTCTCTGGTAACATGTTCTCAGCTGTTCTTCTGCCTTTCGTGACGGGCCGAACTGAAATTATCACCTTCGCTGATGATATAAAGCTGTTCACCGCTATCAACCCTGGAGACACTGCTTACTACACAAATGCCTTAGTCGTAAAGAAAATCCAGAATCTCGAAGCCTTCCTCGCAGGTTTCGGTCTTCACATCAATCCTGAGAAGTCGAAACAGTTGACTTTCTCTTTCTACCACACAGAGCACCTGCAAATAAAGTTCTGTCGACTCCGGTGGATGCAACAACTTATGCACGTCCATAATCAAGCTGTTGGGTGCAGATATATTAAGACATGTGTCTATCCGGTCATACTTTATGGCGCAGAGGTCTGGACCTCAACTGCAACAACGCATCTGAGACGGATTTTCGCGGGCGAACTTTTTTGGCTATTGAAGTGGGCCATATGGAAATTTTGGCTTCTCCCTGCACCAAGGACCCTCCAGATAGCACTAAACATCAGACGTCTTCCTGCCATTATCCATGAGAGAAGACTCGTCTTTGCTGTAAAAATGATGGTTGGCATTATTTCGGAACCAGACTTCTGGGATAACTGCGGGTGGAGAATCCCTGTACCAAGCCTTCAGGCCACCCCAACCCGGTCAAAGTTATCCGATCGGTTCTTACCCGTGCGAATGCTGCAGTTCATACACTCCTTGGACGGCGACCTCTATTACTCTATTACTTACTCCATTGACTTCCTTCTCAGGACCACGTCACAGGACATTAAAAAAAATAAATTTTCTGTTTATACTCCAGGACGACCAAACGGTCAGAGGAGTTCACAAGATAGACAGAATACAAGAAACAGCACCGTATTCAGTAGTCACGGGCTTGAACCCCGGTCACTCAAGGCACGTGTACTTATGCACCCGCGCGCCTGACCACTAGGCTAGAACCTGCTCCCGATGTTGTTATTATTTTGGTTTTTAGGAGCATTAGCAACAAAGGCCATATTGCTCCGGGGATATGCGGTGATCATTCGCCGACCTTTCCGCATCCCCCGTATTTGGTGATCACGGGCTCGAACCCCGGTCTAAGTGTGTGCTACGCACTGCTGCTCCTGCCCACCTGGCTACGGAGGCACAACCTGCTCCCGAGGACCTGTCCATCACCGCCATGGATCCATCACTACATAGTTCCAACTTTCTGTAAAAGTACTGCTCCCTGGAGAATAATTTAACTTGAATATTTTTTTAATCCTACAGTTGTATAATTAGTAATAATATTATGTTTTGTTCCCTCCTATCTCATCCTTGTTTATTAGCCTTTACAATACTGTGAACCCCTGGCTTGTAGCCGTGAAGGGTATTGTATACGGCGTGTGCCTTTTGTATGCAATAAAGAGTTCTTCTCCTTCACATTGCTCCGCATCTTGATTACGTTGAGAATTTATTGGGATCTGAGAGAACGGGCCATTCTATTTATGAATCGCAACTCTAAAAGCAAGCTCTAGTAGAGCCGATTTCCTGACGACAGAGGTCGTGCAATGAATGGGGTCATAATTCACTGGGAACTTGTGCTTCGCAATAGGTCGTCAGAACATACCACATTCTGGACAGTCAACGGAGAGTCAAACATTCACGTCAGCCTCAATAAATTGCATGGTCAAATTGGCTTCTGAACTGGTGTGTGTGTAGAACCTTACTCTTTGTCTCGTGACTACCAACTGTTCAACGAAGAATTTCAGCGGCTCTGAAACGAATTTATGCACGAACTATTTCGTTCATGGAAAGAGCTGGCTCAAACGAGTGGAAACAGTGATCCATGGGGATTGGTCTTTGCTCAACTAAAATGAAAAGTCCCGCCAGATATATTGTATGTTCGATCAGGAGAAATGGGCATGATACGAAAACATGGGCTAAACGTGTAGGTGTGATCCTGGTGCTTTTAGTTGAAGAGAAACAGAGACTTTTCAGAAACTGATGAGCACATCTCAGATATTTTTAAGGAAATGAAAGTGCTGAATGAGACCTATCACGATGAAGGTCAAGAAGGATGATTCTGGATGGAGTTATTAGCGCTCGCTGTAGGGAGAATACGGAGTAATAAATACCAGGAGCGGATTTTATAAGATGATGTTGTATGCAGAGGATTAGTATGGAGAGCATCAGGCAATAAAACAGAGCTCCAAGATCATCCCATCACACTAGCTAAGTATGTTCAATGCCTAGAAGTTTCAGAGATGGTATCTTCTCGTTACGCTGTAAGGACTCATTTCTGAAGCTTATTTTGAAGTCGCCGACAATACCTACAGATAGTGCGGCGCCCTACCACCCCACAGCATTGCTTAAGGGGCTGGGGAAAGGTTTTCAAAGGATGATAGGTGCGAGAATCTGATTATAAATGCTTGTCAGATGATCAGTAACACAAGCAGTACAAATTTAAAACAATTAAATTTTCTCCAACTTAACTGTCAACGTGCGATTGCAGTTATGCATGACCTCACCACAACCGTTCTTGATCACTCTATTCATATCATGGCCCTACAGGAACCTTACTCCTATAAGGGATTAGTAAAAGGTTTACCTATGCGATTTAGAGTCTTACAATCTGACCCAGACATTACTGGTACTGGCGGAAATGCAAGAAGGAGAATTTGGGCAGCTATTGTCATTGCTGACCCTAATTTAACTGTTACTCGGATTTCAAGTCTTTGCTCTGCACACGCAGTCTGTGCCTGCATTGAAGGCTGGTTCGGGAAATTTTATATTATCTCGATTTATTGTCAATGTGCCCAACATAATGATTCTATTCAACCATTTGTGAACTATATTGATTCCGCCGTGAGAGCTTTACAGAATGAACAAATATTCCTGTTAATGGATGCTAATGCCCATTCGACACTGTGGAATGCTCAACAAACAAATGAAAAAGGGGAACTTTTAGAGGAAGTAATTATGACACATCGTCTAAAAATTCTTAACACACCTGGACATCCACCGACTTTTGTTTCCACACGTGGACAATCATTTATAGATGTCTCCTTGGCAACACTGTCTTTGGCCCAAAGGATCTCGGATTGGCAGGTTAAAACTGATTGGGTAACAAGTGACCATAATGTTATCAAGTTTACTATGACAGATATTGTTTCTCGTTCTAGATCGGATCCTTTTGATGTGCCTCGTTTTCACACTAGGTCTGCAAAGTGGCAGGTCTTTGACAAGGTAATAAAAGAAATGTTTACTCCTGAGCAGATGGGTATTATGGAATCTCTTCCTTTGGATAATCAAGTTGAATTTATACAGAACACTATTATACAGGCTTGTGAAGCCTCAATGAAATTTAGAAAGCGCAAACCATATCACGTTCCTTGGTGGTCTTCTACATTAACTGATTTAAAACAGCTTACTAGAAGGACTAGACGTGAATTCCAGAGGGCGAAGAGAAATCCATCGCGTACGGTACTTGAATTGACGGTTTTACAAAGTAGATACAAACAAGCAAGACGAAATTATCATAATGAGATTCGCAAACAAAAAAGGACTTCTTGGGAGAGTTTAATTAGCACCCAGGGAAATAGTGATCCCTGGGGACTTATTTACAAGCTTGTGACCAAAAAGATTCCACCAGGGGAGATTTTCACTTCTGTCACAACAGCAGAAGGTCAAAGTACCCTATCTTGGTCTTCTACTATAGATAGAATATTAGACGTAATTATACATCAAGATTCTGATACTAATATGTCACCGGAACAAATTGACATCGTACATTTAAATTCTAACTACACAGGATTGACTGAAGAACCTCCATTCTCTCTGGAAGAGGTCGAATGCGCAATAAAATCCATGCGCTCAGGTAAATCCCCTGGGTATGATAAAATTGAAGTTGATGTTGTTAAAAGAGTCTGGAAAATTGTACCAGCTTCAATATTAATTTTGTTTAATTCATGCCTACGAAGTGGTGAATTCCCTAGAGTGTGGAAAAGAGCTTTGCTCAAAATCTTGCTAAAAAACTGGCTGAGGATCCATCATCATATAGGCCTATAGCCCTTCTCCCAGTTCTGGGAAAGGCGCTAGAGAAGGTTGTTGCCAGCAGATTAATTGCAGCATATGCCGACAAAAGACTTGCTTCTGGAGACCAGTATGGGTTCACCAAAGGACGAGGGACAGAACATGCATTAGTTAGACTTCTAGATATTCAGGCTGATACAGATTCCAAATATTTGCTCGGCCTCTTTGTGGACTTCAAAGGGGTCTTTGACACCCTTTGGTGGCAAAGTGCCCTGGCGAGGTTCCGGGAGGCCGAAGTGTCCATAAATATATATAAGCTTTTAAAGAGCTATTTTTCTGATCGTACCATTTCTGTCAAATCTGGACTGGAGGAGGTCTCTCGCAGAGTTACAAGAGGATGTCCACAGGGGTCAATACTTGGTCCCTTGTGTTGGAATCTGGTTTTTGATTCCTGGTTGGTTAAGAGTTTTCCAGCTATTCATATGATCGCATACGCTGACGATCTTACAATATTAATCCAGGGTAATTCTAGGAAAAGCCTTGAAGAATCAGCAAATGCTGTGCTGTTAGAACTCTCCAACTGGTCTTCAACACATAAATTGCAGGTTTCAATTGCAAAAACGTCTCAGATGTTGCTTAAGGGAAAGCTTGACCATGGAAGACCTCCAGTTATTAAATATAGGGAACAAACCATTAAGTACCTATCGAAGACCAAATACCTAGGCATTTATATTGATGATGCTCTCAGTTTCCTACCACATGTTCAGTATGTGAAAGAAAAGGCTAAATTGTTCCTGAGCCGAATTAAACAGATAACAAGACAAGACTGGGGTCTTAGAGGTCAAACCTTACGACTTCACTATAATTGTGTGTTTTTGTCGATAATTTCTTATGGAGCTGGTGCATGGGGCTTTAGAGCTAATAAAGTTGCTGTAGTAAAGCAACTGTTACAAGCACAGAGGGCTGCCCTCCTAACCATGTCAAGAGCTTGTCGAACTACCTCCACGATGGCTCTTCAGGTTTTGCTTGGGAAACTACCTGTCCATTTTGAAGTTCAGTACCGCTACCTTAAGTATCACCTTTTGAAGAAAATACCATTGACCTATGATAACATCCAATTAGATCTAAGTGCTCCCATTAAGACTGAGAAGACAAGATTAAGGCAAATTTTTATTGCAAAATGGCAGCAGGAGTGGTCTTCATCTGATATTGGTGCAGTCACAAGGGACTTTCTGCCTGTAGCAAGGGAAATTAAAAAGGAGGAGTTAAAGTGGTTTTCGCCGGGCTTATATGGTATGTTTATATTAACTGGCCACGGAAGTATAAATACTAAACTTCACAAACTGGGACTTTCACCAACAACATCTTGTTTGTGTGGCCAGGAAGAAACTGTTAACCATATTCTTCATCAATGTCATTATTATAACGATCTTCGACGTGACCTACTTAGTGTAGTTCCTAACTTGGACTCCAGCAACAATAAAATTCTGGTTGAGTCCCTGACAGCTTTTAATGCTATGAATGTGTTTGCTTCTCGTGCATTTAAAAGAAGAACCGAAATTAGGTCCTAGTTTTACTGTTCCTGCGATTTCTTGGATCCTTTATTGGATTAGGAAAGAAATATCTCTCATTTTTGATTGGATTCTATATCTGCAACTGATTAGTATCATTAAGTGCTACACTATACTTTCCTGGATTTTATAATAGACTTGTTCTTGATGTGGAACTGTTTTCAGCAGAATAGGTATTTATTGTATAAGGAATTTTGCTCTACTCATCGAGATATTATTTGGCCTTTAGCGTTTCATAGTTTTTGGAATTAATATTTCTTTGTGAGTGACATGTGACCACTGTGACTTTTCATATTACAGACTTTTCCTAGTAACTCTGTTATCAACTATCTTGGATGATTATCTTAGACTTTTTGGGCTCTCTTAGAGCTTGTATTTAGGCAAGAACTTTTTAAAACATAATTTTGAACCCTGCCTAATGTGATCTCATCTAGGATTTGGACATGTATATTACTTTTGCGTTAACCCTGAAACATTTTATTTATTGGGCCAGGTTACGGCATTACCCTGGCATTACATTGGACGAATCTGTACATAGTTCTGCTGTGTTCCTGAAGAAGAGGATATTGTACATATTGCACATAGTGTCTTTCTGTGGAGCTTTTCAGAATTCGTGGATTTGCTTTCACTGTGTTTTTTGTTAGAAGATCAATTATTTCTTCAACAACTGAAGACGTTCTGCCTACAAGGGGTTAGGCAAACTGTAAATTAAGATGTTTTGCTGATCCTAGTTCCTAGGATGGGATTTTCCATGAGATAGGTCTCCATGGTTAGAGAAGTTAGTCCACTTCTCCCTACTTTATTCTTGCTTAACTTCTTCTCACTTCTAACTATTGGAGAGTCCCTCTGTTGATTCTCCTCTATTCTATCCATTTACCTCCCCAGATCCCAAACTTCTCCCTCTGTATTCCTCTTTTTCCACTTCATTCTCTTTTTCGGGCACTCTCAGGTGTTATGCCCTGGGCTTGCCCAGCAGGAGATAATTGATCCTGGCCGCCTCCACGTGTCGGGGATGGGGGGTGAGACGTAGTGACCAGGTGTTACTGCTTCTTACCTGCTAAGAGCCAGGTACCGGCCGATAACATAACAACAGAACACATCATAACACTTACACGTCCACAACACACTACATACAATTGGCCGGTCTTGGCATAAGCTTCAACACAAGAAGTACAATAGCGGCTTATGGGGGAAACCCTGGGATCCGCCACAACAACACATGAATATCCCTGAATATCCCCCTGTCAGATGATCAGTATAGATTCACACCCGGAAAGGGAATAGATTGCGAGTGGAGAAATTCGTGTCAACTGTCTAAAACTGTAATAAAAAATTCTGTCTAGATATATTTGTAGACTTCGCTGGTTTATTTGATACTATTCAATGGGACAGCGTCTTAATGGTTTGCGCACGGAAAAATGCAGCCCACAAATATATTCTCTGATAAAATATTATTTCCGTAATTGTTCTGTCACTCTAAAGCAATCTTGTGGAAGCAATTCGCAAAGAGTGGATACAAGTTGTCCACAGGAATCCGTTTGCGGCCCGTAATTGTAGAATCCCGTATTGAATGGGTGGTTGCAGCGAACATATCCTGACGTGTCCATGGTAGCTTTTTTTTTTTTTTTTTTTTAATGAAAACTCCGAACACGGGAGGTATTAGAACCTATAGTACTTAGTACCGTGCTGGGTTGGAGGTTGAGAAGACGAAAGAAGATGTTTGTTGACATTGGACTTGAACTTCTGTAGACTGTAATTTTCAGGAAATACGTATGAAGGAACAACTCCAGAAAACGGAAGTTGAATGAATAAACGAGGAAGATGAAAAGTTGTTCCTGTGAGTTTGAAGTTGGACAGTAAATGGATGTTGGCTGGTGGCTGCACGTGTTCGGACTGTTTTGAAGGAGAGAGCGGGAATTATAGAAGCCAATTCAGAAGAACAGTGCTCATGGAAGTATCTGTAGAAGAGGCATGCAGCAGAAACAGTGCGTCTATGAGACAGCGAGTGAAGAATTTCTGTTAGAGATGAATCATTAATTAACCTAACTGCCCTCTTCTGAATGGAATCAAGAAGCCTGAGAGAGGTTTTGGGGGCACCACCCCAGATGTGGGAACAATATTCCATGGTAGGGCGATTTGCATAGAGCGAACAGCTGTTTGGAAGAAAAGTAATGCCGAGAGCGAAAGAGAAAACCAAGTTTTTTAGATGCAAGAGAAGCGATATTTGTAATGTGCTTGTGCCAGGAGAGATTAGAAGTCAGGGTAATCCCCAAAAGAGATATATCATTTTGCCTAGAAATCGGAGTATCACCAAAGATAAGCACAGGAGAAGTTTTGCGAGATATAAGACAAGACTGAGTTTTAGAAGGACTGCAATCAACTAAGTTGTCTTTGCCCTATTGGAGAATTACCTGAAAATCGGCATTTAAGGAATTGGTAGCAGATTTTCGAGAAGTTGAAGCTGATTGAGCAGGACAAGGTTTCTCAAAATGGAAAGTTGAATGCAATGTGCTATCATCGGCAAAACTATGGATAGGATTTCATTTCCAGTCAATGGAATAAGGTCATTAATATACAAGAGGAAAAGAGTGGGGGGAAAGAACTGAACCTTGGGGATACAAGCATTAGTGGAGAAATTAGAAGAGAGAGGCATCTACCATCAACTTCATAGATCGGTCAGAGAGAAAACTGGATAACCAATTACAAAAAACAGGTGTCAAACCATAAGATGGAAGCTTGTTTAGAAGACCTTTATGCCGAACTACATCGAAAACCTTAGACATGTCGAGAGCAACTGTTTCTGTTTCACCGAACTTTTCCATTGAATTAGTCCATAAATGGGTAATATAAGCCAGAATATCACCAGTGGATCGACACTAACGGAATCCATACTGGCGATCGTTGATTAGACGGAAGGTTACTAGGTAGTTTAAGATTTGGCGGTTAATTGATTTCTCCATTACTTTAGAAAGAGTAGACGTAATTGCAATGGGACGATAATTGGATGGGAGGGATTTGTCACCCCTTTTAGGAACTGGTTGGATATGAGCAAATTTCCAAGCAGAAGGAAAAACACCTTTGGAATAAGAAAGTGAAAAGAGGTAGCAAAGAACAGGAGTAAGTTCAGGAGCACAGGTTTTGAGAACAAGTGGAGAAGTTGCCATTGGGATCTGGAGCTTTCTCAGCATCAAAATTCGTCAAAATCCTTCTGACATCCTTTTGACGGAAGACTACAGGTGGCATTGAAAGGCGCGTGTTATGAATGGTGGGAGGTGTTTTATCAAGATCATTAATACATGAGTTGGAATAAAAATGGGATGCTATTAGGTCAGCTTTATCCTTGGCTGAAGTGACAACAGAACCATCTGGTTTTGACAGAAGTGGGAGCAGAGATGGACAAAATTTGCGGCCAATAGTTTTGGCAAGAGACCAAAATGCTCTGCTACCATTAGGGAAAGAAGCAAGTTTTCTACTCTTAACCTGTTTAAAATCTAGTTTGGAATGGTTAATAATTGCTTTACAATTGTTGTTAGCTTTGGTATAGGCAGAAAATGTAACTGAAGATCTGGAAACAAGCCAATTACGATATGCAACATTCTTCTCTTAAAGAATCTTAGCACATTATTGGAAAACCAAGGTTTAGATAAATGAAGATTTTAAAGTAGATTGTGGGATAAAGGATTTCATTCCTATAAGAATAATTTCATTGACACGATCTGAGTAAACGTTAACATAAGAAGTTTTGAAACAGTAATCCGACCAAGAAAAAAAAAAGAAAAGAAATCTCGCAGGTCATCCCATTTTGCATTCTTCTAATACCAAAAACAACATGAGGTTGGGAAAAGCCATGAGTTAAAGGCTGCACTGGAGAAGAGACAATCACCAAGTTGTGATCTGAGGTGCTTAAATGACCACTCACTTCGACCGTGTACTTAGAAAAGTTGTTTTGAGAAAAAGATCAAGCTTGTTGGCTGTATGTTTAGGATTGTCCGGTATTATTGTAGGTAAATGAACCATTTGTGCGAGGTCATTAGTAATAACAAATACTTCAGCATCTCGACCAGCTGGGTCGATGTGACTATAACACAGAAGCCAGCTGGAGTTGTGAACATTAAAATCACCAAGGAAAATTAAATCACTGTTATAAAAATTGGACTGGAGAAAGTCAAGTTGCAAAGAGAGGAAATCAAAGAGCTCCAAGTGATTAGTGGAGTTGGGAGAACGGTAGAGACAACATGTGAATTTAACATAATGAGGTAGAGAAATTTTAAGCCAGAGAAGATCGAAAAGAGGAGATTCCAAATTGCCAAGTCTCTGACAGGGAATATCGGAACGGACATATACACAAGTACCAACTTTGAGGCGAAAGGAATCATACAGCGAATAATTTGGGATGAGCAGTAGTTGAATCAACCGATAACTGAGATTCTGTCAGAAAAAGTACATGGGGTTCGGCAGACTGCAAGTGGAAATGGACATCGTTGAGATTAGAATTGAGACCACGTATATTTGGGACATATGACTAGGAAGTGTTTGGGAAGTTTAGATCTTTTCGCAGATAAACTTACTCTATTAGTTTGACAATTGATGGCATATTCAATAGTAAGAAAAAGTTGGGGGGGGGGGATGCTCTATGAAGTAATGAAATTGTTGGATAAGGCATACACGTGGTAAGAATATACCCAGATCCTTGACATAACGTGGCCTCGACAGTACCCCCCGCATAAACACAACTTGGACTCCCTCCAGGCATACATTGAAGGTTTGATTTTGCTGGCACAAGGCAACTCAAGGCAAATGGAGAAAAATTCCAATTCTGTGTTGATGGAGCTACATCGTTTTAGTTGATTGCATAAGTTGACGGTTTCACACAGCAAAACACAACAATACTCTTGAAATGACATTTTTCTATAAATACGATTTTCATAAATACTCGTAGGGGATCCGGTAACCAGCATCGGGGTGCTAGCCTGAAATGCCTCAAGACTATCAAATACCTAGGAATTAAAATAGATTGGCAATTACGATTTGTATCGCATATTACACCCATTGGATAAAAGGTGTGGCATTTTGTGCATATGATTGTCACGAGAAAGGAGTGGAAAATCAGAAGAAGGTCTTTAGAAATTTCTGCATGACTGCGCCTTCCTAACAATTGTCATTTAAGGAGCACATGTTTGGTTAGACTGTGCCATGCAAAAAAATTAATGTCAGGAAAATGTACTCTGTACAGTGAATGTTATTGAAGCTGCCCATGACCTGCCGAACTGTGTCAAATGATGCGTTGCAGATTGTAACTGGACGCATACCTGTTGATTTGGTACTGCTTTTTAGAGGCATGTGTTATTACACTTGTTTCGACGAATCAGCTATGAAAGAATGGTCATCCAGATAGAGCGCGAGGCGAGTTATAATTAGATGAAAAAGCGAATCTGGACCGTATTGGTATCTATTTCGCAGAACCGTTATAATAATAGTACAAAAGGAATTATCACTAAAAATTCTTTCTTTCTCACAGGCCATGGGTCACTAAGTTATATGAATTAGGGATAAGCGAGCTTACGCACTGCGTTTGTAGATTTAGGAAGGTTGGGAATATGTCATATAATGTCGGGAATATGAAGACTCCAGGAAGAACTTTCAGCAGGCCTCACACCTGGAATCCTTGGAGCCTGGATACAAGAAATAGCTTGTGCTAGAAAACAGAATTTTGCTGCTTTCCAGTTATTTCAAATTAAGATTTAGAAGGAGGCTCTTCTTGTTGTTCGAGCATAAATATGAAGAAATGGTCTGGGCAACAATACATAGCGGTCATGTGGATCAGCTGCTTACGTCGTCTTTCTCATTGAGTATTACTCACTGTAGCCGTTCTTGTTTTTTTTTTTTTTTTTTTTCCTCTGGTGGACTGGAGTTTCTTTTCTGACTGCACCAAGCTGACAACGTGGCACGTTGAACAGCACCTAAGAATTGCTCTTGTATTATTATGCATACGCGTCCCCTTGTGGCGCTGTGCAGTGTTTGCCCAAATGATATGCCATGCATCAGTGTTTCCTGCAATTTCTTGTGATGCACTGGAAACTGGTTTTGTGCCCACACCTACGTTGCACAGAACTCTTTGTTCCATGCCTCTGTCGATGCATTAGGATGCAGTAACTAAGGTGTGTTATGAGCTCGTAGATGGATATGATAAGCATCGCAACTCCATTGACGTGGGATCGTTTCTATTGGTTGGTTAGTAGCCTTTGAAACGGGAGTTACTTGAGAAAGGGTAAGCACAGGATGTGGGGTAACTATTTCGAATAATGGTGGGCGCTTGCCCTGTTGAAATCACGGTGGAGGGGGGGGGGGGGGAGTATGAGATAAATGACATTCTTTTGTGCGAATGTTTCTGGGCTGACCTGACGAAAAGCAATGCTCTTTAGAAACTGGTATGGGAGTTTCAACGGTTAGTCTGATGGTGAAAAGCTCTGGCTCCTGATCAGGTTATCCACATCTGTGGATTCGTCTGGTTATCCACATCTGTGGATAACCAGACGAATGAAAGGCTTGTGATCTTGCTTTGGTTAGCTGTACAAGAGAGTGGACGCTTCCACAAGTTAGATGATCAAGTGAGTGGAGTCTGTCTCGTGGCACTTTAGATAGAAGATCGGAAGTTGTCTGTGACTGGAACTGAAGCGTCAACTATGAAATTGATCTCGATGTTGAGGGAGGAGCTGCATTTAGGGGCAAGACGTGAGTTTGAATTTGTGATCCATCACCCTTAAAGCACACCTGTCGTCTCCGGGTGGCTGGGTTCGTGTCGGAGAACTAGAGGGCTCCTGCGAGGTGAAGACAATGCCGGCGATCCTGCCGCTTGTAATGGCGACGGTTGAATAGCAAATCTTTGCTTTGCTTCTTGAAGATGTTGGTTCGGACTGCTCCGCTACTGAGCCGCGCATTCCTTAGTAGTTAATGAAAGGATGTTACATCCCCTGTGCCTTCTATTAATGCATGGACCTGTATACGGATTGCATTCCATTTCCTGAGCAACCCTATTCTTGATTATGGCTTCACCACTGCTGTGTGCATCAGCTGCATTTGTTGTGGTTACGAAGTCCTTGACTTATCGTGATTGTCATTTTATGTATGGAATGCAAAGGTCAATACTCTGTGTTGCGGTGAAGCAGTTAAATATTTCTTCGCGAGAAAGACTTGTCCTCTAATCAAGACCAGCAGACTCACGATCAGCTTTAATGCGACATAGCTGTTTCATTGAAATATGAACTGACATACCCTCTGAATTGGGGATATTATATCGATGCTGTGAATTATGTTATCTGTACGCTGGCAGACGATCCCTAGCAGTCTCCACGTGCCAGGAATGATAACCAGGAATGAGTGGTAGTATATGTTATGCTTGAAATTACCTGTAGAGCATTGCGATATATGGGGGGGGGGAATGCGAGTAAAGCTGACTGTGACCGCCTTCTTTAATAAATAAATAATATTCTGCCCGCCTGAGATATGCTATTGCAGCCCAGATTAAAGAGGACTTTAGAAATGCCTGCAGTTATCGAGGGGATTCGTACCCAGGCCAACTCCTTAACAGACAGAGTGTTTCGGCCATTTAGGCTCATAATTTAGAATGATTTGCGTTTATTTCTGATAATACTGCTTAATACCTCGTGATTATTTGCACATAATCTGAGTTAAGCTCACTCTTGTATACAAGAAACAACAATTTTACGTAACGCTCCTCAAATTGGCAAAATGCGATCTCAATAACGCATAACTGTAGTCTTAAGAAACGCTTTACTGGAGAGGAAAAAATCTTTCATCAGTGATGTTTTCTTAGCATAATTACGACTAAAAACCTACTCGAAAAAGCAATTCATACGCGTTTTGCGCACAAATATAAATTGCGCGTGTCGTAAATTAAATCCAGCATCGCGAACAGCGCAACCTGCTGATTAAATAAGTGGAGTTTATCTGCATTCTCGGAATAATAAAACTTATCAAAAGCCGTACTCGGATGAAAACGTGGAGACGATTTTTTCGGGGGAAATAAAAAGTGCAGAAACGCAATTAGAAATCCAATGAGACAAGCGAAACAAGAAGAAGAATTAAAAAAGACTTTAGTTCGTGATAAATATAAATAATTTCCTGTTTTGGATATCAAGCCTTCGCGCATCCTTTATTAAAATTCCCGAGACATGTTGTTGCAATGGAGTCTCGTTCAAACACCGATGACACGCTGAAAGGCTGACTTCCTGCTTTGTACGCTTAATTGTTACGTCATCCATTGCCTGTAGTCCCCTTTCTCCCGTCATTAAACCCTAATAAAGGATGACACACGTTATGAAGCATTTTGTTCATACGTGAGTCTCTCGTAATGAGAAATTTAAAGAGGGGGAAAGAAAGAAAGACGGAAAAAAAAGAAAAAACTCACGGCCGTACACCTTTGTAGTAATTGCCGCAGCCGTGTCATTAATTACTCTGCCACAAGCGGTTTTTGTCGGCAGATGACGGGGAACAATTATTCCGAGTGAGACGCCGTGTTAATGTCCGTCTGCTAAATGGGAGAGAAGAAATATTACAAGTGTTCTCGGGAGCGATTTGTCGAAGGAAAATCGCTATATATTACCCACAACACGGAGGTTACTGGTTTCTCTCGTAGATGAACTGCTGCAGCCTAATGACGTCATAATAGCGCCGAAATGAGAAATATTATCGGGACTCGAAGGCAATTTGCGACTTTGTGAGGGGCGACAAGATTTCGGAGGCTTATTAGGAAGCGGAAGGGCCCTGGTAATTTGTGTTTATTAGTAAGAACCCTCCCGAATAACCGACGCACAAGTTAGCGCGTTCAAACTGCTCAGCCTGAACGAATTTCAGACGCAGAAGACTTTTCTTTGTGCGCGTTTCGGCTGCAACAATGCGCGTGGATAATTCGCGTAATGAAAACAAAGGTGGTCATCGCAGCAGAAGCGTCATTATGTGATCGATTAATGGGGGGGGGGGGGAGATGTTCTGCTTCTTCCCTTTTATATGCGTTAATTATGCAGAATTTCCAAGTAGAGGGGAATATCTTTCGTATTATCCCTAAGATCCTGTTCAAATCTGAAAACAGATTGTTCGGTATTCACGTGAGCCACTCTCGTGCACACAGCTAAGGGGAACGGGTCCGTCTCGTACCAAATCGAAAAAATATTAGTATTAGTATTAGTATTAGTAACGGCCGTATGGTGCAAGAAAGCCTATGGCTTATGCTGCACCAGCCAAAAAAAAAAAAAAAATCCGAACAAAACAATGATAAAAACAAAAATTAAATAAATAAATAAATAATAATAATTAATAAATAAATAAAAATAATAAAATGAAATTAAAAATTAAATAAAAGTGAAATTAAAAATTAAATAAAAAGGAAATTAATCCTATCATCCTATGCGCTTCCCTTACCCGAAAGTACTATCCAGATGACCTTTGAATTTCCCCAAACTGTCGGCCTCTACCACCCATGAAGGCAACTTATTCCAGTAATTTATAACTCGCTGGCTAAAATAAAACTTCCTGCAGTCCAATCTAAACATTTCCCCGCGTAACTTGAATTTATGTCCCCTAGTTCTAGCATCATTTATAATCTTGAAAATTTTGTCCTCATTCATTTTACTGATGCCTCTCAGAGCCTTAAACACCTCAATCAAATCTCCCCTAAGGTGTCTAGTTTCCAAACTCTGCAACCCACATATTCGAAGTCTTTCTTCATACGGACGCCCTTTTGCCGATCTCACCAGGCGAGTTACCCTTCTTTGCACCCTTTCAAGAAGCTCGATGTCTTTCTTTAGGTGCGGTCTCCATACTTGAACACAGTATTCCAAGTGTGGTCTAACATAGGCCTTATATAATGGGATTATCACGTCCCTATCTCTACTTGCAAAAGTTCGATAGATCATCGATAGGACACCATGGGCCTTCCTTGCAACCTGTTTACAATGCTCAGAGAATTTCATGTCTGACCGTATCGTAACACCCAAGTCCCTTTCCTCCAGTACTGGGTTTAGTTGAACTCCACCAAGTGAATAAGTTATTTTGGGATTACTGTTTCCCAGGTGTAATACCTTACACTTTGTTGGATTAAAGCACAGCTGCCATTTTTCTGACCATTCTTGAAGTCTATCTAGGTCTCTCTGAAGAAGCTCAGCTTGACAGTGATCATTAACTACTCTACCAATTTTAACATCATCTGCAAATTTAGACATCACGCCCTCTATCCCTTCATCAATGTCGTTTATGAAAATTAAAAACAACAGTGGTCCTAATACTGATCCTTGGGGAACCCCACTTCTTACATCAACCCAATCTGAGGAATAGCCATTTATCACAACCCTCTGCCTCCTGCCCTGAAGCCATCCTTCTATCCATCTAAGGATTTTTCCAGTGATTCCAACCTGTTCCAGCTTATAAAGCAACCGCTCATGTGGGACTGAGTCAAAAGCTTTGCTGAAATCTAAATAAACAATGTCGAAATTATTCCCTAAATCCACCTCGTGAGTGACCCTTTCGAAATAGCGAACCAGATTTGTTAAACATGATTTTCCCTTTACAAAACCATGCTGAGTATCCTTGAGAATTTCAATTCGATCCAAATGATCCTGAATTCCACCCTTGATCAATGCCTCCATGATTTTCCCTACTACTGAAGTCAGACTGACAGGTCGATAATTTCCCACTTCACTTTTAGAGCCACCCTTATGTATGGGAGATACATTTGCACTTTTCCAATCCAAGGGAATCTCCCCAGAGTCTAGTGATGCTCGCATAACCAGCCTCAGTGGTTCAATGCACTCGCTTGCCGCCTCTCTTAAGATTATAGGGTATATTCCATCAACTCCAGGAGCCTTACTAGTCTGTAGGCTTGAAAGATTTTTCATTAAATAATCTTGCGAAATTTCAATATCATTAATTACATATTTTTTAACTTCGCTCCCACAATTTCCCATTGCCACAAAAGGCTTTTCATTTGTAAATATCGATGCAAAATAACTGTTGAGTTCATCTGCAACGGCAGCTGGAGTATTTATTACTATCCCCTTTCCCTTACGTAAAGGTCCGATCTGGTTTGTCCTGCTCTTCTTGGCATTTATATATGTGAAGAATTCTTTATCCCCCCTCTTTGCTCTGTTTGCTAGTGATTTCTCATAAACTGCCTTTGCCTGTCGAACGTTTTCTGTGGCTCTATTACACATCACCTTGTAGCTGTTATAGGCTGTTATAGGCTTGTAGCTGTTATATGAAAATCACCTCGCCACATCAAGCCGATTTAAGTTGTTCCGAAATACATTGTATAATTATTTTTTTTTTATTGAAAGACTGAAACATAGGTATCGGAACCTATGTTATTCAGAATCGTGTATAAAAAGTTTTCATTTGAATTTCGGAAGATTGTAATTTGGAAGAGATGCATGTGTTGAATAAAACAGAGAGGAAAAGTTAGTTCTGTCAGTTTGGATTTGGACAGGGAATAGATGCTGTCTGGGGTGGAAGAGAAAGCGGGAATTAGAGATGTCAATTCAGAAGCAGAGTGCCCATGCATATATATATCATACAGTTAACTGGACAAAACAACTTGCATCGGACTGTGAATCGTTTGGCCACTGCATCCAGTCTAACCATGATGCCCAAATAGAAGAGATGCACTCGCTTCGATAGCAGAATCAACGGGTCCTGACTGAAATCTGCCAGTTAAAATCTCAGTTAAAAAACATTCAAACCAACTTAGTTTTGGAATCTCAGTACCTTAGGAACTTTTCTAAATATACAGAACGCCCCAGGATTCGATATAACGAAAACAAGTCTCAAGATGATTTTGATATTACAAAACTAAACCAGGATCTTAAGGAGTACACTTTTCAACCAACAGGAGGATGCTACTCACTTGATGCCATGAAGTCATAAATGCCAGTCCATTCATGCCATTTTTTCTGAGGATGTCCAACCTACTCAACTCCCTGATATACTTTTCGGCCCTGCTTGCAAAACTCCACTAACACTCCTAACCATTACCCGAAGCCATTTGGTGTAGATCGTCAAAAAACTACCAGTGAGAGCTGTAGTGGGCCCAGGCCGGTTTCCTCTGTTTCTAATAACAATCTGTCGTGCATATATTTGAGACCAATATTCTTTGAATTGGACCATTCATAGCCAGGCGCGAATGAACAGAAATATGGACACTAGATCTAAAGGCTAGTATGTTCAAAGGGCAAATCAATGTGATCTGTAAATTTAAACCCTGTCACTTTATATGATGCTATTTATCAGACAACTTCAAGGTGTGTACCCCCCCGTCCGAAAAATCGATTTCTCCATGTCAGATGCTTTTCACTTACTAGCAGACATTTCGTCACCAACATCTTCCCATCAATTCCGCGCGGCTCAGTAGTTTGGGCTTCTGCTGCCCCTACCAGAGTGAAACCAGTCTATACCGCTGCCTATTGATTCTTATAAGAAAGTGAGCGGTATGAAAATTTAATCTCCCTCGGCAAATAACTACAATCAAGGTAGTCTGTACGTCGGAGTTACTTGACTTACGAAGCTCATAATCGAGAAAAGATCAGTTTTCTCAGTTAAGAGAAGTGCTGGAACCCCCACCAGCACCATCACCACTCGTTTGAGATCACATCCTTCTTTGGTAAGAAACACTAATGGAACCACCATCCCTGGGTGATTCCTGGTAACAAAACATGTTGCTTGACATCACACGAAACCTTGATTTTTACCTCAGAAAGTTTTCCACATAAAAAAAAAAAAAAAAAAAAACTGTAGGTTAATAATTCTGAGCGCTCTTATTCTGCTTCGTATGGATGATCTCTCTCTCTCTCTCTCTCTCTCTCTCTCTCTCTCTCTCTCTCTCTCTCTCTCTCTCGCAACGAAGCTATTATCTAGGAGTGCCTCAATTCGCTACTGGTTACAACGCAGGCACACTGTCTTGGAACCAACAGTTCACAGGGATCACGTCCGGTAATCTAGGTAAACATGTCTCGGGTGATCTGGGTAACCAGACGGTCCGATATACATTTTTTTAACTCATGGCATTTCATCCCATATAATGATAGGAAATCGAAAAAACATTTTTAAAGAAACCGCAACTGAGCTTGTCGGTGACATTCATATGGTGTATTTGTCTATAAGCGTGTTTGCCCACGGGCTAGTTTGCATTATTTGCGGGAATGAGTCACTAGGAAAAATTGGAACTCCTCCCCTTAATGCAGCCTCAATTGAAGAGAACTTGAGAAACTCCTCCATCCATCGACGAGAATCGCACACAGACCAGGTGAGTGCCAGTGTACGCTGTCTCGTTCCAGCTAAGATACCGCGAAGACAACCGAGTTGAAACGCATTTACTTTTTATTACTGTTTTTTAAACTAAAGAGGGCCTTGAAATTTCTTTGTGTAGACGACCGGAATCAATACTAGACCTCTCCAAACGAGACGCCGATGAATCGCGTCAACTAAACTCTGCTGCGCAGACAGTTGAATGGCATGTTGTTCACTGAATGAATATGGACACTGCTGTCCAAATCCACTCGCGTCGCTCATTGCAGGCGTAATGTAATTTCAACCAAACCACTAGGGCTGTCGAACTTTGCTGCAAATAAATGTTTTTGGGCTATCACAGTTACATTGCACAGGACTACAAAAACTCAAACTATTACTTTAGGGCGGCCCGTAATTTCTTACATGTACCCTCTTTATGTATTGTGTAAATTGCGTGTGTTCTCGGGTCGATGTTCCTGTTTTGCTGGATGAAAAACCCAGTTTCTGTGGGAAAAACCTTGCTCTCTATGCCTGAGACCGACTAACTCAGCCACGGAGTGAAAAAAGCCCATTAAAGTTCCTCGCGACATTGACGGGTTTCAAACCCAGGCCTTTTCCACCCGATGTGTGTGGAGGACGGTGACGATACTACTGTGCTACCCACGCAGATTGTACAGGACTACAATGCTTGGTTGTCACGCCATACCACCGGAGAATTGAAGTCCGGCTTATTGAACAGCTCGCTAGTCTTGTAAAAAGTATATATACCCGTCACACCTACATCTACAGGTGTTGCCGAGATATTCCTGGGAACTTCGCCCTCTATAAGGAAACTGGCTATATAGCCTGAAGTGTTTCCGAGCCTAAGGCTAAAAGCATATTATTTTTGGATTTTAGAAGGAACCCCTGAATAACAAATATTTGTTCAATATATGTATATATTATTTATTAATTTAATTTTTAAAAATAATTTTATCTACATCCTATGGGTCTGAAATGCAAAATGCATCTCTCTATGGTAATAATCCCGCATGTTGCTCCTCGTAATATGAAAGAAATGTATCAATCTTTTAGAATTCAACAGAAGCGTATTCCAATAGAGATGAGTTCCTTTATTCAAGCTTTGCAGAGGAGCACGGGACAGCTTGATGTCTTTAAGTTGTTCTAAAGGAAATATTATTAGGACTCCTAGCTCTTCGTTATAAAAAAACCGTTCCACTTTGCTGAACTATCATTTTTATACCTTTGAATTTGGCATTGACAAAAAGGAAGACCGCCCAATGGAAAAGATGTCTTAATGATCATCTTTCTGCACCGATGACCTTTCCTAGCCAAAATAGTGCCATTCAACATTCAGATGGACCATTTCTGCAAGACCATTCAAACATTCGACGTGCATTAACTTCTTATTAATATAAATTGAGAATTTTTTTCCTACGAGCCACTTTCGGCTATTAACTAATAAGGTAAGACATCGTTGTATGCATAAAAATCCTCAAAATATGTGAACAGAACAATAATGGTGCGCTTCCCCACCGCTTTATTCGATGCTAGTGTCCATCTACCGGGAGAACCAGTTATTCTTCTTTGAATCTTTCACACACAGGCCCGTTGCAAAGTCATGCACTTTGACCGGGTATATACATATACACACTGCGAATATATCTAGATAGATACGCGACGTCATAGTAAGCATGCTTATACTGTCAAGGAAGGTAACCGGCTGTACTTAATTGAACACTGCTTTTATTCTCTTTCTCTCTCTCTCTTTGGGTAACTCAGAAATTTTTTTTTGGCTGGTGCAGCATAAGCCTCAGGCTTCCTTGCACCATATGGCTAATAATAATAATAATAATAATTCGAAAAGCCACGAAGCACCACGTGTTGCTGAAATATGTTGGTGAGACTCAAGAATTATTTCATCTACACACGTGTATTATTTCTGTAAATTGCGTGTGTTCTGTTGGTGGGTATATCTGTTTTTCTCAACGAAAAACGAGAGTTTTTTGGAGAAAAAAAACTTGCTATGCTCACTTGAGACCAACTAACTCAGCCACAGAATGGGAAAAAAACTAATAAAAGATCTTCTCGTTATTTGTGGGATTTGAACCTGATCCTTCTCCATCCGGTGTAGGGAGGACGTTGATTATAATCACTGTGTACGCGCGAAGAGTGAAGAAGATACAAAAAAAAAGAAAGAAAGCCCTTCTCTTTTGTAAAAGAGCAGTCCAACACTCATCTTGAAATTTAAGACATCGCCACCAGCTGAAGACCTTTTCTTTATATTTTGATATAACGCAAGAATTCAGTAAATGAGGTACGCAACTCCGATGAGATTCTCTTGAATGTTCATCTCAAACGTTTATGAGATAAAAAGGTTAAATATTCAGCAGAATTAAAACGATCTCAGGAAGTTTTTGATCGTGATTAGCTCATTTGTGATTAGATGATCATAAACGATAAAAATTCCTTCATTCTTCTACTTCCGTTTTATGATACATCGGGTGATGAATATTATTTCAGCTAAATTCGGTCCTTAAATCCGATAAAGCCTCGACTAACAGCGGTTAGTGAACGAAAGAGTTCTGTTCTGAGCGATGTGTCCAAAGTTCGAAAGAAAAGACATCTGCGCAACTAGGAATGCTGAACGCGAAATATCCTCGTTAATTTTCCACATGTTAATTCGCGCGACTGATGCAGCTAACAATTCCCAGGGGTTCTCAACAAGATAATGTAGATCTTTTTTCACCGTTTACCACTGTTAATGGCACGTGAGGGTTTTCCGCTTCTCTCGTGAATCATTTAAAGAGGCTAAATAATTTCTCCTTGTTCACTGCCAACCACGACAGTCATTTCTTTTCGCTTCAGTGATGTTAAAATGAACTAGAGATTTAGGAAATCATAACAACATTTAGTCTTATATTTCAATCTTTCAACAACATTGATGGCTGTAAAAACTTTGCAACGAATGGACATCCTTTTTGATAAATATCCCGTTTAGATGCGGAGATTTAACCTCTCACTGCTGAAGAAGGCAGAAAAGAAAACAGAAAGAAATACAGAATATTTGAACAACATCTAGTGCAGTAGTAACCGTGCTATTTCAGCTTCCTGTACAACGAAATATTTCAGTGCCCCCGTCCCCATCAGATTTTTTCTAGTGACAGTTTTATGATCATTCGACAAAGTGCAAACCAGATATCTTCAATCACTACCAGAAACAGTTTTCAAATAGACTTATGCAGTGCAGTTATAAATGTTATACAATAAACTCTGTAAAATCTTCACTTTACAACCAGAAATTCTTTAAAATTCGGGGCCCGCGCAACCCTCACCCCGCATTTTATAATCCGGAAATATTAAAAAAGCAATCCGGCACTCGTATTATCAACTTCATAAGAATCCAAGCAAAAAGAAGGACATTTCTCTTTCTTCATAAGATTCTTACAGGACTATGGTGTCCTATAATCTGTTTTAGCGTCTAAATAATGCAATACTGCACAGATAATACGTCTTCATTTCACGGAGTTGTCCCGATATTACAATACTTTCAAACTGACGGCCTCTCCAAAAGGTTAACTGGACATTTGTTTAAAAGATGAGATTGCCATGGCAGTCTATTTCGAGGCTCGCTGGTCCCTCATTAGATAGCAGGTGGTCTTTAGTAAAACACGCAAGCAAGTTGTAATATAGCTAAAGAAAAGGCTGAAATTTTGGTCATTGAGTTGTAGTAACACTACAGTTTCTATCAACTGCGAGTTTGATCCGCTGTAAGAATTAAAGCCACTACGTTCCTGTGCGGTTAAAATCCTGCTGGCAGCAGAAACAAATGGAAATACACGATAATTATGATAAATGTTTATAGAATAAGTTGGGTTGTTTGTGGTTAAGATTTATTAAAATATGCTCCTCTTAAACTGCTCAATCCACTAATTGTACCGCTCTAAAATGAGCACATCTTAATTCCCGATGGTGCCATAAAAAATAAAATTAATGAAAGATGTTTTATCGCAAAACGAAGCTTTATTCAGCAAAGCGACTAATCTGTATTGATTTATTAAACACAGAGAAAGTCAGAAATGCATCCATAACTTTTTCGATCGTGATGGCGCTCCGCTATTACCGGCTGGCTCTCAAATTAAGAATAACTAAAATAGTTGAAGGGCAATTAGACAAACTTTTGAAGTCTTAAAATTTTAAAGTATTCAGCGACTTTATAAATAAATACAGCGCCTGCATAAAAAAATCGTGTTTTTTAACAAGCCAATGAACGCAACAAAGGCGCCTTGTACTACCGAGTTACCAGAAAACCTTTTTAAGTTTATTTATTTTTAAATCGGTACACCTTTCAGAACCGAAGTGTACGAAGGTCACTGTGTGTCCGTCATCATTGTCTTACATCCGCTGGCGTGTGAAACAGACCACTGAATCTTAAAATCTGGTGAGGGCCGATGATATCCTTTTTAACAACCAGAAGCAAGAGCCGCATCGAAAATAGATTAGAAGCTGGTAAAGAACCCGAAAAAACTGAGGTCCGACAGGACAAATCCGTGCCATCAACTTACTATTGTGATTTCTGCTCGGCATCACATGTCCGCTGAAAGTCTTCGTACCTGTATTCTCCCGCTGCACTTGTGAACCCTCTCCACTTCCGCTCTGCGTGACAGTTAAGCCGCTGAAATGTTGTTACCCACTGCTTCGTCTTAATACCGCTTTAGGAATAGAAAATGCAGCACTTCAGAGTCTCACTAAATCCGGATTGGTTGGTAAGAACTCTCTTGGAAAGAGAAGAAGAAGAAAGAAGGAGGGGGGCAGAGGAGAAGAGATAAAAACAGTCTGACGTTACACGACGAGCGAGGAAGTGACACAACATTAGCGACACATATTTCAATCCCACGCCAACGGAGTCGTGCGCGCTGCAGAAAGAAACATCCACTGCTGTCTCTCCACCGACTCGCATTTTAGGAAGCTTTGAACGACCTAACACTATAAGCTTCTCTTTCCGTTTTTCCCAAGCCACAAGCCTTCCGTGTAACTGCTTATTCAGCGTTTAACCTCACCGTGGTGCTTGAGTGCAACACTGAATAACTGATAACGGTGAAATACCTTAAAAAGAGAGAGAGGAAAAAAAGAAGATGAAGGGAAGAAGAAAAAGAAAAAAAATTGCCCGAAGTGAGTCTGGTTGTCAGATTCTCTTTCCTCTTGGAAAAGGCAGGCCGAACCCAACTCTTGTAACAGAAGACGCTTAACGCTGGCCGTCAATCGATAGTTCGTACTGTAACATATCGGCTGAAGCGATTTGATGCGTTTCCTCCTCGGGAAACATCGCTGCTCCTACACTTAAACCCTGCAAGAGATCATCGGTCTCTATTTGCTCACACGCTACTTCTTTTCCTCGGTTGCCTTCCATCTGGCCAACGAGGGCGAACTATCATTAATAAAAAGCGTTTTCTGATACGAAAAGCTGTTTGCTCTTGTATGTTTGATGTGGCAGCCGGGTGGGGAGATATATGAATGTGGTTTTATTCAAAGAAGAAATCACAGTAAATAACGTTTTTCCCTTTCAAATAGTTGCATTATTTAGGGATGCTATGCATTATGGAAACAGCTTACCAAGTCTCTCTCTCTTTCTGTTTATGTATATATATATAGTACACTCAAACCATATAGCTTCTTATCTATCTGTGTGTGTGTGTGCGCGTAGAAACTATTTTGTACGCAAAAAATAGCTCCTTGGCTAGCTTACGAATTCCTTTGTGATCCGCAGACCATAAATATTATGGACTTTATTGATGTTCGCTTATAATTTCAGATGAACCCGAATATTAAGTTAAAAAAATGCTCCACTCTTCAAATCGACAAGGACGATTTCTCAGCTGTAATTCTAAGTAGCTGGCTTAGTAATAAATTCATCCGCCTGTCTATGATCCCGCAGAATTTTTCCTCTTAGGAATTTAAATGGAAATTTGGGGATTTTTCAACGATCTTCGGACTTCTTTCTAACCTGCAATGCCAGAATAAAAACAAAGCAAATCTGAACTACGATAAAAACGATTGGCGAAAGAAGGCGGTTTTGCAGAAGCTTTATAAACAGTAGATTGTTAAATATGGCACGTATCATACAGAATGGTGGTATACATTACTGTATTATTATTATTTTTTTTAAATTTCAGCTGTGGCACTGCTATTATTATTTTTTTTAAATTTCAGCTGTGGCACTGCTAGCAAATGCCAACATACATCTGTCTTCTCTTCAATTTAATAAACAACCCAATAACGTAGATGCACTTGAGATTTTTTTAGATGTTTTTAATTAGTTTAATTTCATTTCAGGTTGTTCTAACCCCACTTCGAATCATGCAATACCAGATAATTATTGATGTTGTTCACAGTCGTCCACGACTGTGGACGACTGTTTTTGAAGAATGAAGATTCAGTTTTTGAAGAATGAGTCAACGTAGAGCTCTTTCCGACTGTGAACGTGGAATGATCTGCGGGTACCATTATCTCTATAGCAGCCAACATGCTTAAGTGCTCCCTTTCTGTGGTTTCACAAGTCTATCGTGACTGGCTGAAAAACTGTCGAACAACAATCCAAGGGTCACACATAGAACAGCTGCTTGCAATAGACGCAAGTTTTGGCAGTCATCACGGGTACCCATGTTCACAGCGATAAACAACAATTTAAACCTTGCATGAGCACGTTAGCACCAACACTGGACCACCGACATCAGGAAATCTGTCGCCTGGTCTGATGAATCTCTTTTCCGATTCTGTTATGCTGACGGAGGTATTCGAATTTGAAGAAAGCTACATGAGACCATGTCATCCGGATGCACCTTTGGTGTTCGGCAGGCTCGAGACAGTGGTGTAATCGTATGCCCTGGATCCTCTGATCATCGTTATTCAACGGCTGGATGGAAACGCCTACCAATTCTACGGTCGCCGACCAAGTACTCTTCTTCATCATGAAGACAGTGTATCCAAATAATTCCGGCGTCTATCAACAAGATAGTGCCATAAAGCCCTATAGGCTGCTATCCGATGGCAGTAATGAGACAATGAATTCTTCGTCCTCCAGTGGCCGCCCAACTCATTCGAACTCAACCAAGTTGCATATGTTTGGGACATATTGGGAAAATGACATTATGCCACGACCATCTACTTGACAATGTTCGTGCATTGCTGGACACATTGTGCATATCATGAGTAGCACCACCACATGACATTCAGCAACATCTTGTGGATGTCCATGGCAAGATATATGAACATTGCATGTAAAACGTGGCCCACGTGGTATTAGGTAGGTGACGCTAATGAAAATCCAAATCAGTATATATTATAGTAATTTAAGAAACGTTGTGGGTTCCACTCATCATAGTACAGGTGTTGCATCCGGCGCACCCGTTTGGTCAGCTTTGAGGGATCACTTTCGAAAAATAATTTGGGAGACTAGTCTGATAAAAAAAATTTCTGTAGACAACGCTGATAATACTCAGATATAAAGTTTTCTGTGCAATGCAGACAGGCTGCCAGAACAGGTCATCGGGTATTGTCAATGATATACAGGAATTTTGCTAGTAGGGAAAAGGAGGTGTTATACCTTTGTATAAGGCAATGATCAGGCCATGCCTTGAGTACTGCGTACAGGTCTGGAGATCTCATTTTAGGAAGGATGTAGAGTTGCTTGAGCGCGTAAAGAGAAAGGCAACAAAGTTGGTGAGTGGAACGAAGAGATCCTCTTATGAAGAAAGGCTTAAGTTCTGCAAATTGCAGCGGGTGGAGATTAGGCACCTGCGAGCTGCTCTGGTTGAAGTGTATATGGCCTCGAATGGGTTGAGCACGCTGAATTCTGATGGGATTCTTCCACTTGTTCAGATTACAAACCCGAGGGGGCATAAATTCAAATTGATGAAAGACAGTTGCAGAATAGATCTGCGGAAATTTGCCTTTAGCCAGTGGGTAGTTGATTGCTGTAACAAACTTCCATCTGTCGTTGTAGAAGTTGATGGCTGAAATAAATTCAAGGAGGAACTGGACAAACTTTTAGAGGGAATGGTTGTGTGAATTTTTTTTTTTTTTTTGGCTGATGCTGCATAAGCTTGCTTTCTTGCACCACATGCCTCCATTATTACTACTACTTTTAGTAGTGGTAATAACGGAGCCACTAAATTTGGAACCACTAAAATTTTTAGTGGTTCCAAATTATGGGTTTCTGATATTTCAAAGCGACTGGTGCTATTCTCTTCACTGTGAGAGAGAAAGTAGGAAGCGGGCGAATCCGCCCCCTGTAAAAGATGACACGGCCCTATAATAGCTGTTGGAACCGCCTTACGAAAAAGCAAAAACAACTTTATATTAATCCTTTCGGGACTACGTTCGTACATCTTGTTCTGCGTATGAGAGGGGAGTACGAGCTTATTCAAATGAAGCGTGCACTAACGTTTTAAAATATTTAAAATATTTTGTTTCGAAAAAAATTCTCACATTTCGAAACTTCAAATTATCACGAGGGAAATCTTTGCATAAAGCTGTCGAAAATTCACTTTGGTGGGGTGGACGCATGTTTGAAAGAGGTAATGAAGTTCAATGTAACCTTCGTAGTACTTTCCGAATGAATCTCGTGGAAGTTGTGTTGGCAGAAACAGTGTGTGAAAGTCACTGGAGAAAACGTGAGCATTTGTCTGTTAAAAATTAAGACCTTCTAATTGCTATAAATCTTCGATTTATCCAACTTCAAGCGGACTTCGACTACGGTCATTCAGAGCACGTGTATTCCTGTACCCTCGCATTTGACCACTTGAATACGGTGACGGAATAGGTGAGAGCGCAGTTTCTGCTTGTAATGCCTATACCATTTAAAGGTATTAATCAAAGAGCAAGCTACAAAAGGAATTTTCTCAGACAGAAATTTTAAAGAAGGTGAATACTCTGGAAATACACGAGTGCTCTCGTGTCCAGAACAAGCAGACCTTCCTCAACCTTTTTCATTTCACAAAATTTTACAATCAGGCGAGATATATGAAGAAACTGCTCACAGCTTCAGTTCAAAAATCGTTTTGTTTTGTTTTTATCCTAGAATATATTACTACAATTACTAAATTAGAATTAGTTGCTTGTTTCTAATGGATGGAAAATTCTTGTGGAAGAAGTAATTCAGAAACAAGGGGGTTTGGAGTATAATAAACTGATCCTCGCATAAATTTTATTTTTATAAAACCCAGGTAACAGAGCCCTTCAAAGTTCCTTCTTAGTCAGTACTGGTCAGAACGTTTTGATCCAAAATCTCAAAATGTGACTTATTTTTTTGTAAATTGATCATATTTTTATGAAATAATATACAACAGCATGAACTTCCTTTCTTTAAGCCCTTTTATCAACTTTTTTACCTTTATCCGTCTTTTCAGAGAGAGAGACTGAATAATTAATGAGTTTTCTTTCTCTTGCAGGTGAAAATATGGTTCCAGAACAGAAGAACCAAATGGAAAAAACAGGACGGTATTACCAATGCAGAGGCAGCTGGGCACAAACACACCAATGAGAAATCGCCATCTTCAGGAAAGAACAAGAGTAGTAAAAACATCAAAGGCAGCACCAACAGCAACGGGGTCGCAGGTTCCGCTGCTACTGTGACGGCGGCCAAGCCACTTCAGAATGGCAAATCGAACATTAGCAGCGGCAACGAGGAAGCGACCCAAGGAGACGAGAGTTCGAGCAGTACAGCCTTGCAGGCATCCATGGAGCAGGTGAGCGTATCTTCTCAACTCTCCCCTGCCGATCTCGGCATGGCATCTCAGGACAGCCACGGGGCTAATTCGGTGCCTTCGGTAAGATCGTCAACACCATCGTCAGCGGTGCATAGTCCATGCCTTGACTCCCCCAAAGAACCACGACCAGACCTCTCGATCCACTTGGACCGCATCAGTCAGCAGGAAAACGGACCAAGCAGTCTATCGGCTTTCGAGCATCAAGCCTTCAATCCAACACTGGACAGTAGCAGCCGGTCTCAGCGAGGACTTTCGGAGGGTGAAGAAATGGACAGTACATCTAGTGATCAGTGATGTGGGAACTGTCGTTGTTATCGTTGTTATTGTACAGAGGAGGACTATAGAATTCTTCGTCTTGTTGAATTCGTCGTTTCTTTTACCTTTCTTTGTTTTTTTTTTTTTTTTTTTTTTTTTCCTTTCGTGTTTAGTGTGGTGGGTAAATACCTCATTCCGTGCAGGTACAGGAACGCGTAGACTGTTAACAGAGGAGAAAGTGAACCTCAAAAGTCCTTGGCTGTTAACCAGGATAAACACACAGGGTAATTACTACTCACCAATCTCGGAGAGTAAGAGCTATTTGTGGCTCATGAACTCGTAAAATATGCCCGGATGTCATCCAGTCTATATATAAATCACACAGAATCATAGAAATATATGTATGTATGTATTTCTGTATGTATATATATATTTCTATGGGCATACAGCACCTGCACCCAGCAGAACTGATTCGGTGGACTCTTAAGGAACAGTTTTCGAAGCAGGACTGCAGCTACAAGCTAATCTGGACTTGGTGAACATGGTAGCTTTATGGTTCTTCACATTCTAGGCCTGTATACTTTGTGTTTAGTGTTAGGCCTTAAGATGTGGATCAACTGGAAGTGTATCTGTTATTAGCCTCTGTAAGATTACTGTAGAGATAACCAGATAACCCTCCTGTAACAATACATAGCCTATATTTCTACCTTTCCGCCTGGCCAGTGTTTGCGATATCTGTGCCACTATGTCTGGGAGTAGTCCTGTCAGAGAATTTTGCCTTATGACGACACAGTCTGTGCACTGATCTCTGGGTGATCGCCTCGTTTCTATGTTAAATGTCTCTGGCTTAAAATCACAACCGATACGCATATGAACAGTAATAAAATTTGCTGTAGAATAAAGAACGTGTCTTGTTTATTTTGCACCTTTGCCATTCCTTCTTTTACATTTGTTCTTCGTTCATTAATAAAAAAGTTATATCAAACCACCTATAATTAGGGTAAAACGCGTCTGAAAGGATGCCCCATCTTCTGCATCTCTTTTATATTGATATAATGGAGGTAGTCGTTCTTTCTTTTAATTGGCGAGAAGATAGATAATCGCATGTCACTGAGGTTTCTCGTCCCCCCCCCCCGACGTGGATAGCGAGTAGATTCATTTCATAACTTTAAAGTTACAACGCATACTTCATAAAACCTCCATGAGCCCCCTTGCACCACCTGTAAAAAACCGCAGTAACTTCAGGGACTCGAGTTTATTTGAGTAAAGAATCAAGCATACACACAAATTCAAATTTATTTCTGTACAATGGTTAAAAACACTTTATTTCACCTAAACCATCTGGAAGTTTTCTTTTAATTTTTGAAGAATATACAAGAGCAGATCCGCACAAAATGTATTTTGCAGCCGAAAATTATATTTTTTTTACTACCCTCTAACCCTACAAAATACTTACAGCTTGTATTAGGATTAAGGCCTCTGATGGGAATTTTTTTGATGGGGCTAGTAATAGGTCATTTGTGGCTGAAAAGGAAAACAACACTATACTATAATATGTAAGATTACTGGGTGAAGCTTAAGGCAGAGTTTCTAAAGTAGGTAATGCTACATCTGCTTTCAGAAAAGAATATGTTCATACTGAGTTCATTCACATTGCATTTACAAGTTGCATCTTTTAGTAATGCCTCGATACGAAGATAGGCGTTGGCGAAATCAACTCCATTGAACAAAATCTTACTGCATTCTTGAATTAGTTCATTCCTGCTGAATTTCCAGAAGAAACAATAGTTGGAACTATCAACATCACGAGTATAATCGCAATGAATTCTAAGCCACAATACCATAATCACATACGACACAAAGAAACGATAAATTTAACTGTACCTAAAATCACGCAGAACAAGAAACATTAGGGGTAAAAAGTTCTACAGAACGTATGTGGACATTGGCAAACTAAACACAGTTATAAATGTAAAAGAAAACACTGATCTCCACTCGCATGGGTTTGGACAAAAAAAAATAAATAAATAAAAGATGCACATAATGATACCAAATGTGCAAAGAATGAAATAAAAACTATTTTGAATTAATTTAAAACGACTGAGTAATTTTTGAAGTGCTTTCGTGCTGGTGACACAAGCTTTACGGAATACTGTACTGAACGTAGAAGAGAGAAAAAAATAAATAAATAAAATAAAAACAAAGTAAGAAACATATGTATTCTGGAAGATTTTATAATTGCTTTTCAAACATAATAATACTCCTATAAAATCTTTTTTTTTTTAATAAATTTTGTTTAACATTGTCATTATCATTTTTCATTTAAGCACCTTTAAGTATTATGAAAATTTAGAAGGGTGTCATTAACTATAGTATATGAGAAAAGATGCCCTTTACTGACCACTGTGTGTAGAAATTCGGCAGAACTCATTTTACAGATGTGGGACATCTTTACCCATTTCATTTCACATGTTGTGCAACATGCAACGAAACATGCCATGCATATGTATTTATATACATGCAACCAGTCGTATAGTATACGATTAGATAATCGAAACATAATGGAGATTTCACTAAGATACAATTAAGTACACTTCGCCCAATCGCGTCTTGAAGTTGTGCTTAACTGTATCAGAACTAAACGCCATTTTTACCAGATCACGAAGCTGATCCAGAAACAGAGGCTACATTAGTTTAATTCGTAATACGAAATGGGGATAATGTACAGGAAATCGTTTAGGCACCCTTGGCGGGGCAGACTGGAGAGTTAATAGGCAGAACTGGGATAAGTACAGGACCAACAACTATCACGAAACCATGTACGTACACCTAATTTTCACATTCGTTTCATGTTTGTCGAACTCGATAATCTGCAGATCTTCATAGTAATGTTGTATCTTTCCTGGAAACGAGCACTTTGTACTCGATTGATGTTTTCAAAATTGAGTTGTTGACAATGGAATGCCTGTTAGCTCTTGTTGTTCAAAACACGTTAAAATGCAATCGCCAACACCCTCGTTGTTAGCAATACACGTTCTCTTCCGAGTCCACTGCACTTTTCTGAAACCTTATTTTAATTTTTTACAGTCGATGACAGTGTACTGGCTGGCATTCCAAACCCCTTGGTGATGTCACATCTTTTATTAACACTTTTCTTCACCTTGCTTTGTATGAAGTGTCTAATTTTATTATTTCACACTGAATGGTATTAAACATTCGGTCTGATATTCTTTATCGTGACATGGAATACTCCACTAAATCACGAGTGCACGTATAGAGAGTCAATGCTGAGAATGCAGCAGGCGTAGTGCTTCATAAGGTGGACTGGGAAATAGAAACAGGCGAGGCTATGGAGTGACGAAAAGAATTTCTTCCTACATGGACCAGACCTTCTGATTGCTACTTTTATGATATTCGCGATGACAGTCTGAAAGAGACAAGCAACTGATGCGATAATTTGAGATGGATTCTCGATAGTGGATAAATAAGTTTGGTGTTTATATCCGCACTCAAGAATGCAACAGCTTAACGACAGCTTCTCAATCATCTTCTCATGTCACTTATTCAATATTTAGAACTCCTACTAGTTTTGGTAACACAATTCTTCCACTTGGGAATGGTTCCTAGCTAATTTTATTCCTGTGATGGACTTGCCCACCGTACTCACCGAACTTAACCTAACTGTGCACCTGACTGGTTAGTGAAATACTGGGACAAGTGCCTGAATATGATGGCAACTGTTTCGGAAAGCAGTGCGTTATGTGCCTCCACTTATGCATTTCTGTTTTCTGTGTTTAAATAGCTTTTCACAAAACATCTGTTAACGTACTTTTCTGGCAGCCCCCATGTATAAGTTATGCGCTGTGTTATGTTCTGCTATTGAGACAATGAAAGAAATAATGCTAAGCAACGGTGTTACAATTACGTTACCGAGCTCAGATCAATGTTATAAACAGGTCAGATCACCATCCACATTATTTTATTTATTTATTTCCAGGACCGAAGAAACAAAAACCATCGCTTCAAAGCATTGCCACAAAAAAAGCAGGTGAAACCAACAATTTCCTTTTCAAAATGTTGTCTGCGTTGGCGCCACATTTGGCCATGGATGAAAAAAGTCCATAAAAGCACTTCCTGTCTAGTATAGAAGGACAGTGATTGCAACCAGCGTGCTACGCGAGAGGCCATTACTACCCTGATAAATTTTGTGGGAAGCTGCCTCGTCTCTGAAAGCGAAGAGGTTGATGCAACGCTCTACCTAATAAGCGTAATGAAAACTATTCGTAAATTGTACCGTACGTTCCATACTTTGATTGGCTGGCAATATTTTTACATCTCCTGTTGCTGAATATCTTTCTGTTGATTATATTGTATACTGTGCAAACAAGAACTGGAATACTTTATATGCGCCTAAAGGAACTTAGCTCCATTCTGCTTTTAGTTAGAATGAAATTGAGTTGAAAAGATTGGATTAGTATTAGCAATGGCCACATGTTGCAAGGAAGCTTGTGGCTTATGCTGCACCGGCCAAAATAATTTTAAAAAATAATAATAAGAAGAAGAAGAAAATTTTTAAAATAAATAATTAATAAAAGAAAAGGAAATAGACAACCTATGCATTTCCCTCCTCCTGTATGTATCCAGATGACCTTTGAATTTTCCCAATCTGTCAGCCTCCCTCTACCACCCATGTACGTAACTTATTCCAGTAATTTATAACTCGCTGGCTAAAATAAAACTTCCTGCAATCCAGTCTAAACATCCCCTCGTAACTTGAATTTATGGCCCCTAGTTCTAGACTCATTTATAACCGTGAAAATTTCGTCCCCATTCATTTTACTTTTGCCTTTCAGAGCCTTAAACACCTCAACCAAGTCTCTTCTAAGGTGCCTAGTTTCCAAGCTCTGCAACCCACATATTTGAAGTCTTTTCTCATATGGACGCCCTTTGGCAGATCTCAACAGGCGAGTTACCCGTCTTTGGAACCTTTCAAGAAGCGAAATGTCTTTCTTTAGGTGCGGTCCCCATATTTGAACAAAATATTCCAAGTGTGGTCTAAGAATAGCCTTATACAATGGGATTATGAGGTCCTTATCTCTACTAGCAAATGTTCGATAAATCATCGATAGGACATCATGGACCTTCCTTGCAACCAGTCTGCAAAACTCAGAGAACTTCATGTCTGATCGTATCGTAACACCCAAGCCCCTTTCTTCCACTACTGGCTTTAGATCAACTTCGCTAAATGTATAAGTTATTTTCGGGTTACTGTTCTCCAGGTGCAATTACCTTACACTTTGCTTGTGAGTGTTTAAATGTTATTAAAATGAAATTCCATAGAGGAGAGGAAAGTGCACTTTTCGCTAAGGTTCATCATAAAGATTTGCTCGGTATTAAAACCATAAGAACTTTCGAGTATCTTCAGTCGTTCTAAGTGATAAGAGAAAAAGGAATGTTATAAATATACAAGGCTTAATTCCCGTGGTGCAACTACGGGAATTAAGGACATGCGCGTTGGAACTTTTATATTGCTCAAGTTCACTATTAGTGAAAAAGTAGTAAGTAGTTTAGCATTAAAGACCGAAACCCGTTTCAACCATTCTATTGCTAGAGATTCCCAACTAGAAGATAATTTGTTATAACGGAATCAATCTGAAATTGACAAGAAGTTGATTGGGTGTGTTGGCTAAGTTCAGTTGTATGATACGACCTACGTAAATTGGCTTGGCGGCAATCTGCTGTTGGATATATTAACTGTGATACTACTTATACAAACTATGGCCTTCGTGGATAGCACAGTTGGTCGGATCGCCGTCCTCCCCACTCCGGGTGGAATAGACCTGAGTTCGACTCCTGTCGATGACTGGATGAATTTTTATGGACCTTTTACTCAACGTGGCTGAGTTAGTCGATCTCAAGCGAGGATAGCATGGTTTTTACTCCCAGAAATTCCTCGGGTTTTTCGTCCAACAAAACAGAAAATCGAACACAGAACACATGCCATTTACAGACAATATACACGGACCCTTAGTCGTTGATGGTCCTAAAACCCTACAACAACAACAACAATATAGGTATAGTGCGACGTCAATTGGCCTGCTTTAGTTTTTCTGGAAGTGGGCAGTACGAATAAATTGAAGAAAGAACTCGACTTTTTTTATTTATTTATTTATTTTAGCTGATACTGTATGAGCTCGCTTTCTTGCATCATTTGCTACTACTAATACTAACCAATGTCACTATATGAGATGCAACCAAATGTAGGCAGTGTGTTGAAAAAGATTATTTTAAGGTCAAAGAATCACCTGTGATTTTCAAATTTCCGATGGTTGAACTCTGATATATATATATATATATATACAGGGTGATTCACTACCAGTGCGACAAACTTGCAGGAGGTGTAGGGGGCACAAAGACGAATCGGAATCACATAACATTGCAGTGTCCGAAATGCCTTCGTCATGCTGTAGAAGACGTTGAACGGGAGGTCGCGTGAACAGCGATCCCGCTGGAAGTCAGCATTTGCGAACCGTTTCTGTTGAAGAAACCAAGTAGCAAAAGTCCTCAGGAGTGGATAATCCGCAGGCTCCAATGATTGGACGCGTTGCAGATGGCATGAACTCATTTGGTTTGTTGACAATATCCTCCATACAGTGGATTGGGAAATACCCACTCGTTGGCCTATCGCTCGAGTACTCGTACTGCCTTCTGCAAGACGTAGGACATTCTCCTCATTGTCTGGCGTCCTCGTCGTTCGCTCTCGATTCATGGTACCTCTCGTGAAACAACCAGTCTCGCGTAACCTTCTGTGCACACGTGCGAAAATCGTATGATGAGGAGCACGCCTGTGAAGGAAACGTTCCTGGTACAAGCGCAGAGCGGCGCGCCCGTTACAGTCCGCAGCCCATACGCGAGGTGCATGTCGGCCAGTTCAACGTTTGAATACTCATCCAGCCTACTGCCTCGGGAACCGGTTCGCAAATGCTGACTTCCAGCGGGATCGCTGTTCACGCGACCTCCCGTTCAACGTCCTCTACCGCATGACGAAGGCATTTCGGACCCTGCAATGCTATGTGATTCCGATTCGTCTTTGTGCCCCCTACACCTCCTGTAAGTTTGTCGCACTGGTAGTGAATCACCCTGTATATCCAGTTCACCTATTTCAATCAACTAATTGAAAAACCAATTGTGAAGAACTGCAACATTTACTGAAAGCAGATTTCAACTGGCATTCGTTGTCGTTATTTCAGAATTAGCACCTTGGCCAAGAACAGTTATTATATGTTTTTATGGAGCATCGGCAGCTTAGACCATAGCAAGGTTGTGAGGTATGCAATGCGTGAAAATCGTGCGTCTGCTGTGGTTGGTCTAGCTGCTTAGCCTGGATGAAAACCACCGACTTTTGTAGAAAGTAAAAACATGTAACTCAATCAGAACCCCACTAATTCGGCCATGGTATGAAAATTGCCCATAGAAAAGCTTTCAGTCTTTTTAATGGGGTTCGAACCCAAACATTTTACTAAAGGTGTGGATGGAGAGCGATCTAATATGCTAGAGGTACTGTGCGTGAGGACTTCAACACGGAAAGTTATCCGTGTTGAAGTCCTCACGCACTTGTATTACCGCAAAGTCTTTACGGTCATATTTAAGTTCCACCTTAACTGAAAATAGCGATACGCACAATGAACTTCTATGTGTTGTCTCAGGGCAACGGAAGCTAATGCGCCACTTTCGTAATGAATTGAGACTGCAAACGGAGTCATGTATGCGAACATACGTCGAGCAAGGCATTGGTTAGATCTAAAGAACATGGCCTTACCGATCCTGAATGAGACTTGTATTATAGTGTGCATAGTTTTAGGGTCAGGCGCCACCTGTTGTTTCCCACATCTGTGCCATATGTACAATGTGAAGAAACACAGAACTCTGTAAATGCCAGAAAAAGTGTAGTGTGTTGAATGTGTAGTATTATGTTGGGTTCTGTTGTGTGTCCTGGCATTTGGCCGCAGAGCCACTGATGGGACCCCTTGCCTGCACACACCACTAGGCGGTAGCCAGGCTGCCCATTATTCTATGGCAGGTCTCCGTCAGGGTTGCCTGAGCTTCCTGAACGGAGCCAATTTAAAAAATAAATATATAATGAAATAAATTAAAATAGAAAATTAAAATAAAAATAAAAATAAATAACAAAAAAATATTAACAAATAGATATTTATTGTATACCCAGTATAAAATGAAATATAAGTACAATTTATTATTGAAGTATAAGTAAAATTGTACTTATATTTCATTTTATACTGGGTATACAATAAATATCTATTTGTTAAACTATGGACCCCAGTACTCCAGGCCCATTTGTCACTAAAAAAATATTAAAAAGATAATAATAAAAAAATAAGGTAGAGTGCGGCAGTACAGGGTGTACGGATGAAGATGGGGGATGAAAGTAAGAGTAATGGGATGTAAGTGAAGGCATCCCTCCACGTTTAAACAGTGGAGCGTATGTCCCACCAAGAGAAAAGGGGGGAGGGAATAACTCTAGAAGGGCAGAAAAGCCACTCAGCGAGGGTGCTGAGTGTGACTTATATTTTGCGGTGGAGTGGTCAAGACCACTAGAGCCTACCCAGCCATGTGGGTGAGTTAGCAGGTAATCCTACCCTGGATGTTCCAGGGTTATCAAGTCGATGCTGGTAAAACGGTCAAGTACAGATTTTTTATTTACGATTTGAGCAAGTCCCTCACAGATTTGTATCCCTAGCTTGAGTTGGTTGTAGAGTCCTGCGCCTAGCAAAGAAGTTCTGTGCGTACTCCGTTAGTAATTTGTAGTGTTATTCGTCAGAAATGAACAGGTGCTCCTGTCCTTGAGGTATGTGTTGGAGCCTGGTGTACAGTGTTCCTCGAAGATCGTCATAAATTGGGCAGTTATAAAGAAGATGGTCCCGATCTTCAATTTCTCCACATGTACTTGTATTCGCAAAAGATAATACTTTGCATATAGGATGAGTGTCAAAACTTATTTTAAACTGCTGATAACAAATTAAACTGCTTGTCACTCACCGCCAACTGATTCCCTTACTTGTCATCCGTCGAAAAAAAGCTTTAATTGCAAAACGACTATTATGAGGTTCGCTAAATTCCCCTATTGATTGAGGAAAATATTGTACCCTGCAATGGCGAGTTCTGCCTCAATCACAGTACTCTCAAGACTTTGCTCCATCAATAATTAGATTCAACAGTTCTTAGTGCTGGAAAAAGTAAAAACACAGTGCCCGTCCAGTCAAAATGAATAAATAGTAATCGTAACAGTTTATTCGATCGAAAAGGAGTAAATGAAAAGAAGCGAGTAATTTTTAGATTAAATTTATTTTACACTTATGAGCATTTAAAGATTGGCACTCCCCTGCATTGGATTAACTTCACTTGGAGTTAACTTATAAGTAATAGATCCTAAAGACGCAAACCTGTTGCCAAACAGAATACACTCTCGCATCATTAGTTTACGCACCAGGACTACTCAATGCATCTATGATTATTATTTGTTCAAATGTCTTCAGACGTTTTTAAACGGAAAGAAGCATGACCATTCCACTACAGTCAAAACTGACTGCTATTTATTTATTTATTAATTATTTTTTTACCCTTTTCGCTTAATTTTACTATGTCCTCCCATGCAGAATGTAAAAAGAAAAACCGGGTTCGAATCCCATTAATGACGCAACCGGAGAGAACTGTTATTGTTTTTTTAATTCTGGGGAGGGTTCCCCCATCTTTGAAACTCGGCTTTTGCGTCCAGAAAAACAGGCAGATCGACCATAGGACGCACGAAATTTACGGACATAATACACTGGGGTAATGAAATCGTTCTCAGGTGACCCTATATGACATTTTTAATTTTGCTATCACAGTATCGAAATTTGGTGAAAAGATGGAATTTTAAATGACCTAATGAATTCAAATTACATATAACTTAAATTCTATATTATGTAAATAATTCAGATTTAATTTAAATAAATAAATATATGATGATTAATTTAAATAATTTAAATTCGTTATTATAATAATTGAAATGTAATTATAATTTAAATTATATTTAAATTAATAAAAATGTCCAGTCACAAAAAATTTCTAAATCGGGTTCCAATTTATCTGTCATATAGAAAAATAAAAATAAAATTTTATATCCCCGAGATCAGCAACAAAAGATATGAAAAGTAATATTTGGAATATCTCTTGGAATTGTGGTAGAATCAGTATTTAAAACTCTATATTCATCATTTACATGTGAGGATCCCTCCCTCATATTTGTTTTGAAGGCAATACAGTATTACGTTTAAATTCAGAAGCCAACCAACCGTTGACAATTTTTTGGTACACTTATTGAGCAGAAGCCAACAAAAAGCAAAAATTCCCTCGATAATATTAGTTTAAAAAAAAGGAATTAATGTCTATAGAGTTCCTATATTCCTCTATCTTCACGCAATAATTGATAAATTTAAGCATTATTTTACGATTTAACCTCATCATTTATTGATTTTAGTTCTCTTGATATTTTGTTTTGCATTAAGGGTAGTAAATAATTAAAACGAATTCTGTCCGAACTTTCTTTGTTTAGTCCTAGAGCTAAAATTCATTATTTCTGACTTGATCTATGTTTTTAGTAGAACGCTAAGAAATTGCTCCTGTGCGTGGTAGGATAGAAGCTTTCAGTTGATTGCTTTATGTTCATTACATGAATTTGTTCCTTCGTTCTGTGGCAGAGGGTTTAGTTATCTTTCCGGAGTGCTGTTCTTCCAGTTGTACAGCCAGATGTACTTTCCACTATTTAGACTCCATATTAGATTTCCATTATTAATGGTTGAAGGATTCAATTTATTGCTTGGTGCATTTTAAGTGGAAATGTAAGTCAGTTGCTAACAGAATGCGATGTGTATCTGAAAGCTCTTATAGGTTTCTTATCGTGTGTACACATTTCACAATTTGTTAAGCGGAAGACAACAGACCTTCGAGTTAATTATATTTGACTGAGAATCATTTAGTTGAAGTATTTATAAACACCTTCATTCAATACTATCTCAGATTACACGTGGTTCTTTCTACTATACTGTACTTCGCGTACGATAATTCATATTTATGGTCGGTAGGACTCCTTTTACTAGTGGACACTAGATACGTTTCATGGACTGTGGTTTAATTGTCATTCCTACTAATAGAACAAAGGTAACTTGATCTACCGGAGAATCATCTAAAGTGATAAACGGTTTATTAGTCGTAGTTCTGTAATATATTGTTCAATAATATTTATCATGTGTATGTGCGTATATTGTCTGTGGTTGATTTGCCTGTTTGGATGGAGGAGGGGAGAGAAACACTTCGTTTCCGGGATAAAAACCGTGAAACTCTCCTCAGACTTACCAACTCAGCTACGTTGTCAAAAAGGTTCATAAAAATTCCTTGCGTCATGACAGGATTACAACTCAGGTCTTTTCCACCCGGTGTGGAGGGATGGTGATTATATTCACTGTGCCTATCCACGAGAGGAGCATTTATCGTAGTGTAAGAAATTTGAATTTCATGATGGATAAGAACATGACTGGTTCAAAGTCACGATTAAAGATGACCAAACGATTTCCAGCGATCCTTGGATGGAACTCAGTTTACCTAACAAAGTGGCAAACTTTGTGAACGCAGTTAAGAAGCTTTATTAAAAGTTTCAGAAATGATATCGTAAATTCGAATTTCAGTTAAAATACATCAAATAAACAGGGGTTCCTCAACCATTAATGGAAATTTTATAGACTCAAAATATTGATCCCATGATATCAGTCTGTACTGATAGCGCCTTGGGAATCGTAATTCGCTCGTATGCTTGACTGAAACGATCAATCGGTAGCTGTTCCACTTTGATAATCTTTTTAGGAATTCAATAAGTCTCCCCCTCTCATTCATCAATTTAATTAAGGATTACGTAAGAATTCAAAAATCTGAATTTCTGGGTTGGACCTGAATAATCGACGATTCGCACGCTACCTGTGAGAGTAACCAAAACTTTGAACACGTGATCACCTACTACACGTGAACTTTCTCCCTTTATTAAGAGGTGCTAAGATTTTCCCATTCAAAAGAAACGAATAGCAGCGATTTCAGACTAAGAGTGCCAAGTAATTTTACGGCATTTAAAGTTGGATAAAAAGATTGTATTCACTTTTGTTAGCGAAACCAAAGAATAAATGTTATTTCAAACTATTACAGCACGTCAGCTACAAAACGACTTAAGTCTAAGTTAATGGCAGACTGCAACTTATTTATTTCAAGCTTTAATGCTTATAAGCCAACGGGACGTCACTATCTGACAGCCACATTATACACGGCATTAATCTGCGCATGTTTATGGAAAAGGCAAAAAGAAAGCGCAAAAGAAGACAAGTGAGGCGACAGTCGCCTATTGAACTGTCACGAGAGCAAAGGCGTTTCCGAGTGAGAATTGCTGACTGATCAGTTTACTGCGCAAGTCACAATGCTTACTGATAGAGTGGAATGTTGTTAACATTTTTAACTCAGATAACCCGGTTTTAATGAGCTCATCTCGCTCTTCTTTACAAGTGTTCGGCGATCATATCATTACAGCTGTAAATGCAAAAAGACATCAACGACAATGGGCTGACATCCCTGTCCCTTCGCTTTCACCATTTATCCACAGGGGACTTTGTAAACGACCGCGCAAAGGATAAGAAAGACGTTTGAACTGCATTGGAGTTGGAGCAAAAGACAGAAACTGAAGAAGGGGTCATTTACCAAATTATATAAGTTCTCTCCCAAGGAGAACAAATAGGGGGGAGAAATATCTTTAAACTCGCTTTAAAACTTCTACCGTCCTGTACTGCCTTCTAAGACCAGACGCGAAAGAGAGAGAGAGATAAAAAAAAATAAAAAAAACCATTATACACAGAGTGCATGTGCGTATGGTCTATTTCGGAATCTGAATCTCAGATCTTTTCCAAACAGGTGACAAGTGGTGACACAATACCGTCAGAAAAGTATGAAAGCTGGATCTATAATAACAGCAGATTTCAAAATAGGAGTTCAAACAAATGTTGGCTGCAGTCTCAATATTGTTGGTAAATGCTGGATGGTCAAAGCTTTCAGCTAAAGTAAGAAATGAAATCGCATTAAGTACGATGGCTACCAAAAATAGAACAGTGTCGAATATTGCGGATTAGGCAGGAATTTTAATCAATAAATTGGGAAAAATATATATGAGGTAAAATTAGGAATTCTGCTAATTTTACCCCACGTATATAAACTTTTCTTTCCTTTGCTGCTGCTTTGCGCACTCGTGCAAATAAACAAGATCCTTATTGTAAGGTTCACCGATACACGCAGGTACCACGACTCTACAATACCCTTCACGGCATTATTAAAAAAGTTTTCCTCCTAATGATATTTATTTCAGCCAATGGGAAAAGAGGGCGGGGCAATTACGTTACCACAAATGCGCAGGTAAATAATTACATTGCTGTCTTCCATTGAAAGACAACTGCCTCCATAACGTTCACCAACCTCGTGCACGTGCTTCATTATCTAATACATGACTACGCCCGGCATAATTTGATGTTCTATTGTAATGTCAGTTGATAAAGGGACCCAATATAGTTTGTATATTTGTAAATGGTTTAGTTGTTGTAAATATTTTAAATATTTGTATAGTTTGTAAATATTTTAAATATTTGTATAGTGTGTAAATATTTTAGTCCTGCTCTTTCCTCGTGTATTATGGAACCCAAAGCAAAAGGCCTTTTCCTAAGTGACCTATATAAATGCAGTAAATAATTACATAGTGATATCTATTTAACCTTGAGAATGCCGCATGGTGGGGGTGGGGTAGCCAATGGGAGAAGAGGAATGCGGGTCACGTGGTACAAGTGGGCGGGGCAATTACATCACTACAAATGCACAGGTACATACGTAGGTCGTTTCCTGATTAGATATCGATCAGTGCATTTCAACAGATGTGTCTTTTACATAGAAACGATTTCATTTACTCCGTCATACCTCAACATTTTACATAGAAGAGCGTGCGCGGGTGTTGGAAAGTAAAGCGAGCAGGAACCAACCTCCCTAGTCTTTATTGTTGTTTTTATCTCTCCGTTACCACTTAACTTTTCGCCCCATTATTATTATTATATATATATATATATATATATATATATATAAGTTTGTATTAATATATTGAATAAAGTATGCATAAATGGATGTGAAAACCACACAAAATGCCAATAACTAGACGGGTGAGGATAGTAGAAAAGAAAGTGTAGTAGATACGTGAGAGGTGAAAGAATGTTAACATCCTAAAAGTTATGGTGGATTAAGAAAATTATGGGCTGAATTACAAAACCAATAGAAGCTGGGTGAACTGTAAAGTAAAATTAGTAGTAAAATACAAATAAAACAAAAATAAAAATAAAATAAAATAAAATAAAAAATGGTACAGCCGTCATCAGATATGAGTGGAAACATATTTAGATAATGGTTGAATACAGGTACGATAATGTGCAGGATCTGATGTCAGCTGAAGCAAATATTGATACCTGGTCAGGTATTTCATCAGGGGACTACACCTGACCATATATCAGGAACTGCGTTTCTGTACTTACCCACTGTAGTAGGAGAAAGGTGAAAGGCCAAAAAGCAACAAAACTCTAATTAGCACTTTTTAATACAGTATGGACAAGGTAGTCACAACGGAGTGTCATTTATTAGGATAAAAATAAGGATAGAGTTAGAATAAAAAATATGGTTAATATAAATATGTAGAGTTTTGTGTAGGATTTAAAAGTTGTAATTTTGCGGAGATTTGAAGTCAGTAATTTGATAATTCAATAATTTGGAACAAGCACATGGTATAGGGTGAGGTATTAAATTGAGGATAGGGAAGGGAAGAAGGAGTAGTTAAATAAATAAAGACGAAAAATTGCGATTGAAGTAGGAACGTTCATATCACCCTCTTTTACACCAATATAACAGGGTAAATAAAATTTTCCCTGTTGTATTAGAAAATAAAAAATAAAATTTAGTATAACAGGGAATTTAGTATAATCCTCACTACAATACTAATTTGCCGCATTATTTTCGTAGAATAGTAATTAGCAAATGATGCGGAAGCTACAGCACTAGGGAGAAAAAAAAAAAAAAAGAAAACCTTACCCCTCTAGTTCATCCTTGAATTTAAACAAACTACCCACATTCATAAAAAGATAGAAGCCAGATAGAAGTTCATTCGAACATTCAACTACACGCTGGCTGAACTCAAATTTCCGCATAACTATCCAGCAAACCATCCTTCCTCAATTTGAATTTATGCCCTTCATATGAGTGTGTAGTTTAGGAAGGATTCCTCGGATCTATTGAAATATTTAATCTTTAACTGGATTCATTAAAATCTTCAAACACCTCCCTCAATCAGGTCACTTCGCAAGGTGTCTAAGTCTCTATACAATTTGCAGAACTGAAGCCTTTCTTGGCAAAAACACCCTTTTGTTTCTCTAATAATGATACTGCTGAATGTATATCAAGCTTAATGTCTAATTTGCAGATGATACTAAGTTGGAAAGGTGGTTAATGATTGTAATTAAGGGAGCTACAGCAATAATATCTAGAAAAATAGAAAAATTCGGGCAGAGAAATACAACTGAAGTTTCACATTGACAAATGCAAGCTACTACATATGGGTAGCAGTAATCTCAGAGTGTAGTACTACACTCAGTACAGCTCTACACTCTCAGTACTACACTGAGTGTAGTACTACAGTCAGTTCAGCGGAAAACGAAAACGACCAATCTCGCCTTTCTCTGCACCCATTTCAACATATCCACATCCTTCCTAAAATGAAACATTCATATATATGCAGTAACTCAAATGTTGGCTAAATATTGCCAACATTTGACATTGCTAACCATTTCCTTATTCCTGCTGCCAATTTTATTGTATATCATTACAAAATACCACGAGTTGTCCTAACAACTTGTCTGAATTACTGAGAGAACTTCTTATCTCACTTGACAATTAACCCAGGTCATATTTCATTCTACCCTGAGTGTTGTACCACACATGGGTACATTAATCTGAGATTACTGCTACCCAAATGCAGTACCTTGCATTTGTCAATATTAAACTTCAATTGCATTTCTCAGCCCATTTGCCGAATTTTTCTAGATATTGTTGCAGTAGCATACCTTCATTACTGTCATTAACCACCCTACCAGCCTTTGTATCACTGAAAACTTGGACATTAAGCCTGATATACATTCGGCAGCATCATTATTAAACATAGAAAACTATATTTGGCTCAGCACTCAACCCTGGTGGACTCTACTAATAGCATTAGTTGCACGAACGAAAAACAGTGTCCATTTATAATCCAGTCTGTCTTCGTCCCCTCAACCATCCTTTTATCAAGCAGCAGAAGCTTTTCCTTAATGCCATACTGCTCCAATTTGTACAGCAGTCTTTTACGTTCAACAGTGTCAAAAGCTTTCCTGAAATCCAAGAACAAGATATGAAAATTACTTTTTGTATCCAATTCCTTTGTGACTCCATCGTAGTATCCAATCAAATCGGTCAAACAAGATATCCCCTTAACAAACCCATGCTGCGTCTGAAGCATAATTGCAGCCTTGTCTTTATTCAGGGCCGTGGTATGGTATCGTGGTGAACCCTGGTGCATGGTTAGTTTAGGGAGCCATTTATTTTGTTATTCATATATTATAACCATTTAAGAAATGTTTTGAGACCCATTCTCTTTCGAGGCCTGCGTTCCTCACCCATCCCCCATTTACACTGCCCTGCTTTTATTCTATGTATATATAACATAAAGTACAGTACTTGAGTTTAAGAAATGCATTAGGTGTCAGGCGTGCGGAAAGGGGGGGAGTTAAAATATAACTGAGATAGACCACATCTGTGAGCATGAAAGATAATGCAATCGGTTTCATTTGTCTATTCTTTCCAAACTTTGTCAAAATCTTCTTTAAATATATCAAAACTACCGACTACGTTGTAGGCATATAAGTTATATTTCATGTTTTTAATAAAACGCTGTTATTTCGATGGATTAGATTGTAGTTTTGTCGTTCTCTTATAACTATTCAATTATTCTGGTGTTTGATTCTGGTACGGGGTGGATGAAATATTTTTATTGGCATACCCAAGTATGTTGCTTTAGGCAATCAGTAATACAATATCCGAAGATCGCTCAGGGGCTCTTTCTTTTACGCAGGCCTTCGAACAATTAGGAATCAAAGGCAGTTAATACTACATCCGTGGGGAAATTGGCTGCCTTTCCTCGTATATCCACACAATTTCCACTCTGCAAGTCATGATGGTTCCAGGAAAGTTGTTTTGGAGCCATTGCAGATTGGCTTACCTTGTGGGAGGGGGTAAATCCTGCCAGGATAGTCAAGTCAAGATATTCCTTGATACCGTTTCGTTAGATTTATTTTAGAGCTGTTACTGAAGTAGCATCCACAGAATAAAATCTTTTGATACTATTTTTGAGCGACTTCTCTAAACACTACCGTTGTCCGCATACTGGTTATAAAAGAGTTTTGCTCAAAAATGTGGTCGAGAACAGTTAAAATTCAACTTTCTTTTTTTTTTTTTTTTTTTCTTTTTTTTCGCGTACCTAACGCAATTCTGAAGAATACAATCGGTTAAAGCACATTGGGCAACCGCGTCTTATGGACCCATTTCGTAATTTTTCGAAGTCCTCACAGCCGGTTTCCAAGAAAATTTAATTCCGCATCGGAATCTCGAATTAAAGTCTCATTTTTCTTTTATTGAACAAACAGACATCCATAACACTACAAGAAGCTGTTGTTTGTAATGGGTAGACTGGTATACGAGACTCAGTTGACTGGAAACCCTCTCCCGAGGCACTTAGTCTGTATATTCCGTTAATTAATGATTACAAAGTGATTTCTTTTATTTCATTTTTTCCTCCTTCGGCTGCAACCAAGTGCCGCATATCTTTACCGATTAAAAAAAAATTCCCTAACCGAAAAGAGATTAAATCTTATGTTTAGAAAAATACCTCTACAAACCCGCGTAAGATTAGAGCGGATTAAATCTCACGAATGGATTAAAAGATCGTATCCAAAACAACTTTTTCCCATCCTTCTGATATCACTTTCGACTTCTAACTGATACAAGCAGTGAAGTCAGTGCTTGGTGGAGAAACGTGGAGAAATATGAAAAATTCTCTAATTCCATATGAAGTGCGGAATTAAAGCATTTTTCATAAATCCTCTAATTCCATCGGCTTGTAATCGCCATGCCTTCAACACTGAAAATACTAAAGGACTTTTATTTCTATACGAAAGCTGTTGAATTAATTTTTTTGTTCTCGTCGGAGACAAAGCAATTTTTATAACCTTTACGATTTGTTGCTATCTTCGTACCTATAATCACTCCTCAAAGCAGCGAGAATACAGTTCCCCCTTCAAGAATAAGTGGCTTTCAAGACGACCACATCATTTATCGAAGGATCGCTTCATTTTGTTGTCTGAATCCCAGCCTCTAATAACTTTATACTGTTTAACATACCTGTCTAAACACTCTTGTGGCTGACGGAAACTTGCGCTGGAATGACTCCCGTGCCAGTGGCTTCGTAATTGAGCTAACAAAGTGATCTGGTATTTATAAAGCGCAAGGTAGAATAACAGCGACTATCTGTAAAATTATTGTTTTACAGAATACTGTAATCAAGAGCAGACTGACTCTTTATACGCTGCCCTACCATTAATAGGTCCCATGAATGGTCACGTCTTACCCAAGCACCACGTGTAAAACAACTATAAAGATAAGGGTGCTCAAAAATATTGCATCGCTTGTAGAATTCATCGAATTCTGCAAGCGATAATAACATATATATTTTATAATAGCATTACCCCACTGCACAATCCACCTCTAGCAAGCTGTCTTAGATAGTAATAGTGGCATGTGATGCAAGAAAGCAAGCGTATGAGCTTATGTAGCATCAGCCAAAATAAAAAAATAAAAAAAAAACTCACACAACCATTCCCTCTAAATGTTTGTCCAGTTCCACCTTGAATTTATTTAAGTTATGAATTTCCACAACGACAGATGGAAGTCTATTCCAGCAATTAACCACCCGCTGGCTAAAGGCAAATTTTCGCACATCTAATCTACATCTGTCTTTTCTTAATTTGAATTTATGCCCCCTTAGGTTCGTAATCTGAACAAGTGGAAGGATCCCATCAGATTTCAGCGTGCTCAACCGATTCAAGGCTTTATACACCTCAATCAGATCACCGCGCAGGTGCCTAGTCTCCAGCCACTGCAATTTGCAGTACTTAAGCCTCTCTTGGTAAGAGGATCCCTTCATTCCCCTCACCAATCTTGCTGCCCTTCTCTGTACACGCTGAAACAAATCTACATCCTTCCTAAAATGAAGCCTCCAACACTTGTACGCAGTACTCAAGGTGTGGCCTTATACAAAGTGACAATCACGTCGTTTTCCCTGATAGCCAAATTCCTGTATATTATTGACAAAACCCCATGACCTGCACTAGGAATCGGTCTGTGTTGCTCAGAAAACTTCATATCTGCCTGCAAAATTACTCCCAGGTCTTTTTCATTTTCTACCACCCTAAGTGTAGCACCACATAGTTGGTACGTTATTCTGGAGTTACTTCTACCCATATGCAGTAATTTGCATTTGTCAAAGTTAATCTTCAGTTGCCACTTCTTAGCCCATCTGCCTAAATATTCTAGATCCTGCTGCAGCGGCACACTGCCATTAGGCGCCTCCGTAGCCAGGTGGGAAGGAGCAGCAGTGCGTAGCGCACGCTTCTTGATTAGACCGGGGTTCGAGCCTGTCACCACCAAATACGAAGGATGCAGAAAGGTCAGGGAATGACCACCGCATATTCACGGAGCAATATGGCCTTAGTTGCTAATGCTCCTAAAAACCAAATAACAAACAACAAACACTGCCATTACTGTGTTTAACAACCCTGCCAACCTTTGTATCATCTGCAAACTTCAACACTAAGCCTGATATACCTTCAAGATGATATCAATTGCCATACATGATTTTCACCATCTTAGGGGTCAGTATAAATACAGCGCGTATGCCATGAGCGCAGTGTTCTTGTGCTGTTGCATTGTCTTAAGTTTTCACAATTAGCACGACGTAGGAAAAGTGTTGCTGCTGCGTTGAATGGAAAGGGACATTCTGCAAATGAAATAGCTAAACTATTCACTATAATCAGTCAACAGTGGCATGTTTATTATGAAAATTATCAGATACCGTCAATCTGAACGGAAAGAAAGGAAATGAATATCTTTTGCAGCGCGGGGCAAACTTTCGTGTCACCGAAACAGAAGGTCCACGCTATTTTGAGATCATCGACAGATGCAAAAGAAACCAAAAACCCTTAGAGAGCTGCAGGAGACATTAATCCCGGATTGGTACCACGAGATTTCCCAGGGATACTTTGAGGACCTTATCCAGTCGATGTCACGGCGATGTGCAGGCAAAAGGAAGCAAGATCAATGAAAGGGGTGGGCCAACGAAATATTAGTTTGCATTTTGTTGTGTTTTTTTTTTTTTTTTTTTTTTTGTTATATATCTGCCTGTCGCCCTATTATAAGAAAAATAATGAAAGGATAAATCACTGCTTTCGTAGAATTTTTGTTATTATAAGACCCACAAGTAACACATTGTATAATTACCTATAAGGCATAAAATTAAAATTTTCTGCGATTAATAGTTTTATGTGTGTATTGTTATTACTTGTTCATGTTCTTTCAGCTATTTCTAAAAGATTAGCTGCCAGTATAAGAACAAACAACCTATAAAATGAAGTGATGAAATTTTTGAGCACCATAAGAGACAGTAATATCGTTATGAAAGCAGGAAGCCGCGATGGACAGAATTAAAAGACTTCCAGTGTGGAATGACAATAGGCTGTCACATAAACAAAGTAGCAGCAACCTGTTATCATTGCAGAGGTGTACTGACATTTCACCAATATTGAAGAGCCACAGGTCGACGACTCGTAATGCGATCTGCATATGTGGAATTTGATGTTACGTGATTGGTTGATGCTAGAATATGATGCGTGTCCATGATTGCCAATGTTGATGATCTAGCCTTGCTCGTAAAAAGGCAATTCTCGATTGCAACTAGAGGAGACATCGAATCAAGTGCTACCGGAGCTAAAGCAAGTATATATAGACTAATCATGTCTAGCTAAATAAAGCAAAACTAAGCATTTCAAGGGATATTTCTCGGTTAATAAAAATCCAGTGACGACGATTGATGGTGTATACTTAGGGTATTTAAAAATAATCAAGCTTTTAGGTGTTCAAATTCACAGACACTTGAGTTTCGTCCCCATATTAAATACATCAGAGATAAAATACGACACTTTGTTCAACAACATGCTAGGGTGACGACAAAAGCCTGGAATTTGAAAGGTAAGGTGTCAGACCTATTTTATGATTGTCTTTTTTCCTAAAGTGGGTTACGAGAGATTGTTGTTTGTTTGGTTTTTAGGAGCATTAGCAACTAAGGCCATATTGCTCTGGGGATATGCAGTGGATGCGGGGAAAGGTCATTCCCTGACCTTTCCGCATCCTCCGTATTTCTTGGTCACGGGCTCGAACCCCGGTCTAATCAAGAAGCGTGTGCTACGCACTGCTGCTCCTGTCCACCTGGAGTGGGTTAGGAGATCATCTGCGGATGGAGTATGCGTTACAAAGAGGAACTCTGAAAAGATTATTGGCAATGCAATGTCACTAAGAAAAACAATGCTATAGAACGGTGTCTAATGATGCTCTCTGCAAGTGATAGCGGGTACCGCTAGATTTATTCTTGGTTTCCAAAGTGAGGCATTACCGAGGAGAATGCAGTATAGATGAATATAATGAACTATTTATTATACGAAGATGACTATAACAAAATACGATGAATATAATAAACACAGTAGGTGCAGGTTATAAGGAAGGGAAAACGAATCCGGGATCAGTTCGTGAGTTGATGGCAGGAAAGATGGAACTGCAACACTAACGGAAGGACATCGAAAAAACTTCTTTCCACCAGTAGATCATAAGGGCTAGGAAATCCTAATTGGTTCAATCCAAACTTGCAAACAGCGTTTCTCATTACAGGTCATAGAACTTTTTTCTTTCTTTTTTTTTTTTTTTTTTTGCAAAATTGAACGAACTTGGAATTAGTGAGGGATCTACGTGCACATTCAAAGCATTAGAAGACTGTAATCATGTTTTTATACATATATTGAGTACGACACCTTGAGAAGCGGGCTCGTGCATCAGTTGCCATTTTTGAGCAGATTGAATGATGGTTTTAAGGAAATCTTATAAAACAAAAAAAAAACACTTTGCGTGCATTTCAATTGTTTGCTATAGAACTTTCAGAGAAGACAGTATTATTACACCTCGAGGAGCATTACATGTGACTGATTGGAGGGATTGGAGAGTTTTTAGCATTAGTTGAGGCATATGATGCAAGAAAGCAAGCTTATACAGCATCAGCCTTAAAAAAAAAAAAAAAAAAAAAAAAAAAAAATCCCTCTTTCGGCCAACCGGTCACTCCAAATGTTTGTCTAGTTATTCAGATTTAATTCTACAGATTTCTGGAATTTATATAAGCTATCAAACTTCCACAACAACATATGGAAATTTGTTCCAGCAATCAACTACCCACTGGCTAAACGAAAATTTCCGAACATCTATTCGATATCTGTCTTTCCTGAATTTGAATCTATGCCCCCTTAAGTTCTTAGTCTGAGCAAGCGGAAGTATCCCGTCAGCATTGAGCCTGCTCAAACCATTCAAGGCTTTATACACCTCAATCAAATCCTCACAGGTACTTAGTCTCCAGATGTTGCAACTTGCAGAACTTAAGCCTGACCATTGCCTTATACAAAGGGATAATGACCTCCTTGTCTCTGCTAGAAAAATTCCTGTATATCATTGAAAAAACTCCATGACCTGCCCTGGCAGCCAGTCTGCACTGCTCAGCGAACTTCATATTTGACTGCACAATTACCCCCAGGTCTTTTAAATTCTCCACCTCCCTGAGTGTAGCACCACACAGTTGTACGTTTCTCTTGGGTTAATGACCTCCTTGTTACTGTTACCCATATGCAATACTTTGCATTTGACAATGTTAAACTTCAGTTGCCACTTCTCAAGATCCTGTTGCCGTAGCATACCGTCTTTAGTGTCATTAACAACCCTGCCAACCTTTGTATTATATGCAAAGGACATTAAGCCTGATATACCTTAATCGATATCATTGATAAATACACAAAATAACAATGGGCCCAGCACCGAACCCTGGGGGACTTCACTAATAACATTAGTCCACGTAGAGTAGTGTCCACTTATTACCACTCTCTGCTGTCTCCCACTCAGCCATCACTTTATCCAATGCAGCAACTTGTCCTTAATGCCATTCGCTCCAATTTGTACAGCAGTCTTCCATATGCAACAGCAGTATCAAAAGCTTTCCTGAAATCCAAGTATATGATATCAAAATTATTTTTTTACATCCAGTTCCTTTGTGACCACCATCGCAGTATCCAATCAAATTGGTCAGACAAGACTTCCCCATAACACACCCACGCTGTGTCTGAACTATTACTGCAGTCTTGTCTGGGTGATCTTTAACCAGTGACTCCATTTCCCCAGAACAGAAGTTAAACTAACAGTACTATAATTATGTGTGCTACCCTTTGAATCCCCTTTGTGAATTGGGGATACATTTGTGCATCTCCAGTCCACGAGGATCTTCTCTGAATCTAACGATGCTCTCATAATTATGGCTAAAGGTTTGCTAAATTCCCTCGCTGCCTCCTTTAATATAACTGGATATATCCCATCCACCCCAGGTGCCTTTTTTATGTTTAACTCCAACAATTTCTCCTCCACTTTGCTCTCAGTTATTACCAAATCACTTAGTTCCCTGTTAGAGTTTGATAAATTTCTGGCATTCCCTCCTTGAATAACTCCTCATGTGTGAATGTAGATACAAAATACCCCTTCAGTTTATCAGCCACTTGAGCAGGATCATCATCAATAGTCGAACCATCTATGGTAAGTGGACCAATCTGATTCATCCGCTTCCTTCTATAATTTACATAAGTAAAGAACTCTTTGCTGTTTTTCTTTGCATCCTTTGCCAAAGGTTTCTCGTAATCTACCTTTGCCTACCTAACCTCCTTTTGTTCGGTGGTAAATTATGGAGGAGGCGTGCAGGTCAAGTTCTCTGGTGTGCAGGTCAGGTTCACAAGCACAGCTAAGGTTCAACAATTGTGCAAACATTGTCCAGTATACTTGCAGCTCACTGTGATGATTCTCAGATTTGTGGTAGAAGATTTAGCATTCGTGTAGCGGTTCGTAATGCTGCTGTGGACGCATAATTTATTAGTGGTGGCAATTCCTTGTGCTTCCTTCAGCATATAAAACTCATAGAGCTGATATTAGCCGATTCAGTTCATAGTCTGCTACAACCTGTACATGGATAAAGCAGAACACTGAAGTTCTTCTGAACGCAATCTAGCAACAATACTGTTTCTTCAGAAGCTTATAATGCTGTTTCATTTGTACCAGCAAACGTCGTTTCAACTGAAGAACTTGAATGGTCGCTACTTGTAAAATTGTCGGCAAATTCTTGTATAACTATTGCAGGGATTTAAGATTCCAACCTGGTGATATTTGGAAGACCAAAAGAATGATTGTAACAGCGGCGTGCCACAACTATTCCTAATAATTGCAACCGACACATGGTTTTTTTTTGTTTTTTTTTCATTTCTTTTTGCCAAAACCATAAATGCTGAGCTCTATCTTGACGTCCTGGATAACAATGGGTTTACTGATAGTGAACTGCGTTCTGACAACAAGTCGGGGAACCTGTGTAAACATGATAGTGTATAACGCTCTATATCTACTCGCGTTGTGACAGAATGGTTTGAGAATATGAACGTCGAAAATTTGGGCTGACCACCCCATAGCCATCACCTGAATTCTATAGAACACCTCCAGGATGAATTGGATCTTCTGGTACGGGGAGAGACTGCTCAAAAACAAGAGCTGAACTGACAGTCCCCTTTGAAGGCCAAATGACAGAAAATATCGGAGGATAGTTATAAAGAAAATGGTGGAGAGTGTTCCACGGGGACTAGAGGCTGATAAATACTTAACGTTTCGGCACACATTATTAGTAATCCTGTACATAAAGGTTATTAGGAGATATCCAGACATCCGGATATTATTGGTAGGGCAATGCACATTCAGTGTCTCAACCTAAAAGGGATAATAGAACTTTTCAATGAAAAATTTTCGTACTACTTTCATTTGTATACATCACCATGATGAAGATGATACAAATAATCAAACAAGCTATAAATAAGCAGTTGCGAAAATAAGTACAGAGCCACTGGATTATCAGTGAGACACGTGTTATTATGAGTAGCCAAGGATGACGACTAAATACTGGATTTTAAGATGCTCACATCCCATGGGCGAAGAGGATGAGCAGCGTATAGGCAACCGAATAAGTATGGAGGAGAGAGCATACACGCCCATCTTTGTGATTTTAACTGGCATTTGCTAGAATGAAGCCGTCCGCGTTATTAGGTACAATTCACAAAAAACTTTCGTCCTTCTGATAACAGTAAAATCTTCTGATAAAAAGGACACGCTTGAAAACTATTCAGTTACCAGAAGCAACGAGTCAAGGCATTGTTTTAGAACTACTTTGATCAATTTTAATTAAATTTGAAGAATGGTGGGATGGAGTGGATATTTTCTATACTATTCAGTTAGGCATGGGTACTGCAGTTCCATCATTTCTACATCACAGATAGTATGAATGATATCGCATATGGCGATCTTTTCACTATCCCATATCTGTTCACTTATTTGATTATCAGTGAAGCACATTCCTCATTTATGTTGCACAGAATAAAGTAATATATAAAATTTCAGAATGTATCCTGAAATTTGCCCCTTTTTTGTATATAATTCATATAAATCTGTTAAATTTACTTACAACAGCATACACTCCTCGCCAGTTGAATGTTAACAATGACACGCCGGTTCAATGTTAACAGTTATATTCTTCGCTATTAACATTGAACTGGTTTCGTGGATCAGTAATTACTAAATGTAATTAGTCTTACTTAACATTTGTTGTTTGTGGATAACCTGATACGTTAATATACGAGTATATAAATAAATACTGAACATTTTGACAATTAAATTTTGTGCAATTTCAGTTATATTATTCGAATTACTCCTCGATTGAGGCATTGCTGAAATAAGAAGCGCCACAACAAACGAGGCTTCTCCACTGGACCACCCTTTTTATTTAAAGTGCGCAGTGCAATACCAATGCGACTCCTGAGAAGTGCCTCCTCATTATGTACATTTCTACGTACATAATGTTTTTTAGCTCTCAACAGCATGAGGATTTCGCCCTAAATGTAAGTTCCTGATGCAAACCCAAAATTCTCAACTTATCAGTGAGTACGACTGAGGGGAACCATTTATCTCCAGTGCCGTTCCCATTTGCGCGAAATGACGGAGCTCCTATCGAAAGAATGTTGCTGGTGGTTCTGACAACTTCTTTGGGGTGTTGGCTCCCTGCTAAACTTGCCGCGCTACACTTTTTAAGGTGCTGATGAATAACTCGACACTTACTGCACGATGAAAGGGATGTAATTTATTCTGGACAGAACTACCGCAATCGAATATTCCGGACAGATTGCGCCCGGATTATTCGGAAAGATTGCGCTTTCCTCAGTGTCAGTTTAACAAATTTTGGAAGCTGAAGGGGGAACCAGCAAAGGCCTCTCGCTACTTAATGAGCCACAGACTTCTTCCTTCTTTTTATTTATTTAAAGTAATCCTTTACTTAAAGCCCTCTCTGAAGTGATCAAACCCTCTTTATGAATATTTTAGGTGTCATTTATGCACAAAACACTGGACCAATCGAAAAGTTTAAAGGAGTAAAGAGTAATGCAATATGTTATTATATTTTATCAAAATTCGTTAAAAATTTGTCTTTTCAAACGGAAGAAATTTGTTCACCGCTCTATACTCATTTCTGTTCCACAGACCTGTCTCTCCTGCGTGCCTTTTCTATAGATACTTCCGTGGGCATTGCTGTTTTGAATTGGAACCTGTAATCCCCTCTCTCTCTCTCTCTCTCTCTCTCTCTCTCTCTCTCTCTCTCTCTCTCTCTCTCTCTCGATTCCAAACCAGTCCGAAGGCGTGCCACAACCAACCAATAATCATCCTTTTACTGTACAACATCAAACTCAGAGAAGAACCTTTTCTCCCTCATTTCAAATCCTGTTTTCTGAAAAGTCAAGTTCTGTTTTCTTCCTTCACATGTGTTTCCTGAAAAGTACAATCTCCAGAAATTCAAGTCCAAAATCTACTTTCTTCACACCTTGAACCCCCATACTAATACTATAAGTTCCAATACCTTTCGTGTTTGTGGTTTCACTTTAAAAAAAAGCTGACTGTCTAGAAATTAGCGGGATTTTCAATTTTTTTCTATTTTCTACTCGTAAATGTGAAACAAGAATTCCTATTTGTGGTTTTTCAAACTTATCAACTGCTTCTGCTGAAATGTTCGGAACACAGACAAAACCGAAATTTAAATATAGCATCCATCACCCTATAACCACGAAGCTTTCAGGAAATTTGTGCATCCTTTCTTCAACAGAAAAGAGGAGCAGCATAAATAATGTTTATCAGCTCCATGAATACGCAATTGCTTCACAGAACGTATTAAATCTGCAGTTCAGCTGCTTGTTCAACTGTACCAAAATTATTATTATTATTATTAATATCAATTTATTTCCGAAGAAATGTCCTTTTACAGCTGTGCAGCTAGAGGACATGAGTTATATACAGAGAAAAAACATAAAATACAGACATATGCATTGTATACAGAGCCAGATACAATATACGGCCTTAAACAGCCACTGGTGAAGATACAAAAACATAAAGTTACAACAAATACAAAAACATAAAGTTACAACAAATAAAAGTGCATCCGGATACATCGAAGCGTGGATATTGCGGTATCACAGAGAGTCCACCTAGAGCATGACTAAGGCATACATGTCTGCAAGAATGGAAGATCTGTAGGTTCTGTCCTTGCAAAGTTTCTCAGCGTCTATGGCTAATCTGTTAAATATTTGGAAGGAGTTGTGTGGAAACATGTTGTCCAAGGAGGACATGCTACGCAGCTTCGATCTGTATGGGGAGGTGTTGGACTGGCATCTTCTCCTGTCGGACGGTCTGGCGATGATATCCCAAATATCGGGTGACCTCAGTTTTCCGGATAGAAGCTGAGAGAGGGTAAGAAGGTTCCTAGAGATGATGTGATACCTCCAAGGAAGCGTATTAAGATTGGTGACCAGAACAGATTTTGAGATTGTAGGTGTTAGTCCGGCAACCCTATTTAGCCATTTCAAGATCCAGAATTCCAGGGAGAGGAACCTGGCTTGGTATGATGAGGGTGCTGAGGACCATATAGTCGATGCATATAATGGAATTGGGAAAATACAACGAAGAATGTATTTGATGATAAGGTCCGGGTTATGGAAGTTGGAGATCTCTTGTTTTACTGCCCATAAAGCCGAATATGTTTTCGTTCGAGTGGCATTAAAGTGAGGCAAGAAGGTGAGGTCTTTGTCCCAGATGATACCCAAATCTTTATGCTGGGTGACTTTTTTAACTGGAGAATTCGCAATAATGATGTCCACATCGTTGGTATTTTTCTTCTTGGTGATAGAGAGTTGTGCAGTTTTCTCTTTATTAATGGAGAGCCCAATCGCATGAAGGTAGTTTTCCAGTTCATGTAGCTGTCGGTTGGAGCTCACAGTAATAGACTGGAGGGACTGGGGGCATTTTGTGATGACGAAGAACTTAATATCATCTGCGTAGGTGGTAAAATTAGTACGGTTTGATAGGAAGGGTTCTAGAGATGCGGCGAAGAGGGCGGCAGAGAGAACGCCCCCTTGGGGGAGCCCTCTGGAGCAGAGAATGTGGTGATTATGGTTTTGATTTTTGATCCATAGGATCCTGGACTGAAGGAGTTTCCTAAGGAGAACTAAGATGTTGCCAGAGATTTTGAAATAGTTGCACAGTATGGTACATAATGCATGGGTGGACAGATTGTCAAAGGCCGCCTTAATGTCGAGAAACACAATATCCAGTTGCTCTTTGTTGCTTAAGGTACTTTCAATTCTGAACAGTGTGTCCAAGAGGTTGGTGATCGTGGAACGTCCAGGAAGTACACTATGGAGGTATGGAGGTTTGTGGCCGAACATGTGATGGATGAGACCAGGAAGTATGGCTTTTTCCAAGATTTTGAGAAAAGTGCATCCTACAGAAATTGGTCTGTAGTCATTAGGCAATTTTGGGTTGGACTTTTTTGGAACTGGAGAAACATAATATGTGTTCCAGATAGCAGGGTAAACTCCTGTTACGAGGACGGAATTGAATGCATCAAGCAAGAGATCAATGATATATACACTGCACAGTTTAACCATGAAAATAGGGAATCCATCCGGGCCAGTGGTAGACTTGTTGGGAAGACTGTTGATGACCTCAGTAAGGCGTTCCTTTGTGATGGCTAATTTATCCAGTGATGTCTGGTTAGCTGGTGGATTAACCCGAATAAATGGGTTTGGGGCAGATAGGGGCTTAGTTGCGAGCGAGTTAGCCCATGCAAGGAAGGTGTCAGTGGACATGGGGGACTGTTGATTCTTGTTGGTTGATTCTTTTCCCAAGTTTCATTCTGTGTGCAATCCAGTCATTCTGCGCCTTCCTCCGAATGCGTAGGAAGCGTGCCCGATGTTTTTTATAGAGTTGGTAGTCGGCTAGATCCCGTGTTTTTTGCCATTTCCTGTATAGTTTCTGTTTGATGGTGAAGGCGAGTTTTGCGTCGCTGGTAAACCAGTTCTTGGTCCTGGGAGACAGGCGTACAGATTTGGAGGCCCCTTCACAGGCGATGTTTTTTAACAAGTTTGCTAAATTGGTAAGCGTTTGATCAGGATGGCTAGCAGCAATTTTTTTCCAGTCTGTAGCTTTTAAAATAAAGAGGGAGAAAAACGGTTCAAAATAGGTTACATAAAAATCGATGAAAGAAATTTTTGGTGCACTCCAGGGATAGAGGGAGGAAGATTTAATCCCTAGTAAGAAACCTTTGCGTGAATCAATGATAATTATATCAAGTTTAGGTTTATAATACGGAACAACTGATTAAGTAAAAGAACAGTGCAGGGAATTTGCTATTTCATATAAAGAAATTTAATTTGCTTAAAGCTGCTATTTGGCCCAATCATAACACAAAAACAAAAGAATAAAATACTTTTAACATCTTGCCAATGTAGGGCTTACATGTAAAAATATACGCGTTGTTATTAATGGCGACTCCAAACGAATACACTTGTACTGCAGGACGCAAAAGAAAGGAAGGGTGCTAACCACAAGGAAATCAATCAGTCTGGGTTTTAAAATCGCAATACGTTTAAATGATTCTACACCGGGAATGCGAAACTGCCGAAAATGCAAATCCCTGCAGCCAAACACGCCGTATTTGAGATTCGTGCTCTGCGAGGAAAAACAGAAGGTGCATATATTTGTCATTAACCCTTCAATCAGTGTGTACTGCAGTTATTTACGCAAAGATCTCTCTCTCTCTCTCTCTCTCTCTCTCTCTCTCTCTCTCTCTCTCTCTCTCTCTCTCTCATCTGATATATCGCCCCGTCACTTCGTTAATAAGCAAGAGATCTCCTGCTGTCGACTTTCGGAATTAGCTCAGCATACTTCATTGGTGATATCGATCTGGCTGATAATCAGATGCAAATTTATCCTCATCTGTCTCCTTGACCCGCCAAGTGATGACAGCTGTCATCCTTCACTGGCTTATTCAGCATGTTCGTAGTGCGTATAGAGATGTAATCGTTTCCACGTGGGGCGAATGGTCACGTTCTTAGAGTCGATATCATCTGGTCAATTAGTCACGATCATCTTGGTAATATGGATTGTGGTACAGATAGTGTAATTGCACATTGCGCACACACATTCACAATTACATATATGTTTTTCACATGAATTACAATCAGGATATCCTGGCATTTAAACATGAGTTGTTAAGTCATACCTGTTTAAACACGAAACCTATGATTGGCTAGAGGGTAAATGAGAATTATGCTACAGACTTCTCGTCTATGTAGGGTATGATTGCCTGTCTTGTATTGGGAGATTTCAATCAGACCTCATTTCCGAGCCTGCAAGGTAAACTCACCATGGATAAATTTTTAAATCAACTGATAACTGTTATCTATTATCAGTATGTCAGTAAAAATACTAGTGGCAATTATGTTCTGGACCTGATCATCATCTTCATCACGATCATTATCTGCAATCCTTGCAGTACAGGAACCTTTAGAGGCGGAATGATCATGGAGTTCTAAGGTGGTTGATGTGTGAGAAGTCTCAGTTGTTAAAAGTAAGAGCAGGCTTTAATTTTAGTTGTCTCTACTAAAAAGACAGCATGGGTAAGAACAACAATATCTAAATCCTGATATCTGGCCAAATGGTCTACTCGTCATGACATTTTATGGAGCTATTGGAGGATCGGTCAACATATCTAGTGAAAAGTTACCAACTAATTCTCAATCTGCTGAACTCTCTGCATAGGTAGAGAATAATATTCCTGATTCTCATCCTAATCCATCATTTAACCTGCCACCTAATACATCTGTTTGCAAACATCCTTCCAACATATATGTCCATCTCAGCATTTTTCTTCAAAATATAAGAAGCATAAATAATAAACTGTCTACGCTTATTTCATTAATAGTTGAAGAATCTCATGACATCATACGCTTAGTTGAAACGTGGATGCAAGAATCTCTACAGGATGTTTTCCTACTGCGGAAGAATCTCAGCTACACGCCAAACATGACATCAGGAATTAATCATAGACAGCAATAATTTTAAAATCCAATATTAAAGTTTTGAACACATACAACTCTAATACCTTCAACTTTTGAGGGAATTTCCCTACTAATCCAAGTTAAAGATTCTCTGCTTCAAATTTAAATTTTTATATTCCGCCTGGACCTACTGATGACATCATTAATGAAGTAATAACCTGGACCACTACTGTTCTTAAGCCTCAAACTAACGTCATTTATTTATTTCGTATGATGTGATCAATACACGAAGGAACCAGTTTTTTCTTGCTTCCTTCGTGTATCGTGGCCGGGATATCCAACCAACCGGTTGGTTCGGCACCATCGTGATATCCAGCCCGAGGCGGGAATCGAACCCGCGACCTTTGGGTTGCTGGGCAAGCACTTTACCTACCCGGCTAGCCCGGTCGGCAACTAACGTCATTATAATGGGTGACTTTAACATTCCCCTGCCCAAATATAATTTACAAATGAAGTTGCTGTCCGACTCATTTTTAGTTCTAGGAGAAAAAACAATCAACGTCCCTGTTATAAGAGGTAATCAAGCGCTTGATCTTGTATACTCTAATTTTCTACTGGAAGAAAAACTTAGCAGCAACATTACATTTAAATCTGACCACAAAAGTATAGAACTATAAGCAACAATTTGTTACGGGAATCCTCGCCCCCCTCTGGAAAATCACTAAAAGAATATCATTAATTAAATTCCTTCAGAAAGAAAAGTTACTGCAGCTCTTAAAATACTACCCATGGGATTCTCACAAAAATATTCCTATATAGGACTCCACCTCTCTTCTCATAGAATGGCTGAATCAACTGAAAACAGAGTCGGCTTCCAAACTTGTTAGAATATCTTCTCACTCCAAACCTCGGTTCAAATCCCACCTGAAACCATACTTTAAAAGTAGGCAAAAATACCACAGACGGTGGAAGAAATACGGCACTTCATCAGCGCACATAAAATATAAAAAGAGCAGAGCACTGTTTCAACTAAAAAAAATTCAGTCATACGAAAATTATGTTATGTCCACGCTAAAGCACAATAAAAGAGCACTTTCTACAAAAACAACAGCCACCTTACAGCATGATCTAGTTTTTGAATGGATAAGATGCAATATGGAAACAAGCAATTCGGACATTTGCACTGAAGATATACAAAACAGATTTATAGCATTTAATTCTTATGAACAAGCAGACACCGTGCAACATGATATGTCTCCGGGTCAAGCACTGCTAATTAACCAACTTGTGAACAAGATTACAGTTCACCATGAAGTTAACCAATTACCTCCTGATAGTAGTGAAGGTCATGACGACAACCCTGGTTTTATTATTAGATTGTCCAGCGTATACATCATTGATTCGTTAGTGCATATCATTTCCAGGTGCATTTCCCAGTCAAGACAATGGAAAACTTTCAGGATTACTCTGATTCCTAAAAAAAGCTTGCAGTAATAACCATCCCGGCCATCGACCAATTGCTGTTTCGTCAATAATTACTAAAATTATTGAAAAAATCATGCTCCCATATCTTCAACATTCAATCTTCGCTAATGCACCTGTCAATATGCATTTTGGTCCTAGAGGGTGCTCCACAACGACAAGCCTAGCTGACACCATTGTGAGCATCCAAACTGCGTTTCAAGATAAGGCACAATGCGATGTATTTTACTTTGACATCAAAGGTGCTTTCGACAACACAGATCTCAAAACAGCTTTTGAAATACTAAAACATCATTTTCTCGTTGGCACAATGATTATTTTCTATCTTAAATACAGCCTAAATCGCAGATTTCTCCTCTTCCCCAATAGTACTGATAATATTCTCGTCACAACCTCAACAGGCATTCCTCAAGGAGGCATTCTCTCCATTACTATATTTTCAGCATCTCTTCAACACTTCTACAAGAAAATCAAAATCTACTATCATATGCCGATGATTTAAAGTTATTTATAATCTCCAAAGCCAGTGATGATATTCACAAAGTTATCAATGATGCGAATTGAGATCGTTCAGGTACTTGATGATTGTACCTGAACTGTATCATCAAGTACCTGAAAGATCTCAATCTGACTATAAATGCAAGCAAATCTGCTCAAATTACTTATTCCCTTCAGAAACAGCCCAACCACATAGAAATAAAAATTGCAGATGTCCGAATCCAAAATGTTTACGCTCACAAAGACCTTGGAGTTGTTTTTGAAAAAAATCTCTCCTTTAATGCCCACTATTTGTATGTTGCTCAAAAAATTCAAAAAGCAAAATTGTCAATCAAACAAGAAATAGCAGCGATTCAAGACAGAAAAACAGTCATTAAGCATGTTCAAAGATGCATCTTTCCCATTCTGTCCTATGCCTCCGAAATATGGTCTGGTGCTCCTCAAGTAACCGTCAAGAATTTCGTTGCCCTAGAATATTGGGTTCTTGGATGACTCAATAGTAAGCTTCGTTTTCCCCATACAATATTCAGGCAACAGCTGTATGAAAACTTAAAAACAAAGCCTCTGCAACAGATGATCAACGAGTCTGTAGTCATGCTTCTTGCAAAGTTAATCACTTCTGCATGCGATTCACCAAACTTAGCCAATGTAATAGCTGCTCCCAACGGGGAAAATTCAAGAAACCAGCAATTCAAATCCAACCCCTCCAGGCTCTAACAAATGGACAGAATGTTCCACAATGCATATCTTCACCTCATAAATCATCACAACATTGATTTCAACAGGTTAATCAACTCTGAAGCCTACATGAGTCAGATATCCGATAAAATGAAGAAAAATAAAAAGAGCACCCTGTCTCCAACCCAGTAACTGCAACTGAAAGCCAAATGTCCTGTTCTGCAAATTCTCTTTTAATTCATAAGTATAATTCCTATTCATTGTTAATGTTTATATGTAATCTGCTATGTATATATATATTCGATTATTTTATGTTATTTCCTTTTTTTTTTTTTTTTAATAATTAAATGCACATGGCATTATACTTTAAGAGTTTAGTATCTATATAATATCGGTGTTTTGATACACCACAGACACTCTTAAATAACTACAAAGTAGTTGTTGTGGGCATCATTTGCTCTTTCTCATATTGTGCTCTGCCTTCACGACGAGTTGCCATGATACTGCACTACCTCAAATAAGTAACGCTTCACTAATAGAGAAGGCTATAGTTACTTATTCTTAGTGAGTACGACCACCCAGACATGTTTCAAGGCTATTTGTATATGTGTGGGATAACAGCTCTACTATCCACTTGTCCCTATTAGACTTAGAAAGCAAAAAAGGTAGAGGGAAAGTAATGGTAGGAGTGGAAGAGGAAAAAAAAAACATGTAGAAGAATGAAAGGGACTAACTCCTTCAACTCACACCACTCAAAAACTCATCGAATAGGTAACGCTTCCCCAGTAGAGAAGACTGTTGTTACCCATTCTCGGAAACTCCGTGAACACCAGGCTCCCCAGACATGTTTCAAGGCTATTGGCCTATCATCAGTGGGTGGGCAGGTACCCTAGTATTGCAGACATGACGACCCAGTTGTGAAGTTAATCACACAATATGAGAGATGACAAAAGGTGTATAAGATAATATTTAAAATAATTAAATGCACATGGCATAATACTTTAAGAGTTTAGTATCTATATAATATCGGTGTTTTGATACACCATAGACACTCTTAAAAAAACTACAAAGTAGTTGTTGTGGGCATCATTTGCTCTTTCTCATATTGTGCTCTGCCTTCACGACGAGTTGCCACGAGATGCCCACCCACTGATGATAGGCCAATAGCCTTGAAACATGTCTGGGTGGTGGTACTCACTGAGAATAAGTAACTATAGCCTTCTCTATTAGTGAAGCGTTACTTATTTGAGGTAGTGCAGCATCATGGCAACTCGTCGTGAAGGCAGAACACAATATGAGAAAGAGCAAATGATGCCCACAACAACTACTTTGTAGTTATTTCCTTTGTATTATTATCTGCACCTAGCAATGTGCTGTGATGAGCTTGCTGTATTTGTAATAAATGAATATTTATTATTTATTTTATAAACCAGTCAGTTTCACTGCAGTGTTAGGAGCCATCCTGGAGGCGATGATAGGAATGCAATGCAGGATAATCTAGATAGAAATGATTTTCTCAAAGGGTACACAGAACAGTTTTTACATAATTAAATTTTGTTTACCGCTTATGGGAACTGCCAAGGGTGTTTAAAAGGTGCTAACTGCGATCTGCACTCAGCACCTCTGCAAAATACAAGAAAAATTTTATTTTATTATTTATTTATTTTTTTTGCTTCTATGCAGGAAAGAGTAAAAATACCTCCATCGTTCATTTTACCGATTTCCTTCAGGGCCTTATATATCTCTATCAGGTCCCACCCTTCACCTAAGATGTCTTGTTTCCAAGCTTTGAAGTCTGCAGTCTGCACTTTCTAAATCATTCTTCTTATGAAATCAGTTAGCACCCCTCACCAATCTGATCTTCTTTGAACCTGTTCCAGGAGTTCCGTGTCTTTCTCCAAGAGTGGCCTCCAGAACTGAAGGCAATATTTTATATGCGGTCCGGACATCATTTTATATGAAGGAACAAGGACTTTATTTTTCTACTTGTACAATTATAAATATTATAATTGTAATCCTCTAAGTCCTTTTCTTCTTGAACTACTTTTAACTCCACTTTCCCTAGCTTGTTAATGGGATTCCTGTTACTTGGGAGCAAAACCTGGGTGATCATCTAGATCAGTGGTGTTCAACCTTTTTTTTTAATAACGGCACCCCTAAATAATTTATTTTATTTTGTGGCACCACTATTCAATTTTCTCAATATATATATATATATATATTAAAATATATGTTATATGACATTTATTTCAATAATATAATTATAAAAATTACATTTCATAATACAAATTATATATATATATATATATATATATATACAGTTATGTAATTTTATTCTTTATATAGAGATACTAAGTAAACATCAATTATAGATCACCACAAAACTAAAAAGATACCGTACACCTTTTTATAATGAAATAAACATATAAATTAAAAAATAATAAGTTGAAGTAACTTAAAACCAAATTACGTGGCACCCCTGGAATGTTGTTTCGGCACCCCAGGTGGAAAACCACTGATCTAGATAGAAATAAACATGGCCCTGTCCTGGTCACCAACCACTCCTCTATCTTTAATCATCAGCAAACATTGACAACTTTCCCTGCAGTTAGTTCCTCATCAATGTAATTAAGATAAGAAACAGAATATTTGTTATCATGGACATTCTGTTATTCAAATATGTCTGCAAATAAGTAACATTTACTGTAAATATTGAATTTTTTTTTTTTTTAGCATTTTTTTGGACAGTTTCTAGAATATATCTCCTAGCGGCTAGCCTGTGGTTATCCAGTGGTGAATCGTATTGGATTAATAAATTGTTAGTAATAATAAAAATCGACTTGCCCCTGCCTTCTAATATCTATGTTGAATATTTATTTTTAGACACTTAACTTCCCCTCTTGTTTTATAGGATTATTGACTTTCTTGCGTGGATAATAAAATTGGCTATTCCTAACTGTTTAATATATTCATTGAATATCAAATATTCAATGAATATATTCTGTTTAGATTCTGTTTGATCAGCAAACAAATTTTCTTAAAATTCATGGAATGCAGAGACACACGAAAGTTATTTTGCCTTCGTTAAATTTATGATAAAACAATGCGTCTAAATTCATCGGGGTCAGCGGGCCATAAACATAATTTTCCTCTGATTGCATCCTTGATAAATGGGTATCTCACATGAGTTTCTCTCTTTTCCTCGTGCATTTATTTGTGTACGCTTCTTCTGTCTACGTTGCTTAAATATTTTATTTAACCGCACAGTGGTACCGATAACTATTCTGGTCTGTAATCTTGTGGTCTCAACGACTGTGGCCTGTAATGTTTAAATCACAGGCTGCAATGACAAAACAACTATCAACTTTGAGATCGATTTACTAACTGATGGAAGATAGCGCTGAGAGAGAGGAGGGGAATATGTTATATAGTAAACTTTGTAAGATTACTACTTTATAATCGGCAGGGTTCTTTTTTTTTTTTAATCCAGCACATTAAAAATAAAATCAACATTTTACAATCGAGAAATATTACGAACGAATCCATGGAGAATAGGTTGACTTTCCTTTCTTTATAAGATTTCTTTCTTTCTTTAAAAGATGCTTGCAGGACTGTCTTGTACTTCGATCTGTTTTTGCGGCCAGCGTTTTAAATAGCACAGATAATGAAGTGGTGTTATTCTCTCAGCAAAAAAAAAAAAAAAAAAACCTTTTGCAACGAGTTGTCCTTTTATTGCACTATTTTCAAACAAATGATCTATCCAAAAGTTTAATTGGCTATCTGTTTAAAAGATGAAAACAACAAGCAGAAAACGCAGCTGTCAAGATGTTAGACTTGAGTTTTCATACGGTATACAAAATCAATTTTCCAAACGAAATATAGTTGAGGTAAACTGTTCAAAATAGTGAAAACCCACGCAACTCGTGGGAAAACAAGTTCCACTGTGAAAATTAAGATTATTGCGTTGTCCACACAGTTATAAATCACGCTGGCCACAAAAACAGATGAAAAGTCAAGATCGTTACTATAAATATTGTTCAAGTGTTGAGATTAATTGATATGTTTCCCTCTCCCTCAAGGTGTATCTCTCTAAAAGGTGCTGTAACCTTTCTAGAAGGTTACAATATCTTCTATTCATTTGTATATTTTTGGCGTGGTTGTGGCGTACCATAGCCTTAGTCGCTTTTGCGCCAATAAAATCCAAATCCAAATCCAAACCAATCTAAAAGGTACATTAGTGGTTGAGTTTTTAAAATCAGGAACCTCTCATCAATCCCAACGGTGCTGGACATTAAACAGTTTACTGTATATATATTACTAGAGTTCAAATCTCAATTTTAATGGTAATACTTTATTTATTATTCAATTTTTAACAATGCGCATAAATTATTAACAAAATCTGGCTGCGGGAAGCAAGTCTCTCACCCGTTTTAAATGATTATAAATGAACAGCATATTAGAACTAGCACGAATCTGGCAAATAAACAACTGATTTGCATTCATCTGCAAGTTTCGGACCTCAATCGGAAAAAGAAGGCCCTAGATGGAGCATGCTCTGGGTTTTCATCCTAGAACATATTCGTTTCACCATATGTAAGCAAGGATTACGCAATGCTACAAATAAATGGGTTTGTTATTCGCATTCAGTCAGAATGTACACACTTTTTCTAACCTTTGTAAAGCTATGTAATAAGTTGCTGTTAAATAATGATTCTCGAAACACCGAAATAATCTGAGGAAAGTAAAACAATCCCATTTTCCGAGCAGCAGGGATGTGCGACTCCATTTCATTTCGAGTTCGCTTTCGTAGCTCTAAAATTTTTCCGTCCTCTGATATAATCGTTTCTGCTCGTGAGTTACTTCTTTTCTTGATTTGTTCTGCCTCATTAGCTCTCTCTATCTGTCCTGATGGTGCTGCTGTCGTCATTTTTTTTTTTTTTTTTTTACCCCAAATCTCCTTTATTTTTTTCTGTTTTTGCGACATTTCGGATACTTTGGCTCATCAACAGCTCCATCCGTATTTCTCTGTTTTTTTTTCTTCTTTATATCGAGTTGTCTTTGTCCGGCTTATGAACTGTTCCAAAGTGTTTCTCGTACTTTTATCATTTTTCCCCATAATGCCACTCTTATCGTTCTTAAACTTAAAAAAAAAAAAAGAATCCCTCGTAGAGAAACCAAAACACAAATAAGTCAATCGAACACTTTCTATTTAAACAACGATTCGCTCTGAAAACGATTCGGCTTTACGGAGACAGCCAAAGGAAACACTGTTAGACGCTGATTTCTTCCACTACACATCCCAATTTTCTTTGAAACCGTCAAGAAAATACCTAATTGGCAAACTGTATAAACTTTTAAAGACTACTTGGAATCAATACGAACTTCAATAAGCCAAAAAAGAGATCACAGTTTGTGCTGATGAGAACATTTCGAGGCTGGTTTCAATGCCAGCCAATGAAATGTAACAGTTGAAATTATCTGACAGCAGTTTTGGGTGGAAACAGCACTCCACGGTTAGTAGAAGGTATCACGAGCGATCTTATATAAGCATTCAAGAAAGCATCACAGACAGAGTGCGACCTGCAGTAAGCATTAAACAGGGGTTGCCTACGCACCGTCGGGAAGCATCATTGGCCTTCTTTCTACTTAGGTGAAGTTGTCTTCACCCGAATGCAATGAAATTATCAACGGAGTTTGGTAACGAGCTTTTCCTTACAGGAGTAAGGAAAAGCTCGGAGTTTTCCTGGAGTTTTCCTTACAAAATCGGCACTTTCTTCACAAATAAGAAAAAAAAATAAATAAATACTGTACTTCCCTAATTTCTAAAAAACGTATCTGGTTCACAGCAATTAAGGGATATATAACTGACGTAAATACAGTAGAACCCAGATAAGAGGTTTTCCAAGGGAGTGGAGGTTTAGAACTTCTTAGAAGGGCAAATTACCTTTAACGGTATGAAATATTAGCTACGCATAAAATTGAAAAGATACACATTCATCAGTTAAAGATAATTTTAAGTACTATTTCAGAATTTATAAATATTTCACTGTGCCTATGGGAAACATTTTTAAACCGAGGATTTCTAATTGCTTAACATTCTGTTCATTAAACTCATTACCAAGTTGGAAGAATGAGCTCCTTTGGAGTTTAAACATTCTTAAAAGGTCACAATTATAATAAGATAGAGCAACAATCCACTAAGCAATTCTGAACTGTTCACAACCATCAGAGCTTAACGTGGTCTACGTATCGAATTATGGATATCGATGAAAACAATTGCAATATGTCACTTCCATTACATCAAAATGTTTACCCTAAAAAGGTTTCAGCACTGAAAGCCTCAGACTACGGAAAATTCACTAATCGGACAAGCGAGTGCCAAGCATCATTTGAGTTCGTAGTAAATCACCTCGTTTCTGTTATATCTCAAATTGTGAATGCCTTCACAACGAATTGCCTCGATATTGAACTACCTTCTACAGTGGAGTCTCGAATAGGAATAATAAGTAACATTAGTCTTCTCCAGTGGCGAAGCGTTGTTTATTGGAGGAAGTGCAATATCAGGGCAACTCGTTGTGAAGGCATTCGCAATACGAGATGTAAAAAACGATGCCATTTCACCTACTTCAGTGGTTTACTACGAACTAAAACGATGCTACGCACTACCTTGTTCGATTACCAAAATGTTTATATTGATTTATTTAATTTTTTATATAAAAGTAAAGAATTTCTATATTTAAAAAACGTATTAAGTGGGAAAACGTCATTAGACACCATGCTTTATCACGGACTTCTTATGCGGGAAAGCTTTTTACCCGGGAAAATAATACATTACAATATACAGAGTTACAATTGGGAATTAAGAAACCAAACCTAGTACAGGGGAAAACTTCTTGTGCGGGAATTTCATATCAGGGTTCACAACATACAATATTTTATAACATACAATTGTTATAAAATACAATGTTGTGTTTTATAACAACTGTATGTTATAAAATACAAGATTCACGTCAAAATATTCTTTTGCTTTTTTTTTTTTTTTCAAAAGCTAATTTTACATTTTTCGATTCTTTACTCGAAATTTATTGTAATTTTACTGAAAATTTCGGAATTATAATTGAAATTTAGAAGTTAACATTTAGTGAAATGTAATGGTCTAAGTTCTTGTCAAATAATGAATGTCATAAAATTTTATAAAAATAATAAACGGTCGAATAATAGTGTGCACTAATGTTACAATATAATAAATCTATCAAGATGGGAAAAAAGCAAATTGGTATACCTATATATTCATTGCCATTGTCAAACATTATCTATTGTCCTTTTAATGTACGTATTTTTAAACTTATAATTCTATGCAAACCCTTTAATTCACCACATGTACAGGGGTAAATCGAGCTTAATAAACTGAATAATTTTATATCTGTGAAACAGTATTGCATTATCCTGATACATAGAAAAATAATGTACAAAGGTTAAAACTTCCTGTACTAACGAAATCCCTTAAAAATCACGATTACAATTATCAATATCGGCTATAATATAGGATTGCAACTATTGTGCTAAGAAGCCTGCTGGTTCTAAAGAAATGGAGTGTGCTTTACAGTTAGACACCACAACTTACATTATTATTAAAATAAATTTAGTGGACCAGTAAGTAAATCTGCACCCCTTATACGTTCAACCAGCCAGATGGGCTATCCGTCATGCAATTAATTATTTAAATTATATACAATCTACTGAAACATACAAAATCAGTTTTTTACAAAAGTTTTTTACCTAACAGGGTCGAATCTCATGCTAACTGAAATAGGCAAAACTAGTATTGACAAATTTGGGTAGCCTCGGCTTTAACAAGTCATGCAGCATGAGTCAGAAGCGAACCTTGACACTCTTCAACAGCTAGATCTCTCGGGGGTCTTTCCACTTGGCAATACATCCCACAGCTCCATCGACAAGAATGTTTTCTGCAATTTTCCAATGTCTACGATTTTGATTCGCGCAACTTGTCCAGGTCAATTCGTTAGTCTCTTGAAAAGCAGGATTGTTATTCCCAGAAACATACTACTTAAACCACCTAGATTATCTAGTTCCGCTTGAAGAGCTAACCGCGGATCAGCCTGATTGCATCCTGATATTCTGGGTGTCCTGACGAAATCATGACAATAATTAGTACTAGTAGATCTGCTTTTGATTATCGCTATGTGGAGGTGGTGGGGAGACCTGTGGTTGAAGCAAAGTTCTGTTAGCGCAGGTTGAATGGGCTTGTCAAAGAGTTTCAGGAATTCACAGCTGAAGGCGATGGGCCTTCGGTCCCTTAGGATACTTGCATTTTGGTATTTGGCATACAAAGTATGTGTTCCAAATTTCTGGGAATACGCGCTGGCGACGATTGATTAAAAATATGCACCAGAATATTCACGGTGTAGATGTTGCATAGTTTCAAAATGAAGAACGAAAATCCGTCCGGACCTATTATTGATTTTAACGGTTGCTTATTTTAAAATTTCAATTAGTTGGTCTGTAGATATGGTGAAATCAGTGAATACTGGCTACTGGAAAGAAGGATTGCTTAAGCAGCTCAATGGGCCGCTCGAAGGCTTTCTCTTCCATTGTATAATGTCTTCGAGTGAATGCGTGTATTCTTGTTGGTCGCATCCTCTCAAGACTCAGTTTCCTGTGAGCCGTTCGTTCTTGCCTTAAAAAAAGCACTTTCCCTTTTATAGGTGATAAGAGCCTCTTGATTATCAGTCCTGTTGCATGTCTGTAAGCCTTCTGTTTGCGATGAAAAGTAAGTTTGACGTTAGCATTGTACTATGTGGACATTTTCGATGCCCCAGCCAGCGCTGTTTATCTAAGTTCCTCAACTAAGCAGGATAACGCTTCCTCCGGAAGGGAAGGTGTATAGATCCTGCCAGGTAAACTCTGTATGGCGTTTATTAGTATCCTTCAAGGAGCCATTTTTTCCTTGATGCAAATAAGATCGAATTTATCTAGAAGAAGAAGTATTTGAGAACCTTTATATTAATGTATATATTGTTAATCTCTGAAACGTCATAGAGTATGTTGCAAAAAACATAGAAAGGTCAAAGTTTCTGTCGAAATTTAATTGAAAATGAATTACATTGGGGTTTTTTTCACTTTCTGTAACGGGTGTGGCGTGTGCTAATATGAATAACTTCTCGATTAAAGATGGAAATGCGAGATAAACTCAAAGAAAAGAAATTCCGTTTAAAACCTGTCATTTTGTATTGCTTATATTTATGTTTCATCGAACGTTTTAGTTTTAATTTGTCAATTTATTTTATGCTCGCGTTCAATTATAACTTTTATAAAGTCCCCCCCCCCGCTTGTCGAAAATGAAAGTGGCTTTAATATATCGATTGCAGACTCGAGATGATAATCCTATCCACGCCCAAAGATCCTTATTATAGAGCGAATAAGAAACTCATCGCAGAACAAATGGAGTTCCAAGAGATTGCGACATGAAACTCAAGTGTAACATGAGGGGCAATTGAAGAATAGGACGTTTCTGATGACGAGACACGGGATATATTTCACTGATATTTCCCCCGAGAAAAGTTCCGAAACAGCAGAAAAACTTCTTTTCACTTCTTTCTCTTCCGTTGAGATCGACTAATTCCGACAATGAAGTCGAGACTTCTTTCTCCGGTTTCCGCCTGAGGGTGCTTCGGTTCGTCATATGAAGAAAGAAAGAAACAGCGCCGGCTTCTTATTTGAATTTCAAATCCGAGTCTTTTCTCACTCCGCTACTTAGTTAACCACCATGGCTTCTCCATCTTTATCACTATCAACTACTCGGGCCTGGTGCCGTGGTTCACGGAAAATCAGTCAAAAGATTTAAGTCCTACCGCCAGTCTTGATGCCTATTGAGACAGCTTCGTGAGGCGTCCATGCATGCTACCACTTCACATACGTGCATCTATCATTCTCACATCGCTGCAAACAGGAAGGAACGGGATGTCAGTGTAGAATGTGGTCGCGTGCAAGTCTTCCATCAGCCGGACTTTACCTTATAAAGCGGTGTAAGGCATACGTCATGGCGCCACGGCCGGGATTCGTCATTAGGATACAAGCGAGTGAACAGAGGAATTAATATGGCCGCCTGGCAAAAGTTGTGAAGTTGGAGGTTTATTGACTATCGGCAGCAGATATTTCACGAAGGCAGGAAAGTGGTGGGACATAATAAATTACTGTGATTCTCTGTTGGCAGATTTAAGCACCGCGAACACTAAATGTCATTATGATAAGGAACTGCAGAGAGTGTGGAATATCAATGGATTTTATGAGCCTTGAATTTTTCTTATAGTCTTAGTGACAACGTTAATCAAAAGAGGAAATGGTTTCTGTGAATTTTCTTCTCGGCATGTACACGGTTTGGTGAGTAGGGATTGCTGTTCACGTTCATTATGACAGCTTCGAAATAAATCCTGGAACTATTTTTCATCCGACTAAATCAGATTCAGGCTTAGCAAAAAAATAAAAATATTCGTGCTGAAGAAAAAGCTAATACAAAAATAATTCCGCTATTAGGATGTTCTTTGATGCACGCACTACAGCTCTATCTATAAAGCGGAATATAGGTTTCATAAGATTGGCAGAACATTCTTAATTTATAAAGAAAATGTGTGAACGAAAGAAAGTGAGTGGGGGGTTGGTTCAAATTTTTCCCGAATTTTCAGTGCTTTTGGAAACAACAACGTATGTAGATCGCTGTACTTTGTTCGTATGCATTTCACATTTCTCTCCTCGAAACAATGTTTTAAGGAGAGAATTTTCTTTGGGACATTATGCGATACTCACCTTGAAACAATGTGTAACGCTTATTAGCGTCAATTCTTAAAGCACTAAAATCCTGAAGACACATAATAAATGGGTTTTCATCAGAAACTTTTCAAATTGCCTGCCATTTTATACTGTAAAAATCAATCGCAGATCCCACTTCAATCGTTATCATTAATTAATTCATGGTCCATATTGAAATGTGATCAGCTATTGAGTTTTAAAATAGCACGATTTAAAGAGGTTTCTCTCCCCTATATGGGGGAGAGAAACCTCTTTAAATCACCTATATGGGGCGCTTGCCACTTTCAAGTGCTGTTCCATGCAGTTTTAAGTAACTCAGCAACGTCAACATTTTATAGGTCTTCCATCGCATTGATCAACGCAACCCTAAATTTGATCCCACTCTCTTAAACAATGTGATCACTATGCACCCCTGCTTAGCCTTAATTGAGGCGCTAAGCGAATCCGCTTTAAGTGAAGGTGTTTTAAAATAATTTTAACTGTTTGGCGTGACCAATGTTGGTTGATTTCAAGGCACCGTTTCCCTATATAACAATATTAAATGTATCAGAAATATTTGAAACTTTAAAAATATTTAAATACATAAATTATGCAGTATATTTTCAATAAAATGCAAGGAAGCTGACCTTAAAATTATGCACATTTCTATTATACTGTATTTACAATAACAGCTTGTGATACTGTTGATTCTCAAATCTCTCAAAACCACTAACTGCAGTGTGAATATAACGCTATCTCGAATCCGATCTTTTAAAATGTCCAGTTTAATTTCCAACTACGTTTTTTCCGATAGCTCTTCTTCACCCTTTTTCACGTTCTTACACTAGCTGAAAATGCAAACTTAAGGTAAGATGCACGGTCGAAATAAGTCAATCACTCGGACGTAAAATGCACATAGACAAGCAAAACTAAACTGAAACAGCCTCAAAGAAACTCCCTGTGAGGAAGCGATGATTCCTTAAGGGAATTTTTATAAACTTCACCTGATCGGGGCGAGATGATCAGCAAGAAATGGTTGGAGGACCACTTCCATATACATTCCACCTACAGCAGCAATGGCGTTTTACAGCTGCACATGAAATTAGCACACGTGGAAATTACTCAGACACAAAGAAATAACTTCTTAGACGGCTTTGAAAATTTGTCCTTGTCATAAACTGAAGTTGGTTTGCAGGTTTCCAGTTTTGCCAGCAATTCAGCCGTTTTCTAGTTAATTAACAGTATTGGTTATAAGTCGATTTAAATCAAAGAACACGTCCTTGAATGCAAGTGCTGTGCATTGCATTTCATTGGAAAATTGAATTTATGAGATTATATATATAATATATATATAATCTCTAAACATATATATATAGGTTTTATGTAACATATATAAAACAATAATATATATATATATTATTTTATTTTATTATTATTTTTTTTTTGACGGCGCCTCTTAGACATCCAACCACCTCTCAACACGTGAGGTGGTTGGATGTCTGAATCGTTTGGAGTAACGCGCTTTTCGGCGGGAAGAGTGCAGTTATTATTATTATTATTCAGTTTGATTTAACCCCTTGTACAGCTGGTTGGCCAGAAGGGTGTACATAGAATTATAAAAATATTTTTAGATTTACAAAAACACACTTAGAAAAACATATAGATTAAAAGGACGATTGACAGTGTTTGACAATGCACTTGACTGGAGTTGGCACAGTATTAGTATATATTAACATGAGGGAGGTAACCTCCGTGCGAACATGTACACACAGGAAATTAAGTTTGCAATACGAATTCAGTTACACTCTGTATATTTTGATTCCCTTCCCAAATTTTTCGGAAGGGAATCAAAATATACAGAGCGCTGTAGCGAAGAAGTGCTGAGTGAATCGCGTTATAGCAGGAGACAACTGAATCTGCAACCGCAGTTCAGTTGTCGCAGTTCATTAAAATAATTAGCAGTAATGAACTGCTAATTATTTTACTTACATTGCCGATTACGAGAAAAGTAAAAGATGACTTGTAAATAACTTAAATTTCAAGCAAAAATAGACTGAATTTTAAAATAAAAAAGGGGGATAAGGTGAAAACTTGTGGTGGTTTCCGGTGCCCTACTGAATATTTAGAGAGCAATAAACACATTTTTTTTTTATTAGGTATAAATTAATTTTTGAATTACAAAATTTTAAATAATTCTGTTTTTATCAATTAGTTCTGCTAATTAAAAAACATTGAAAATAAATCTCGTTTTAGCCAGTTGCCGAATTCCTTCAGACGTCACAAATCTATCTTTAAATCACATTTCTCATTTTCAAAATACGAAAATGTGGTGGCCCTCCATGCATCCTCAGAACTGACGTGCAAATTCTTTGTATATAACGAATGATAGCAGTCAGTGCATCAAATGAAACTGTAGAGAATTGCTGTCACGGTGTTATCAATTTATCTGAATCTATCGACATTGAATTTATTGTGAAGATGAGAGGGACAATAAAATTCGAAGGGCCCTATAACCACAAAAAATAATCATGCTTTCATCCAAAAATCGGCGAATTCGTTACAATTTATATTACGACACCCTCCGAAAATAACGACAATATGGTTCAATCCCAAGATCTACATTTCAGATTAGTAAAAAAAATCAATAGAAAAGCGGATATCGTCGGCGAATGCATGATTTTTCCTCCCGAAAACAGGCAAACCAATCGCAGAATACTGAGACAATACAGTATGGCCTCGGTTGCCTCAGAAAACCGGATCAGTGTGCGTTCGAATTCTTAAAGACTTCTTCAAAATGGACTATAGTTATTCGATTTCAAGCAAAAATGAGCAGGAGTTTTTGCCATCCTTGAAATGTCCCGAAATTTTATTCTTCAAAATCATACGGATCAGCCCTTAAAGTCACTTCTACACAGCGCAGTGTAATGGAGTGTAATTCGCCTGTTGTTTATGTAAGAAATAATTTTCTTGAACCTTCTGTTATCATCGTCGTTAAGCCTTTTTTACTGTCGGAGTTTTCAGAGAACGGTTCCATCATTTCATCGTGTCACAGAAACGCACTCATAGACCTCTTACTCCTGGTGACCATAAACTCTAACTATTATTAGAAGCAAAGGACGCATGGCTGAAGCAAAACGAACAAGTTGACCCAATTCAGGGTACAAATAGAAAACAAACAAATAATCTGAAAGAATTCTTTCCAATAAGTATCGCGATGGACTTAATCTCGCCGTCATTTGACACGTAAAGGGACTCGCCGGATAATATTTGATTAAAACCAGCATCTGCCTGCAACGAATGATGGGATCTGCTCTCTCTTTATTACTTTATTTGTCACTTTATTAGGTTTAAACAGCGTCTTTTAGACCGACTTGCGCCGTACTTTCATGTCTGTTCAGGGAATGCCGAGAATGCACGCGTGTATCGCAGTTGTAACACTTGTTACGTTGGCGTTGTTCTACAATCCATTTGGAGCCCATAAAACAGCATATCGGAGCCCACAAGTGAGAAATTACCGGCAAGACTCAAGTAAGTGGAAACCTTTAGGATGCAGCGAAGATACCATCGCGAAATATCAACCCCCACTGCCGCTCCCCACTTTTTTTATTTTTTCTTTCCTTTTGAGTCTATTAAACGCTCTGTTTTTCCGATAACCTTTAGTTCCCTCGCTGGCTACGCTTGAAAACATGCACGGAACAATCCCGGAAGTACTTCTGTTCGTCAGATTGCATGAATATGTTCTCAAACGACTTCAAGTACTTAGCCCCTGTACTGATAACAGGGCGACGAGCCAGCGCTCCTTACTGGAATCAGCGCTATCGATTCATCAATAGCGACGACTGTTCAGCGACGGGATACACACACCGGGCTATCGATCGGGCGCGGAAGAGGAATGTAGCGCACGAGCCTAAATGTAATTGACTGATAATGATCCGCCGTCTTGGGACGAATCTTCGAAAGTTTTATTTGCTTTCGCTACTTGAGGCGGCTTTCTCCAAAAGACGAGAAAGATTTATTAGCGCGTTTTCATTCCGACTGATAGCGCTCAAGTAGAAGAGAGAGAAAGACAACAAAAATCACCTGGAAGGCTCGGGGAAGATTTCGCAGGAAGAAACGCAGTCTTCAACAAGGAGCGGCTTTTGTTTCTTCGTTACAAACAGAAAACAATGACGCTGGCTCGTCCATAATAATTCCTTTCGCCTTCCTTAAATTGTTAGTTATGTTTTTAGTTTTTCTTTCGTTCAGTGTCCTGCCCAAACCCCCAATTGTTTCACATTCTCACTTGTTTTTAAGCGCTGTTACTAATATTGGTGATTATAACTGACCGAGCTTTTTTTTGTTTTTTTTTCACATGACAACATATGTGATTTGAATAAAGACCGAAATAAAATGGATTCCTCTTTCCAGAAAGTAAATTTGATTAACAGCGAGGTTTCACAAGTTAAATCGTTTTGTATTACTCGAATAATGTTATATAATTTTGGGTACGCATCTGTACTTCTTGGGTTTGCTACTATTTCGCTCTTAACCCGATTAAAATCGCTGCAGGAAAGTTGATAACCCCTCTTTAATCTTGGGCGAGTTCCCTACCAAAATAAAACCACGTTTAAAAGAACACAAGGCGATAGGAAAGAATAGCGTGAGGTTCAAATAACGAGAACCAACCACTAGGAGGAGGTAGACACATGGGAACTGTGAAATTTAAATGAAGTACCAAATCATGGAAGTGCGAAAGGCCAATAAATATTCGACGTGGAAGAAAATTAGTCATCCCGATGAATAATTCTGGCTTTGCTGTCACTGATATTTATTTTATTTAAATCTTAAAGAAGATTTTACATCTTTGCTAAGATCAGATGGAGAAACTCGATATTTTATAGATCGCTATGACGAATATTAAAAAGTTGCAAATTATATTTTTTTAAAATATTATGATTTGCAACATTTATATAAACGACGTATCCTCGTCGCATTTACAAAATTTTCAATAATACTCTTGTTTCTGGATTTTCTAACGTACATTCATTTCTACGCACACAACCTTTTTCACAATAATAATAAAATGATTATTATACCGCGCTCTAAAGTCACCTATATGGATAGACCCTCCCCGCCTTTGTGCGGCAATTGCCACAAACATCAAAAGGGTGCATCACCAGTAATTCAATGAGTGATATTTTCTATTTTAGATAAATAAGGAGATGAAGCTGCCTTTGTTATGGATTCTGTTAGGAAATTCTGTGTTAAAGATGACTGTATGAAGTTGCCCCAGGGATCATTCGAGGTTTCAGGTTTCACCAAGTGCCACCTTCAGCACCAGCACAAATAACCTGCTGACCTGAAAAGCAGAAAACTGAACTTTTCTGAAATTGAACTGAACATGTAGGACCCTTTCCCATACCTATAGAAGGGAGAATTCTTCTAAGATTGTCGCTTAAAGTTTCCAATGTCGATTTATGTGCTCATTGCGTTTCTCAGGTTAGTAGAAACACCTAACTAACCTTAAGGTAATCTAAAATGGACCTCATTGTGATGTATGTTTTGATGTTGTAGTATATTTTTCATTTTCAAAATTATGGGATCGAATGAATAATACCCAGGAATGTCGGATACATCGGCTAATCAAAGCTAACGAGGCCCAACTTAAACATAGAACTATGCCCATTTGCTCTAAAATGTAATTAACAACAAAAATTTGTCAAAGGGGAAAAAATTCTGCGCTGGTGGTTTGATTCTCTCGAGTGCCCACGAGTAGCCCTAATTTTTCATTTGCCGAATAATGGAAAGACTGTATGCATAACTACCTTCGAACAAAGTAGGTTTGCATACAGGTAACGTAGAATCAAAGCAATCTGTGGTGATGTCGTTATGGCCTGAGAGACCAACGTCCATCAAAGAACAGTCGTTCTTCTTGAGCAAACTTTGGTAGTGAGCGACTTAACCCCCGAGAAAAATGGGAGTAAAACCATTAAGTAATTATATTGTATAATTTCAGGAATAGGGCTGTTTCAGCTCTTCAGCTAAAGAAAATAAACTGAGATTTTAAAACGAAGAGGTGAGATAGGATTAATCTGAAACCTCCAGAAATAGAAGTACCTTTTATATACATGTCGTCAATCTATTATTTACAGAAATAACCATTTCTAAAAATCCTTTGCTATAAGATACATGAAAAGCACGCTGTTTTCACAAATTCTGACGTAATTAACAGTTCTTTTGTGTGCCTGGGCGTAAAGATTGCCCAGTCAACATTACTAGCTAATCAGAGCGAGACTCTCTCTCTCTAACTTCTTTCCCCCCCGTATCAGTAACTACAAAAACGACCAAATTCCACGAGTGAGCGTTTGCCGTACTAAACCTGGATCCATGTCACGCCTTCTTTAATACAATTAACCAGAATAGGAACCATGTCAAAAATTTAATCATTCCTTTATTTCATATTCGTCACAAGACTTCAAAGAAAGTTTTTGCGTCTCTCCAAAGAGCTTCTACTTCTGATTTTTAAATAACTAAATAAGGAAAATTATGGTAATTGCGGTTTTAATTAAATTACTTATTTAACTTTGGCTCGAGGTAATGCAATTTCTGGATAGGTTTTGACTATGCAGAAGAAACAGAATGCTTTCCTTTCATAATTATCATAAAATTAATCTTTCTCCCAAACGTTGGCAAAGAAAATTACATAAGAATATTTAGAGAAAGTTCTTTTATTCTTCAACCACGTTACGTATCTCTGATAGTACCGTAAAGTTCTTGAACAAGTTTCAGTTTTAGATACTTCCTCTGGATTACAAATTGAGTGTTATTTTAAAAACAGCAGTCATTCCACCCTAACAATCTGTTTGAACAACATTAATCGTGACCAGCAGGCGTGCAAATATAATAAAATCAGATTTATTGTGAGTGAATGCAGGGTCACTTAACACCATTTTTTTTTATTAGCTAACAGCTCCGAATAGTCGAGGTTAAAATGCATTTGATGTCCCGTACATTTTCTGGGTTCTGAATATTCAATAGTGACCTGCTGCATAGCATGGAGACGAACATGGACTATTTCCCATTTCGAAACAAAGAGAGGGTGCGATACAACATAACAACTTTAAAAGAGTAAGAATTCTTCTTATTGCAGGACTACTGTCTAGGGAATACCTACTAATTATTTATCACATAATCCCAACTTTTAAGAAAACACAGATGCAAAATAGCGTGTGTAGAGAAAAAGCCACTAAGTTGGGCCCGTAGTTTTCGGTATTTTCTTTTTAGAATAATCTCCTTGTTCCAGTGTTTTTAACCGAGTTGGATTATTTCAAAAAGATGCTTGGTTTTTCCACCCCCTCCCTCTCCCCTTCAGATTAGTTTCCACGAAAAGCTAGGTTTCTTTTCGGGCTTGTATTCCAGCATTTTTTTAAAACCCTGGAGTACCAAGTTTCAATGCTTCTAGTGACGCTATTTAAACATTAAACATTAGCTAAATAATACAGGAAATAAATTCAGTTGTCATAAGAATATTCGAAATTGGTTTCAGACCTGAGAACATTCAAAAACATTCACTGAAGTGCGTTAAAATATTAAACGTATAATTGCGATCTTATATATGCCTATCATAACCACTAACACGATAAGCAATTCATGACTTGCAATGTTAACATTCTAACTTCTTAATATATCATATAATTTAAGATTTATTGGCGTATCATGTCGTGGTCCCTGTTTATCGTAGACATTCTTCAGGGATAACAGCTAAGGCTGCCATTTCTGAGTCTAATGGACTCAAGGCCATGAGACAAGAATGTGTGAGTCAAGAATGCCGAATTCCGTCAAAGTCCGGCCGTTGGGCGAAAATCAAAATCCTCTGCATATTCAAGCTGGTGGGACTGTTAGTAGTTTGAAGGATTTTAAAATGCTATGGACGTATAGTACGAAATAATGTAACAGATGTCGAAGTGTGGCGGTTACGTTATATGACGTGACAATTTCACAAATATGCATAGTCTCAGGCATGACCATTTCCAGCTACAATTGGCAATCCCCAATGACATTTTTCTTGCTGAATCTCAACTATCAGATGAGGCTTGACCACCACTCATCCAATTATCCGTTCTGTAATCACTTCAGTTTTAATATGATACATGGGTTCCTTTCCGTTATAAAGGGTTACATATGGAATATCAAACATGAAAACATTTGATATTCCACTTCCTCCCCAACCACAAACCAGTGTCTTCCCAATCAGGGATCTCTCTCTCTCTCTCTCTCTCTCTCTCTCTCTCTCTCTTTCTCTCTCACACACACATTCACACACAAGGATTTATGTCCAGACTTGAAATATACATTTCCTTGTAAATTAGATAGTATGAATCAGAGCTGAAATACTCAATATGTTCTACGTTGATAATAATATTAGTAAATTAATAAGAGGAGTTTACCTCAATATAGTACGTGGAACACTTCCGTATGATACCCTCCAGAAATTAAAACGGAAAAAACGAAAAAAATCGACAACTTACCGGTACATTAAAGTAAAATATAAATAATTAAATAATCAATTTAACACAATTCAAAATCAATTCAAAACAATTAAAATTCAAATTAACGCAATAAAAGAATCTAAACGAAAATATTCAAAACGATTTTCCTTCCTGAAGCTGACAAAGCTGGAAAATCGTTTTGAATATTTTCGTTTAGATTCTTTTATTGCGTTAATTTGAATTTTAATTGTTTTGAATTGATTTTGAATTGTGTTAAATTGATTATTTAATTATTTAATTATTTATATTTTACTTTAATGTACCGGTAAGTTGTCGATTTTTTCGTTTTTTCCGTTTTAATTTCTGGAGGGTATCATACGGAAGTGTTCCACGTACTATATTGAGGTAAACTCCTCTTATTAATTTACTAATTTCCTTGTAAATGAAGATAACCTGGCTGAAAAAAAAAAAAAAGAAATAATTGCTCCAGCTTTTCTATGGTATCTTTGACGTACCTTTCCCGACTTCTGAATATACAACAAAAATTTAAATATTACTATTAGAATCGACTCGATCCACCCTTTCGATCAATTCCAGTTTGAATTAAAAAAGCTTTTATTGGTTCTTACAGCTCTACGTCGGTATTCCTTTTTGAATTTGTTTTCCTTTATCAAATCATTCGATATTCTACTTTTCTAATTCTGATTAAGTTGTGTTATAATTAACATTCGTATATGTTATTTTTCACGCTGCATATCTAATTTTATTATACTTCACTTTCGATGCATACATCTGAACTGCAGCTATTTAAATTAGTTACGACAGGTTTTTACACCGTTCATTATTATTCATTCTGCACTCGTTTGTATTTATTTTTCAATATGGTACCTTTTCAATGGCTGAACAATTGATGTTTTCACTTTGATTTAAGATATAATTCTAGATGCATATACAAGTTACTTTAAGAACAGCTTAAAATTATCGAGAATTATTAGTTAAACGAATAATTTCACTAATAATTACGAAGGAAGGAATACAACAGACATCAGAAACAGTAATTAGAAATTAGGACTGAGTTGATCAGAAATTTTAAGAATTTCGTCACGCGCGGAGCATTTATTAAAACACTTAACGATCGCATTATGTTTACAAAATGGTACGCCCAAGACAAATCTTGATGGGCCGCAGCGGCCATTTAAATTTGTACGGTATGCGTAATATCTTGTCAGACGTTACGAGCAAATGCGACTCCGGATTTCTTGGATAGCTCGTCTCAAGTTGGAAAAGACGAGAATTAAAGCGGCGCATGTGCAGAAACAACAATGTTTATATGAGCTTTTTTGCCCGTTTTCTTTTTTGTCGCAGCCATTAATGTAATAGGCACAACCGTAGTATTTGGCCGGGCTATAACTTAGGTGCCAAAAGTGCTCATTATGCACAGTGTTCTGTAAATAGAGCTTAAGTCACAGTAAGAGAGAAGCAACCGTTAAAAAAAAATCCAGGAAAAAATCATCACACAAGTACCGCTATAGCACAGTTTTTCTTTCACCACTAATTAAAATACCATGCATTAGTCCAGCAGTAGAGATTACCTGAATTACTATTTATAATGGGAAATCATGAGTCAAAACTAAGGGGGTTTTTTGGTTATCTTATTTTATTCTTTTCTCTTTTTTTATTTCTTTTCGGCCATGCTTACATTAACAGAAAGGTCGCATACCGGGGGATAATTTCCAGGCGGAACATTCCAGCTTACTTTAATAGCCTGTCTGTTCTTACTCGCACACAAAAACTGGCGAAGGCGCCACTCGACTAGAAATTGTCACTCGGTATTTACCCACGGCCGGGGAGATTTGGCTGGATTAGATGATATTTGATAAAAAGGAGAGAAAATTCGCGTTTTTGTTCATCATTACAAGCTTAAACAAGGACGATAATGAATTACGCATTGCGCACAGATTAACTGATCTACCCGTCTGAGTTATTACCTTCTATTTCTGAAACTAAAACGTGTGTGGCATGGTGATCAACAGAAGGGCGGAAAAAGGAAGATCATCTAAGATAACACCTGACTTTTCCTAGATATGCCAATCATTTTTTAGGAGAAAAGTCAGTTTTTTGTGTCACCATTAGGAGTCTGAGATTATAACCACTATTTGAGATACCACGAGTCAACTGTTGGGGAAAAAAATTCGGATTTTTAAGAAAATTAATGGTCCTAATAATCAGGTGGTGTGAAAATACTCTTATACGGTTTTTCTCAGCGTTATGGGCTCATTTATCAAATAACAAAATAAATGGACTGCTATCATCTACTCAATGTAAATTCCACTGATCGTAAACAATGATTTTTTTTCTTGTGGGGGGGGGGCTTAAAAACACCCCTTATTATTAGAAAAGCCCCTAACTTTTGATCTATATGGCATAATAAATGTGGTTTTTACCATTTAAAGGAATAACTCAAAAACTTTGTTTTCAGTATATTTCATAAGATGGTACTAAGGGGCCGTCACAACTGGCAATCAAACAAAATGGCTGCTGCTCAAGAGAATGCCTAATGTGTTTCCTGGCTTGCTGCTACAAGTTTGCCGATTCGGATTCAAAGTAATTATAAGATGTCTTAGGAAAGATCCACCAAGTATTCCTCCTTTTATGCTAGGGTGGGAAAAGTTCAGGAAAACTAGAGGTTTTCTGCGTGATAAAAGAAGCGGTTAGCCTCGAACGTCTGTCGAAGATCACGAGAGCATTCGTAATGCATTCAATCGAATGCCCAAGAGAGTGATTTAGGCAAACTTTAGGCAAGATTAACGAGAACTTCAAATTTCGAAATCAACACGATGTCATTCAGAAAATACTTTGATTATAAAGTTCAAGTGGGGCAGCGGCTTTTACCCACACACAGACAGACCAGCATGTGGAACTGTTTGCCATCGTTATTAAAAAAAAAATTAAAAAATTAATTTTAATTTTTTGCTATTAAAAAAAAAGACAGTTTCCTATCTGATATGAAATAATAAATGCTTTTTCTGATGAAGTAACTTTTCATATTTCAAGACATGTAACTCGGACATGCAACTTAATGTTTGCATATGGTGATCTGAAAACCTCCATGCAGTGCATGAAAAAATGCTTGATAGTCCGAAAAATCGAAGTGTGGTTTTAGGAACATTAGCAATTGGGCCATTTTGCCCCATATTTATTATGCCTGTAAATTGCGTGTTTTCTGCGGTAGATTTGCTGTTTTCTAAAATCCGGAGTTACCGGGAGGGGAAAAAATATCCTACCTCGCTTAAGACGACTAACTCAGCCACGATGTGAAAAATACCCATAAAAATTCTCGCGTCATTGACGGGATTAAAATTTGGGTGACGGGATTAAAACCCGGTGTGGGGAGGACGGTGATTATTATTATTATTAACATCTTTTTATTTCCACATCAGTGGATACCCCCTGAACAGCCTGGTTCAGCTAGAGGAGTGTACATTATAAATATTCAAGGCTATTTGATTGAATTAAAAGAAAGAAAAACACACATTGTGTTTACAACATAGACACTGAAATTTAAACGCTGTGAAGGTGGTACACAGTCAATAGTTCCAGTTTATAAGTGGTACAATCAATAATAATAGTTGATACGCTTCGAGGCGCTACTGTCTGTAGCGCTTCGAGTTGCAGAAAGCTGAGGCATCATTCCGAGGGAAACTGATCAGGGTTTCCGGCGAATACGGTCCGGATGCATTCTCCGGAAACACTGATCCTAGGTATTGCAGGTTTTGTAGTGAAGATCTAAGATGGCCCGAGGGATTGTCTTCACTTCCCAGATGTCAGGTGAATCCATTCGGCCACAAAGGAGTTGTGCCAATGTGTGCAGATTCCTCTCATTGATGGTGGTTTTCCATTGTTTCATGCCTGGGTGTGTGTAGAGCACGCTATGGGAGATGGTAAAAGGGTCACCCATCGCCAACGTTTAACCATCTCAGGAGCCAATACCTCTGTCCCAAGAAATCTCTTCAGTTGAGCAGAGGAGGCCCCTGACCAAAGCACAGATGCATAGAGCGGTACTGGGATCAAATTTCTTTGGACGTCATCCAAGAGGAACTCACGAGGCCTAAGACAGACCAGTTCCTGTCGAACTGCAAAATACAAACCGTGCCTCTCCACGAGGGCGATGGAGATTTTTTGTCATACTTCTGACAGTCGTTTGATCTGTAATATCGCCTTCAGCGGAAAGAATCTTCATCAACTAGAGAAAGTTCTGCGCATAAGCGACAAGCGAGTGTTTAAAAAAAAAAAAGCCATAACTCACAGGTGAATTGTCAGTGTCATGTAGCACAACACGTCACATCCTGTGACATTTTGTGTATATCCTTCCTGGTGAAACCATAATATAAGTAAAGTAAAAATCTCAAAATAAGCAGTAGTGAATTACTTCAAAAATTTCCCCATTAAAATTTAAACTAAAATTATCGCAATATACTGAATAATGCTTAAATTTAGTTCAGGTAACCTGAACTAATCATCCCCACACTGAGATGCTTAAAGCATAACGATCAGTGAATATCAATTGTATGTACAGACATCCAATCTTCATATTTTTGTTTCAGTGGGCTTTATACCACTCACACTGACCATGAGCCATAGAAAGTAGCCAATTACTTAAAAGTCGGAAAACAGCTTAATTTTGCAAGATATCTGTTACATATCTTGCACGATGATACTTGTGATATGCTTTCGCAAGATATATTAGTGATTTATCTTGTGGAGGCACTTCGCTACGAGTTGCCTCTACGTTGTAAGCCATTAACCATACAGTGGATACAAACCTGTTTGTGGTCTCAGAGATGGGTAAGAAGACATCGTGAGATCTAAATAACAAAGTGATCCACAGTATATGACACGAGATGGCGAAATAACTCAATTTTTAGGGGAAAACTGTACAAACCCCCTTTTTTTCCTTAAATAAAAATATCGAGGCAACTTATGTGAAGAGCCTCGACAATGTGAAGTCGACGTAAAGCGGCACATCCAGTTAGTTTTTTGCTCGTTGCTATGAACAAAATGAGCCTCTGCCCTACCTGTACAATAAAATACATATTTTCACGTTTCTATTTCTATGCTGTTGTCAATTGTACGGATGCTTCCAAAAATGTACTTTCTAAGATTTTTATGCATCTTTATAAAATTCTGATATTTAAAGCGCAAAATTGTCCATAATACTGGTTGTAAATCTCATTTGGTAATGTACATATAATTTTTAAGTCCAGTTTTTTTATATAAAATTTAATTTTATAAATGAAATTTTAAGGTTTTTTTTTTTTTTTTTAGAATTTCATTTATGTTTTAAATCCTCTAACAACATTTCTATACTCAGTGAATGCAAAATACCATTTTTTTTATTCTATTAATGTTGATAAATAAAAAAAACATAATTATGATCACGTGCCTAATACATGTGGGATCACCATTCGCATGGATAACAGCCTCTTTTTGCGTAGGAATTAACTCCACTAGATGACTGAAGACGTACATAGGCCCTCGTGGGCAGCACAGTTAGTAGAATCGCCGTCATCCCCACACCGGATGGAAAAGACCCGAGTTCGATTCCAGTCGAAGACGGGGCGAATTTTTTATGGGCGTTTTCACAACGTGGCTGAGTTAGTCGGTATTAGACTAGGGAAGCATGGTTTTTTCTCCCGGAAACTCTGGTTTTTCGTTCAGTAAACAGAAAATCGACCTCAGAACACACGGAATTTGCAGACAATATGCAAGTAGCAAGATGGCTTTAGTCGCCGATGCTCCTAAAAACCCAACAAGAACCAAAAACCAACCGACGTACATAGGTATCTGTGCGGCGTCATGTTGTCTGCAATAGATGCACTGTTACGCGTCCATACGCTTTACTTTCCGTTCCAAAACAACCCATGGGTGTTCAGTTGAATTGAGGTCAGGCGAATTTTCAGGTCAATCTGGATGGGTAATACTTTCATTGTGTTCCTCAAACTACTCATTCACAGTGGGGCTCGATGACACGGCGCATTAATCTTGGAAGATCCCGTTTCTGTCCGGAAAAAATATGTAACATGACAGGTTGGACATGGTCTCCTAAGAGCTACTGGTAGACCTCACCAGTGAAATGTTCATTCATACGTACCAGGCTGTCCTGAAATATGCCCCATATTGAGCAACCACCGCTACCAGTTTGGTTAGTGGCACCACGCACGACGTGTCCAAGGACCCGTGTTTCTTGCGTCACACACGAAGCCGTCTGTCGACTTTCTGCACAAGATATTGGACTCAACCGACGAGTACACTGATTTACAGTCATCCAGCGTCCAACCAGCTTATTGTTGACACCACAGCATTCGTCGTCAATGATGATCAGCAGTGAGGTGAAAGTGCCCCTTGGGTGGTCTGCTCTTTGGAACTGCATAGTTTTGAGTGTGCAGTGCATTGTCATTTAGGATATTGCTCTTGCATTCTCCATATTATTGTATCGCGATGTGGCACGGTCACTGCTGTTGAGCCCTTACAACGCACTGCGCCCATCACGAACATCCACGTTGCGTGATCCTTTACAGTTCTCTCGGCGGGAGGGAGTTTGATCCTTTCGACACCATCATTTATACACCTTAACCACAGTAGGCCGTGAGCAACCGACAAGGTGTGTTGTTTCCGATATGAAAGGGGCAGACGCACGATCTCCCACAATCATGCCCTTTTGAAACTCCGTGATATCTTGACTACGTCCCTTAAATTTATCACTTTGCAACTTTGACTCGCACAACCAGATGAAAATTACCACTGCTCTAGCGAATAAAGCTGTTTTGGGTTTTTATGCTGCGAGCTATGCGGCACGGTCCATTACAAATGGGGTGGTTATAATTCTAAGATTTCTGCATACTTTTAATTGAAAAAATAAAAATAAAATAAGCTTTGATGCAACTATATTGACATTTCTAAATCCTGGTAGCTTTAATTATAAGCGACGATGCCCCACGGAGCTGCAACTACCGGATGGGTTTGCTCGTACGTAACTTTAAGCACTGTCAGATAAATGTAAAGCATAAAAGGAAATGAGGATTTAGGAACTAATCCGATAACAGGCTACTTTCCTCTGCTACAGAATTAACTCGCCGAAGATTTCCAACAGAAAATTCCTCCCTCAAACAGATCATCCGATTTTAGAAATTTGGCCGATAATAAGCGACTTTTTAATTCGCCAATTTCGGGCGATAATTAACGTTTAAGCAATCGTGTAAACTGTTTAAATTGTATAAATGCGAAGCGCCTTTAAAATAATCCGGTCTTAAATAAAAGAAGGGAGGTCTAAGTAACCAAAGAAAGCGGCACTATTAAAGATCTCTTTAATAATCCTAATTTGAAATGCCGACGTGTTTTCAACGGACCATAAAGCGGGTTAAAGAGCAAATATTACGTTTAGTTATCTTCCCTAACTTCGGCAAATCTGCTGCTTCTTTGATCCAGCAGCTACGATGTTTAACCAGGGAATCCGAGAGAGACAGAAGCGAGAGGTTAATCTGATTATAAAGTGCAACTCTTGAGCCATAATTTGTTTTTATATAAAAAAAAAGTGGAAATAACTTTCCATACACCACTGATTGGCACTCACTGAGCACTTTTTCAGTTAATCTATTCGGTCGCAAAGGGTACGCCAAATAGTTATTCCAAAAGATACGTCTGATTAAGGACAATCCGATTAGTGAATTTAAAGCGCCGTTCCATCCAGCGGCAATTGCGTCAGCGTGGAGATGCTTCGGGTTTAATTTGTTGCCGTAACATTCCGCTAGGAGACGTTTTTCGCAGGATGCAGATAAAGGCGTCCATCTGCTGAGCGGTTCGCAATAAAAAGAACTTTTGGTCCACGCGCAGTGTGTGTGCAGCAGTTAACAATGCTCTGCATGTGGTTGGGGGGAAACAACACGACATTGGTTTAATGTAAGAATCTGATAGCGCAGTGGGGAAAAAATTCCGTGTCTTGCAGCTAGTTTCCATTCTTCCTCTTCCACTAGCGCGAACGATGGAGAAGAACTTCCATTATCTGTTTCCCCGGCAACGCACCCAGAGAGCGTATCACAGTCAAGCTCGAGCAAAGTTCGGCGTCTCTACTTACGTGTGACAGTTATAGGATGGCATGTCACCGGCAGAAATCAGTTTATTGGGCTAGTCGCTGCTCCGCTAGTGTTCTATCGCGGGGACAGAGGGACTACGACAACGTGAACGACCGCGCGCGATATTCCGAAAGAAGAGGCACACATCGGGCAATCACTCTGACTCACCCTGGTATTGACAGCACGGCCTATTTGGTCGAGGCTCGTCGCCACTTCTCTGCGATGCCTCCAATCTAAGGGCGGCACGCCCTTTCCTTGTCTGCGGCAAAAAGCCCCATCCGCGGAGATTCCCATTAATGGACTGGAGTCTGTGCCTGCCGCGAGATGTTCCGCCTTCCAATTTTATATTCGTCGCGCTTTCCGTTATCAAATAATTTGCGCACCCTTCCTACGGCTACTAGCTAGTCCACCCACCGACGTTCACGTCTGACGTGGGGCCTATAACGCCGGGCAACGCATCTCGATGTAATAAAGTCTCCCGGAATGCCCAAATACTTTGATTCATGCCGTTATGACGGGCTCCGAGCGTTCAGGGAATGACACATTTGTCGCGGCACCATGTCACAGACCTGTCAAAATGTTTGCTGTGCTACAATGACCGCCAACAACTCTCGCGAGATTTCTCCCTATTTGTCGCTATTTTCACCTGACTCATGCAAAATCTGAAGCTCCATGGGATTACTCCGAATTTAGCAACAATTCTTTTTTATATATTTCTACTTTCGGCTCTCTAAAATGCATCGAGAAAACTTATTCTTTTTGGACAAGAATTAGCTAAAAGATCATTTGTCTCACAGGAAAGCATCGGAGCACCACCAGAAAAACCCGTATGGTTTCAGAACTAACGTTCCAGAGCTGAATGCGAGCTCTCTTTGATATAAAATGAAGTATATCTAAGCAGAAAGCGCTAGAACGACTGAAACAAAAAAAAAAAAAAAAACAGTCTGCAAAGATTGCAAAAAGGAACTTCATAAAGATGGAATTTCTATTGACGAGCGTAAGAAACTTCCTATAGCCAGCATTTGAACGGTTGGAGGAAGATTCAAAATACATGTGGTAGAGAAGCAGCAATACTTCACGGGTATAGTTAAAAAGTTAATTACGATGGGAAGAATTACGTTTTATAAATTCCTATTCATGTTGGACGAGATCTTAGATGATGTTGGCACCAATGAATAACGTAACACATCCTTCACCCAGGTTAGCGGAAGGAGCAGCAGTGCGTAGCACACGCTTCTTGATTAGACCGGGGTTCGAGCCCGTCACCACCAAATACGGAGGATGCGGAAAGGTCATTCAGGGAATGACCACCGCATATCCCGGAGCAATATGGCCTTAGTTGCTAATGCTCCTAAAAAAAAAAAAAAAAAAAAAAAAAAAAAAACCAAATAACAGGTTAGAGGGTTAAGTTTAAGCCTAACTTCAGCTCTGATAAACATCAGAGCGTGAGAATCGAATAATTTGCCAACAGGATGTAGCAGATAGATTACAGATGGAGTTGATTCACCTTTGGGCCATCCTATATAAAGAAGCATCCTAAGTAAGTAACTGGAAGAGGTGGGACTGCATTTACGTTTTGTTTAATTTCGCATCGACTCTTTCCTACCATCCCCTCGACTACATCTTGCCGCCTAAAAATTGAATTCGGAGGTTTACAGTTAGAAATGACTGGAATGAAGGATGGCAATGCATTAAGTGATGTATCATGAAGATTCTGTTTTGTGGAGCCGCTGTAGAAGGATCCATGTACAGCGACGCCCAAAACAGGTGCTCTTTCCTGTAATAAACAAAATTGAACAGCAGAAATCACGATCCTGGATGTCATCTCTTGTGGTTCCAAACTTCAGAGGTGCACGTTGAATTGAATCTGTACTTAGATGTACCATTTCCTCAACAGTTAAATGAATAAAGATTCATGCGGGACATTAGTAGCCTCCAAACCGATAAAACCACCAAACGTTTTCTCTGCAATATATGACATGTTTCTCTAGTTTGCTAGGTTCCTTGCTTTATCTCCTATTGAGCATATTTGGGGCATTATGGGGTTGACAACTCATAGGCATGCAATGTTCATCATTTTAATTAACAAAATATCACGGCATCAACATGAAAACATTTCAAATTTAATTCTAATAGCTGACAAACTATATTTGCATTTTAAGATGTCTTTTCGTGACAGCCATAACTTCTGACGTTTTGAATTGCAGTACGACGTAGTAGTAGTAGTGGCATGTGATGCAAGAAAGCAAGTGTATGAGCTTATGCAGCATCAGCCAAAAAAAAAAAAATCACACCATTCCCTCCAAATGCCTGTCCAGTTCCTCCTTAAATTTATTCAACCTATCAACTTCCACAACGACAGATGGAAGTTTGTTCCAGCAATTAACCACCCGATGGCTAAAGGCAAATTTCCGCACATCTATTCTACATCTGTCCTTTCTTAATTTGAATTTATGCCCCCTTAGGTTCGTAATCTGAACAAGTGGAAGGATCCCATCAGAATTCAGACGTTAAACACCCATTTTATTTTGAACATGTACCGAAATAAATCGCCTTCTTCCCATATCAGGAGATGCGTACCATTCGTCGAGACACACTATTCTAGAATAATTATATTAATTAGTTATACAGTTGTTAAACTACCAATATCGGATTGTTACGTGACGAATATCTTCAGAACCCACTTAAATGCATTGAATACCTTGAAATTGAAATTCACTGAATATCTTCAGAACAGACCAAATAATGAGGACCGAATTGATTAAGTACATTTATATTGTATGAAATTTGTGCTTGCCCTTAAGATTTGTGTATTTATTTCATAAAATTTTAATGCGTGTTTTTTAATTTGTTAGTACCAACTAAACAGGTTGTTGTTGTTGTAGAGTTTTAAGAGCAACAGCGACTACGACCATATACTGTCTCCCTGTATACTCCCTGTATATTGCGTGTGTTCTGTGGTCGATTTTCTGTTTGTGAATGAAAAACTGGAGTTCCGGGAGAAAAAAACATGCTACCCTCGTCTGAGATCGACTAACCCAGCCACGTTTTGAAAAAAGCCCATAAAATTCCTCGGGTCATCGACGGGACTCGAACTCAAGTCTTTTCCATCCGGTGTGGGGAAGTTGGAGATTCTACCAACTGTGCTACCCCACGAGAGCAATTGAACAGATGCTTCAGTTTGTAAATTTCATATAGGATACTGTAATATATATATATATATAGTGGCACAAATTAAAAATTTTGAAAATGGCTGCTCGAGAGACCAACCCCGATAACGAAGTAGCCTGTACTTCTATTTCCTCCCTTGTGGGAGAGAAGAGAAAGGATGTGTGTGTGTGCGGGGGAGGTTAATATTATCAGTATTTTGAAATTTATTACGAGCTAAATAACGGCTCAAGAATTATAAACGAAAAAAGTTTAAATGGCAAAACAATAAACGAATGTAGTTTGAGATTTAATTTTTACTGGTTAAAGTCACGAGGCATTTAATGAAGTCTGAAATATGGAATTACTCTTAACTTACATTTGGAATTACTCTTAGTCAGTGACATAATGGGAAACCTCTAGCATGGATTAATAATAAAATCAAAAATAAAATGTAAATTTTATTCGCAACTTTAAGAATTATATCAACATTACTAATTTCTCATTTCCAATAATAAAAGCCAACGGTTCCAATAAGTTTAATGAGACCTTTTCGGATCTGAATATTTATTTATAAATATTTTATATTGAATAAAAAAAAGAAGAAACCTCTTCGAAATACTCCTCAGATTCCATAATATATACACTGAAAGGACAGAATTCGTGGTTCCTGGTTCCTGGGCAACGCGACCCCTCTCGCTAGTGGACGAACCCACCGCTTGTTGGGTATATAGGTACACTGCATTCACGCAGACGGTAATTCGATGTCAGTATGGATAAATGTCCTGAGTTAACCGGCTTTGAAAGAGGGATGATAGTGGATGTCCGACTCATCAACCACCCCTATCGCGGAGGTGGTACAGAAATTGCGCTATTTCCGTTGGACAGTCTCAACAGTGTGTCGGGAATGCGCCATTTCCGGAATAACATCTCATCGTGGACAGCGCTGTGGACGGAGAAAGGTGGTGGATGAACGTGGCCGTCGACATCTGTCTCGCATTGTTTCAGCCAACCGGAGAGCGACAGTGGCACAAATCACCGCCGACTTCAACGAGAGAGGTGCCAGAAACGTCTTCACCAAGGCCACCAGATGTTCAATAGGTTATGGGAGCCACCGACCCATCAGAGTCCCATTACTAACAACAACACTACACAGGACTCCACGCCTCAACTGGGCGAAAGAACGTCGGCACTGGAACTTAGATGATTGGAGACGAGTCTCCTGGTCCCATCAATCCCGTTACCAGTTATTTCGAGGGGACGGGAGGGTACGTATCTGGCAGAAATCCCACCAAACCATGCACCCGTCATGTCAACAATGAACTGTTTAAGCAGGTGGACGGTCGGTAATGGTCTGGGACGTGTTCAACTGGCACACGTTGAGACCTCGTGGTACGTCTAAACGCATCTCTGAACGGTCCAGGTTACGTGTCCATCTGCACCCCTTTATGATCGTTATGCAACCACAGCGCAATGGAGTCTTCCAGCAAGACAATGTGCTTCCCTAAAGAGCCGTGGAGACTAGAACATGGTTCGAAGAGCATTCCGCAGATTTTACCACCATGGAATGGCCTGCCCGTTCACCGAACATGAATCCTGTGGGAAATCTTTGGGATGCTGTGGAAAGGTTCGTTCAAGCTTTGGATCCTCCTCCCACGAATGTGACGGAATTATGGACAGCGGTGCAGCAAGCATGGATGAAAGTACTTATGGAAAGTTTTCGTGAACTAGTGGACTCAATGCCTCGCCGTGTGACTGCCCTTATCAGGGATAAAAGTGGGCAACACGTAGGTATCCCATGATTTCTGTCCACTCAGTTTATTGTACCGCGTTCCTGAATATTAAAAAGAATAATAAAAATAAAGAAAGAATACAAATCCAAAGAAGCACAACACCTTACATAAACGGATATATAAGAGATTGAAGCAGTATTTAAATCAATAAACAAATTTTCTGAGGAGGGCGATTTCCCCGACAAGATGTAACCACATGATACACAAAAAACACGAAAATTTACACCAGCGAGACTGGAATTATTTAAAACTAGGGTTGGGGAAAACTGTAAACATGTAGAAATTCTATGTAAAAGCATGACACTTCAGGCTTAACACAAAATAAGGCCTTAACAGTTCATTTTTAGTTTTCAGCATTCAGTTTTCTTCTGGGGACTTCACTTACCCGAATGATCAGCCGCATTTAAAGGTGAATTTGGATGTACAGATTCTGAAAGACTTCCGATGCCTTCTGATAATACTGACGCCTAGTGGCTTTAATTGTCTCGACGTTTATTATACAAAGCCACAATAGCTGGAGTTTAGATAAAGTGGTTATAATATTCAATGCAAACAACTACAGCAGTCAACGTAATCACAAGCATCTTGGACCACACACCATTATTATTAACTTAGTGTGGAAAACAAAATAATAAATTTCAAGTTACATTACCGTAGCTTGTCGTAGCAATACTCTTTTACCTACCTAATTTGCTACAGGTTTACACGGCGAACTAAATCTACTATACAATAAATCAGGCTTGGATGGTCATCTACAAAACGAGGTCGTAAGGTTGTAGGAGCAGCAGAAGCCCAAACTTCTGAAATACACAACAGTGCTGAGAGAATAATCCTGTACATACATCATAATCAAGTGACGTCTCTCGATCTCTGACATGAAGCAGAGTTGCTTTGCAGCCTATCCCAGCTGGCCGAATTTTCGATTAATGGACTACAATTTGGCATCATTTATTCCAGGAGCTTTATTAGTGAGTCACCTGAGTAAATTACAACGCTATTGACAGATGGCTGTATACACGTTTCCCACACAATTACGGGACTATACGATCTTCATTCGAATGGATTCGGTTTGTTGGGACCGCCAGTGGAAAGTAAAAATGATGCCACGAAACGTTTCTTGTCAGATCAAGATACTCGCTTCGCAGAAATTAATCAAAACAATCTCCCACTAAAGGTTTTACTACCTGTTTGATTTACAGGGACGAAAAAGAGCTGCAAATGGAAACGTGTTCCAAATAAATAAACATTAACGGACAGAATACAAACTGCGCGCAAGTTTCTTCCCGTTCCGGAATGCGTTATTTTCTGCGATCAGGAGACGCTGAGTTTGGTTCCTATTGATCTCGTGGCGAAATGGGCTGCGAAAGAACACGAGAGAGAGACGAACAATATATCCGAACCGTTTGTAGCAATAACAGCCGCCAGAGACAACTCATATTTTGTCAACCGTACGCTAAACTTGGAACACGCAACTTCAGATGGCAGTAATAATATAAATCAGCTTCGGCAGATGTGGCCATGAGTGAGAACAGAGAAAGCGGCGAGAGCCAGTTAAAGGAATTGAATTACGGCTAAATGTATCGTTTTCTTGTGTACAGAGAACTATAAAATGCCCATAGTTGTTGGTAAGAGTGCGGGAGCTCGCCAGTGCGACCTATTTCCAGGCATCGTTCCGATGGGAGTGACGAGGCATTTGAAAGGGCTGCTTTCGCGAACATCGGAGATCGAAGCGGAAGTGATATCTGGAGAAAATCTTTAGTAAGAACGACATAAGACGAGTACAGATAAATCTGCATCGTATTATTTATCTGTACTTGTCTCTGTATGACGAGCACTGATAAACAAAATCCCCTGACGTGAGTTATGTCAGCAGACTGAAGTCTTGAAGACAGCAAACTTTACCTACACGAGAAGCATTGCGCAAAGTATTTGAAATATTAAAATTCCTTTCAAATTCCGGTGGTTTGTATTAATAATTTTCCTTAAGCAGCTTGACCTGCCAGATAAAACTTACAAAAATATGCACGTGTTGCAGAACTCACTATAGATCAAACTTTCCGATGAAAAATTAAAAGATCTAGTGGTAATTGTACAATCAGATATGAAATTCCCTCTGGGCAGTGCAAAACAGACTGCCAGGGTAGCTCAAGGGGTTTGCCATAGAGTAATTTTGCCATCAGGGAGAATGAAGTGATTGTCCCATTGTATGGTCAGGCTATATCTTGTTGCACCAGGTCTGTAGTTCTCCTTTTAGAAAGGAATTAGAGCTGCTGGAACGGGTGCAAAGAAGGGCAACGAGATTGGTGAGGGGAACAAAGGGGTGCTCTTAAGCGGGCTGTTAAGTTAAGGATTTGAATGGATTGAGAGAGCTCAACGTTGATGGCATTCTTCCTATTGCTCAGACTTATACACACACGAGGGGTCACAGATTCAAACTGAGGAAGGATGTTTGCAGGATAGATATGCGGAAGTTAGCCTTCGTCCAGCGGATGGTCGATTTTTGGAACGAGCTTCCATCTGCCGCTACTAACGTTATTCTAAATGGATGATAGATTTCCGATTTTTATTTTATTCGCCATCTGTTGAGTTCAGAATTTAAATTTTCATTTGGAATTACTGATTTTTTCGAAGCTGCAGTCAATGACGACAGGCAGTAATCAGATCATTAAAAAACGAACAGTTGCTTCGGAAAACGTTCCTCCCAGTGCTGTCCTACTTACCCACACGCAGGGAGTTCAAATCGCGTACCGTATTCGCACTGCCTTCGAAAATATTAAACATATGACGCAATATTTCAGTTTAAACTTTTTTTAAAATTGCTTTTTAAAATATTTTTTCATAAATTCCAAGCATTATCTGTTCACTACAGAAAAAAAAAAAAAATTCTGTTCTTTTATGCTAGTTCTTTTAGCATTTTTCACCATCTTTCACCAAAGTGCTGGTGAAAGGTACTTCCATTAAATTACATTTTTGTTATGTGAAGAATTACAGTCCAATATGTAATTCCTTCGTTTCGTTTTAAAAGCAAGAAAAAGGACAGTCTAATTTTGAGATCGGTGTAAATTCGGGTTTCCGGGCATTGCGTTTTCTGTTAAATTACCTTTCCTCCCTCGCGCCCACCCTTTTCTACTGGAACTTAGTTGAAAAGTAGCAGAAATTATTTGTGCTTCTTCACCCCAACACATTGAAGTGTAAGCTGTCGTGTAGTCGGTTATGGGTGGAAAACAATTTCTTGTCTGTAGCCAATATGGTCCTTTCCTCTCGCGATCCATCAAGCTGTCTGCATTACGGTGCTGACCTCGTGCGAGTTGAAATCTGCCAACCAGTTAAAGCCAGCCAGAAAGCCACCTCCGACTCGTGTTTTCCATCTGTAGACAGACAAAGTGACATCCTGACATCCAGTGTCTGCTGACGAGAGTTGTCCCGTCTCCTGGCAAATTGACGTCGCCTCCTTACCAAGCAACCCCCCCCCCCTCTCTCTCCAGTTCAGCTTTCCAATCCTCTTCCCCCCTCAATATGTCTGTTACATGAAGCTCGGTTTTCCAGCCCCAACTTTGCCGAGAGATCATTAACGGCGGCACGAATGCACGTAGACCTGGGAAGTCGCGTAAATGACCTTTCCGCGGTCGACTAAGGGGCAACAACTGACGCCCTGAATGTGAATGGCCATTTATCATTCCTGACTGCCGCCGTGCTGCTAGCTTCAGTCATGGACTGCAGCTGCCGTGTGCTGACATCGCTCGCGCTGCGAAGCACTTATGGAATAATAATGCAAACATTCTGGGCTTGTTATTTCCTATTAAGTCGCAAAAACATACGAGAATCCGAAAGACCTTTATGAACGTGCTGTTGAATTGGGCACATGTGTTAGTTGACCCCCGCTCTCCGATGAGGATGTTGCCGCTGCAAAGCAGGCGTAACCTAATTTCTTAATTCGTAAAGTCGTTAGGCGTGCAGCATAACACGGTTGCTGACATGGTTAGGTCTTTGTTATTCGTTGTGTTCGCATTTGCCGTCAGCCTAAACACTGCGAAACTTGTAAAGGAAGGAATTAAATAGCGACTTTTATAGCAAACTTGGCTAACAAAGCACTTTAAGAAAGTGTTGGAAACTTTAAGTACCGTTACATAATGCATATCGCCCGGAAAAGATATTTCGGAGAACAGAAATTATTGGCGGCGGAGAGAATAATCGCAACGAATGCAAAGATGAGAGTTGTTTGCATCTGCTGCACACGAAGAAAACGACTTTGTGTTTTATTTACATTCGGCCATACATAAGAATGGGGCCCTCCCCAAATAGGGATCTTTATTTACAGTTCTCGGGAGGCTTGGTTTTCAAAATCCCTTGAATAGGTGAAGCCTCGAAACAAATGGATTCAACAAAAGAAATCTTGTAAGAAAGGAACTGCAAAAATGAATGAGTACTTCTGTTGCCAACAAAATGACAGAAAAAATGCAACCCCATCTCAGCGCCACCAAGATGACCCCCCCCCCCTTCCTCACTTCAACAACTACATTTGTCATGGCAAGTTTCCTAATCCACTCATGATCAGTTTGGAGAACTGGGTTTGGCTAATCATGAGTTCATTAGAGCTTGTTGGGTTCCATGACATTTTTAACTGGAGGGAAAGATGATTTTCGATCTTTGTTATATTTATTTTTGTTTTTTTTTTAACGAAAAAAGGACAAGAAACGTAGAAAAGAATCTGGAAACCCAATGTGCGGGCAATATTTTAATATGGTTAAGAAACATTCAGGATTCGAAACTGCTTGGAGTAGCGATTTTCAATTTTTGTTCCACGAAACCCTTGAATTCTGTAAACGTTTCATTAATATTTTATCAAAGTTCTACACATTCATTATTTTTCATTTACCATTAAATATTACTTAACAGTAAATTAAAATAGTTTTTAAAATATTAGGGCTATGCGGTAGGTCGAGATCTACAAACTGATCTACAATACATTTGATTAGCAAAATACATTTGATTAGCAGGAGACCTGCATATCTTGATAAATATGTCAAGTTTATCTGAGCAGATAATTTTTGCTATCCTGAATGATGACTGAACCAAATTGACAAGTTTTTCAATATTTTACAAAACCAATCATCGATTGGCTGGAACCATTGAAGAAGCGCACTGTTTAATATTATAATTTCTTTAACAGAAGCTTCATTAACGTGGTCAACTACTTTCTTGACCGCCCAGTTCGTTCTTCCCTGTTCAAAGAACTTCTCTTGAATTATTTTCATTGAAGAGAAGATCATTGCATGATTTTGTGTTTGAGGGATAAAGGGCGATGATTCACTCTTAGGCAAAAACCAAAAAAAATAAAAATAAAAACTTTAATTATACGTGTTTTTTTTTTTTTTGGTAGTTGTTGGCACTTTTTCGCTTTAACACATGTGTTAGTTATGTGGCCATAATGCACCTCCCAAGGTTTTTGCAGTACTTTGATCCAAACCCGAGGCGGGATTCGAACCTGCGACCTTTGGGTTGCCAGGCAGGCACTTTACCCAGCTGGCTACCCGGTCGGCAATTATACGTGTTAAAACTATACTATGTTAGTGTACCCATCTCAGTTTGCGATGAGTACACTAACCATCATCAGGAATATAAAATGGCTACCTCCGAGTGGGATAACCTATACGCTACATTACAGACTACCTTTTGATCACTGATGAATATTGTTGGCGGGTTCTGTTGATGGTTTTAACATCTAATATACATTCTCTTTCGGAATTAATTGTAAAAATGCCATATCGTCGATAATGCGACGGTTTCAGCAGTATACCTTGCCCTTAACTTTCCAAAAGAAAAAGTCCATGGGCGTAAGGTCTAGTCACCATTTTATTGACCCTCATCGGCCTATCCGCCTTTGAAGAAATTCTTGCTGCAAACCCACTGCAGGATGGAAGCCTTCTCAACAATTATTATTATTATTATTATTATTATTATCAGTTTATTTAACAAACACCCCTGTACAGAGAATTCATGCTGAGAGAAATGGACCATAATCTGCCACGCTGGTCTAGTGGGGGTTGGCAGATCGACCGTATTTAGCAGTCAGGGGCTTGAACCCCAGTCTACTCAAAGAGCGTGTGCTATTTCACTCCCACTCCTAAACACTCGGCTACGGAGGCCCTCTTCAGCATAACAAAGCCTAACACCATCCTACTGAAAAAAACAATTCCGTCTGTCTGATTGCTGACGCCGTTGTGGTATGACGTTGTCCTTCCAACAGGTCCATATACGTGCCGACTTTGACTGTGTTATTCAAATTCCTGTGATTGCGAAACATTAAACTGCACCCCACACTGTAACACCTGGTTGGTTGCTGGTCTTCTATTGTGACTTCTATTGGTCTTCTAAGGTGTGCAAAACTTAAGGACCAGTCAGGTTTTCACCTGTAGCTTGTCATAGGAGTGACCTGGATATGGGAAAAGCATACCAAAGAAACCTCGTGAGGTACAGAAATGATGAAGGAAACAACGCCGACACAACAATGGAAACAAAACGGTACAGAGGGACTTTATTAAAAAATGGCAACGTAACACTGGCTGCCATGATACAGATGCATCACTGCCAAAGATGGAACAAAGGGAAGAGGTGGTCCTCAGTAGGAGATATGGCCACCCCTAATGACGATGCAGGCTTTGCACCGCCTGTCCATACTTAGAACAATGTTATTGATAAGTTCTTGCGGTAACATCGTGCATTCCTCTATCAGTGCCATCTTCAGCTAGTGAACATTTTCTGGTAGGTGTGGACGGGCAGCTAAGCGTCTCCCCAGAGCGTCCCATATGTGTTCGATGGGATTTAGATCGTAAGAAACGGGCAGGCCAATCCATACCAACAGTGTCCTCACTTTCCAAAAGCATATAAACAGCTGCAGCGCGATGGGATGTGGCGTTATCATCCATAAACACGAACTCGGGGTCTTTTCCGCCCGGTGTGAAGAGGACAGCGTTCCCATCAGCTGTGCTACCTACGAGGGCCTCAAGAGGAGCACACTGCACTTCTTAACTCATTCAGTATGATCCCACAGAACTGCAAGTGTCGATGTCTTCTTTGAACAAATTAGAAGACCCAGCTTCAAATCAACATTGCATGTACCCCATGCAAATTTCTGCATAACTTTTCTAGACTTCGCAAGAATGCTTTGCCACTAGCATTCTGTTTTTAGAAGGCACTAACTGCTGCTAGTCGACCACTCTTTGATATATGAAAGATGGACCTCGTCCAGGTCGAATCTGTCAAGAAATCTGGAGGACAGCCTGTCTGGGGAGTGGTGCAGAAGGATTCCCTCCACTTCACCAGATCAAATTCCGTATTCTCGGTCTTCCAGTATTGAGTAATCACTTGCGTTCACTAGCTGGTAGGTTACTAGCCATCAATGTCTATGTATTATCTACCTGAAAATCAAAGAGGGAGGAAAAGGCAAGTACTAAATATACTTATATAACCACCCCTATTAGAATTGAATCTGGACTGCATTCCTCCTCGATTCGGAACGAATTAAGAGAACTGAAATCCTCTTTAAAGAACCATGAAAGTTACAATGATATGGCACACTTTTTTTTTTTCTTTTTAAACCAAGGTATTCAATTTCTTAAAGTTACAAGATTTATTCAGGATAATGAAGAAGTTGTACAAATATTGGACTCCGGCAGTGGAAAAATAAATTCCCCGAATCTATCTACAGTCAATTCTGCTTTGCATAAACTTTGCACGAACTTAAAAGAGAACTTAAAAATGAAGTTATTACAGTTATATAAAAATTAACTTGTTGGTAATTTATTCCTTCACTATTAACTAGTTGTAGAACAGTGACAAAAATAATTTGTTCTCAAATCCCTTATTAATGGAAGAATTACATGAGCTATGTTATATTTAATCCATAACGTTTATTAAATTATTTGCTTGGAATTCGAAAAGAAGGTTCCGGATTACGAGCAACAGGTTTAACTTCAGAGTCCTTTTCACAGTTTACCAGTTAAAGGGAGATTGCAAAGAATAGCGGAGAATTCATTAAAAATTAACACGGTGTACAGTATCACTGATAATGGTCACATTCTTCAAATCTATTGATTAATTTCGCTATACAGCATTCATTTTTTGTTATTTAAGTAACTGACTGTCGCACTTAATGCTGTGGAGATAATTTCGTGGACACTGCACTAGTTCAGTCTGATGGAGTGTTTAAGGCCCTGAATGCCGGTAGAATTTTTTCTCTTGCTCAAACTATGCATGTAAGGAGCATAAATAAATTCAAAGTGAAAAAGGATGATTGCTTTTAGATGTGTGGGAATGTCTTCAGGCAGTTGGTCGTTGGAACAAACAGCCATATAGAATGGAATTCTGTTCCTAATGGATGATACTCTACAAATTGGAGCAGTATGCCATTAAGGGCAAGTTTCTACAATGGATGGTTGAGTGGGAAAAGACAGAGAGTGGCAATCAATGAGCATTGCTCTTCGTGGACTAATGTTATTAGTGGTGTCCTCCCCAGGGTTCGGTGTTGGGTCCATTGTTTTTTTCTGTATTTATCAATGATATAGATGAAGGTATATCAGGTTTAATGTCCAAGTTTCCAGGGTGTGACAGTATGCTACTGTCATTGCTAATGACAGTATGCCACTGCAACAGGATTTAGAAAAGTTAGGCAGATGGGCTGAGGAGTGGCAACTGAAGTTTAACATTGCATTTGTCAAAGTACTGCATATGGGTAGAAGTAACCCCAGAGAAATGTACCAACTGTGTGGTACTACACTCAGGGAGGTGGAGAATGAAAAAGACCTGGGGTTATAATTGTGCAGTCAGATATGAAGTTTTATGAGTAGTGCAGACAGGCTGCCAGAGCAGGTCATGGGGTCTTGTCAATAATATACAGGAATTTTGCTAGCAAAGATAAGGAAGCCTCATTTTAGGAAGAATGTAAGTTGCCAAAACTAGTACAGAGAAGGGCAATAAGATTAGTGAGGGGGAACGATGGGTCCTCTTACCAAGAAAGGTTTAAGTTCTGCAAATTGCAGTTCTGGAGACTAGGCACCTGCGAGGTGATGTGATTGAGGTGCATAAGGCCTTAAATAGCTTGGGGAGGCTCAATGTTGATGGGATTCTTCCTCTTGCTCAGATTGCGCACTGAGGGGTCATAAATTCAAATTGAGGAAAGACAGTTATAGAATAGATGTGCGGAAATTTGTCTTTAGCCAGGGGTGGAACAGACTTCCATCTGTCGTTGTGGAAGTTGACAGCTAATAAATCCAAAGAAGAAGTGGACAAACTTTTGGAGCGAATGAATGGGTGAAATGGTAAGAGTTTTTTTTTTTTTTTAATCTGTTGGGGAGGTACGTAGTTTGAATGAAGTCATTTAATTGCTGGTCGGTGTCGACAAGAATACTGTTTCTACTTAAGAACTGTTAACACAGATGAAAAGAAATCCAAAATATCCTGAGAAGTACAGTTTGTTACAACAAAAAAGCTTTTTTCTCTCACGCTGCAGCGAAAAACTTTCAAAATCAGTGTGGACTCCACTGAAAGTCGACCTCTTTCTTCTTCGGTTGCTCACTCGGGCATTACAAGCAGTATTCGCGATTCCTCCTTAAAGCTGCGGGAATCTCCAACCACGCAGTTTCTCACGGCAACAGTGTCAGGTTTAACATTACACGCAAGCCACCAACACCACCAACCGATGGGTGTTTAATTAAGTTTTGTGGGAACGAGTATACCTGCCCTTAGTCTGAGTACTCCCACATTCCTATAGATGGCACTGTTAGCAGTGGTGTCAAAAAGAATTTCTTTTTGCGCACATTTTTCTGGACATTCCTCATATCCAGCATGACACCCACGAGCTTCATTGACTTAAATAATCCTCTGGCAGACAATTTACGTGCATTTTTGGTATACGGAAACTGGAACACAACCTTGTCACCTTAAACTTGCGACAGTTCTCTGCTTAAACATCTTATTCTGGCTCTCATTTGTTATTAATAACATTCCTAAAAGTGTTCATTTACCGCACCAAAACCCAGATCGGGTTTTGGCGGAAATGGCAGGTTAACTAAATTATTCACCTAAAAAAGCAATAAAGAGCGTTTCGCCCATCGTGATACCAATCCCCGTGATCATGAAAAATATATTGTTGTAAAATTTGTTGATTAGTAGTGAACTTCTATGGTGTGTGTGTTGCTGGCATATAAAGAATCTTCATTTTAAATACGATTCCTGTGTAAAGAACTGCTGCACTGCGAGTAAGGCAGAATTCTTCAAAATATCACAATGAACAGCTACAGTCATGGTTTCATCGATTACAACCAGCGGACCAAATCAAAACCATGTACAACAGGCCCACGGGATCATTACCACCACCAACACTACTACCACAGCAGCAGCAGTAAAACATTATTGCAATACAATCCGATGAAACCGTTCTTTCGGTATAAGCCATACTGAGATTCGTCCCTCTGATGCCTGAACTGTGCAGATGGTGTCATCAAATGCTTTCATCAAATGTCCAATGCTTTCGTCCTTTACACCTGATGACATACATTGCTGCGAGTGAACTTTGGATTACGGGCAGGTGATCAAACAGCAACTCATTCTATGAAGTGTTTTCCTGGTGGTTGTTGGTCTTATACTTATCCTGGTTGTGTCACCTATTTCTGAGTCAGTTCATTAAAGGTGATGTTGAGATTTTCTGACTTTCTTTGTCTGTCTCTCTGTACTTTCCGACATGCTGTGGAGGGTAATTGCGGACTACCCGGCTAATCGTAAAATATGTTTCCATAATTTGATTTCGGTTTTTTTCTGCTATTTTCCGTATTTCTGCTATCTGGTCAATGGATGTGCCTGCTATTTGGTGACCATCTTGCGAAGCAACCAAAATCCTTTTTCTTACTCCATTCTATTCCATCTATCGATCGCTGAATATGCATGTACCGTTGAAATCCTATTCTTAACTGGTACATGTGAACATTTATCACTTGAACAAATGTTCACATGAACGGCTCAACACAGCCATATGGCTGGGAAAATAGAAAAATTGGTAAAATAAATATTCATCTGCTGTTAACATGAATTTCTTTAATTGATTGAATGATTTTAATACTTAGTCTATTATTTTCTAGTCGTCACAGTGACAAGAGCTATATGATAAGTTCGTCTTGGTAAGCCTTCTTAATCAACGATTATGGCATGACTTATCAGTGATAAGTCATGCCATAATCATTGATCAATTGAACCACACACACACTGTTAATAAATAATCTGTCCATTTGGTTCTGTAGCTTTGTTAAAACTGGATGTATATAGACGTGCCGAGCTAACTTAATTGATGCCTACCCAGCGTTCCATTGATGACTTTTGTGCGATCAGGAGACTTATTTCTGTAACGAGTTAAGAAGAAAAGGTAATATTTTCCTCCTTTATGCGGAAGGTAGCATTTTAGACGATATTGGAAAATTTAGTTATAGTTCAGTTAATGAAGTAAAGTAAAATTCGAATGGATGATCTCTTCCATTCGAATGAATAATTACAAGATTCTTATTCTACATTGTTTTATATTCAAGTATAAATTGAGGGTCGATCCAGTTCGATATATGCATCTCTGATTCATTAATGATATAGGAAGTTTCCTGCTCGATTACCACGTAACTCTTTGTGGAAGTTCACGTTTAAGCTAGAGTCCTAGATGCTCACGACAATTTGATTAGGATTATTGTAGTGACTACAAGAGTAGATGAGTATGGTTACCATTAAATCAGTTGCCCCATAATTGATCCTCAATGTCTTGTCCATGTTTGTAAGTGAAGATTTTTAAATTATTAATATATGCTGACATATTAGTAATAATGCCCTCCGTAGCCGAATGGTCAGGAGTGAGAACGCAATAGCACACGCTCTTTGAGTATATCAAGGGTTCGAGCCACTAACTACTAGACACAGTCGATCTGCCAACCCGCACTGGACCAGCGTGGCAAATTATGATCCATTTCTCTCAACATTCAGCATGTCTTGTTGAGTAGGCCTCCATCCTACAGTGGATTGACAATGTCTGCAGATTTATTTATTTTATTTATTAGTATGCAGTAGTGGAAAATGATGCAAGAAAGCAAGTTTATAAAGCATCAGCCAAAAAAAAAAAAAAAAAAAAAAAAAAAAAAAGAAAGAAAAACTTCCCACATCACTTAGCCTATTTTTCCAATAGATTGTGTAATTCTTCCTTGAATTTATTCAAACTACCCACTTCCACATCAGAAGGGAATTACAGGAGTTTTGGAGAGCCTCCCTGAGGAATTCCTGTGGTGGTAGTGGTCTTTACTGTTCAATGGGAAAAACAAGGAAGTTAGAGATCCACTATAGACTGGAGATAAGTGGCTAATGGCTCAGTTTATCTTGAAGTTATCGTTCAGTATTTTTGGCTTTTCTTTTTTGGTACAGATTGTCAAATGCTGTCTCCATGTTAGGTTAAAAAAGGTACAATGAGCCTTTACCCTAAATGGTAGACTCAAAAGTGCGTCTGCGAGATTAGTGATAGTAGGGCTTCCTCTTTACCATTGGCCAAGATGGTGTTTCAGCTGGACCACTGTTAAGAAATAAGTTCGCTAGGTACAGAAGTTCTAAATTATTTTAGAAATCGTAGAAGCAAGAGTGATTGCAGATATTCGATCTCTGATTGTGTATTTCCCGATTTTGAGAGGACGCTGAATTTTTTATTCTCCATTGCTGAGGATATCTCCCTCAGCATCACGTAATGATACCGATCAGAAGCGAGTACAGTATATGTGAGCACTGGTGGCTTCAATATGAAAGGTGCTTTGTCATCAGAATCGGCAGGCTGAACTGACGTAGTGTATTTATCTGCCGGAGAGTAGATTTGTTAACAAAGTGATTCAGAGAAAAGTGATCTACAGTTAAATGTTGCTTGTTATTCAGTGCGAAAATTCTTGAAGTGGGGTCAAGTGGAGGGTAGCTTTGCAGCCTATTTTCACGAAGACGTTCGTGTGACTTTTTTATTATTTTTTTTTATTACGATTTCATTAAGATTTAAGGGGTTCTAATAGGGAGAAGTGCCCTCTTGTTTGCATTTTGCCTATCGAGTTCATGCATGCCTTGTATGTCTGCATTTTCGCCTCTCTCCTGCACCTGAGAAGGGCTACACAACTTCTTTTCTTCTCAATTTAAAACTTGTTTTAGATGAGGCCTGAATTAATGTAAAATGAAACAGGCAGATTTGGATGCCGCCTCTTTTGTCATCTCAATAACTATTTGCCTGTGTTGCGTCTTGTGTCAGAGTGTTTCCGAGAAATTCCTAAGAATAGAATTTTGACCACCTAACGATTTTTTATTAATGAATTTAGGGGGGGGGGGGAGGTGTCAGTTCTAATTCTTTCGGAGAGAATTTCTTTGAAGTGATACCGGATATGTTGATGTGTAGTTCAATGTGGTTATGATCCCATTTGAAGATTATATCAACATCATGCTTAATAGTTATCAGCTTATTTTCAAAAGCGAGCTGGAGATGTTGATTGTCTGGTATTTAAAAAAAAAAAAGTTAATTTTGTCAAGTTTGTGAATTCCTAATGCATGAAGGCAGTTTGAAGCTGCAGAGATGCGATTTATACTTGAATATAAAACAATTTAGAATAAGAATCTTGTAATCATTCATTCGAATGGAAGAAACCTTCCATTCGAATTTTACTTTACTTCGTTAACTGAACTACAACTAAATTTTCCTTGATTTGCGGAGCACTAACCAGCGTACAGTAGTTTCAATATATCATGTGTGCGTGCGCTTTGGGTTTACCAAGGGGGACTACCTGTCTCTCATGCCACAGTCAGCACAATACAGCTATTTGTTTTAAAATAGCTGTATTAAAATTATTATAATGCTATTTGTTTTGTTTCAGATTTTTTTTTGTACTTGGCAATTACAATTAACAAGATTGGATCGGTTCAAAAGGGTAGATCACAGGAATGATCTCATAATCTTTACGCCCTTGAATTGTTCTTATGCAGGTTCTGAAGAAAAAACAATGTAAAGGGGGAAAAAAATAATCAGGATATTTCGAAGAAAGAAATGAAGACAGTTTTTCTTAAGCGCTTAGCAATGCTTCATTTAATTGGTGGCAAACCAATCAAATGAATTCATGATATGTATGGTGTGTTTCGTAAGTAACTAAATTTGCCTTGCTTTACGAAGCCTACCCTGAAGACATCTTTCGTTTAGTCACCCGGCAAGTAATTGCGCCAATTTGTGTCAATAAGAATAATTTCGGTTTATATAGAATTAAAATAGTTTAATTACATGCCATATTCGGCAAAAATATTCGTAAGTACGAGGGGCGTTTGAAAAGTTCATGGCCCGAGTACAAAAAGGCCAGTGGTAGCGTTAAAATTTCTGTATTTAATGTTTAACACTTCAAATAGTAACACACTAAGTTCCATGCAATTCCAGTAAGGTCTTTTTTTAATTACATGCCCTGAAATTAAGCGAGTTGTGTGAATAAGGAGAGATGGACAAAACGCGGCTTATCCTAAAGGCAGCTGCGTCTTGCTCTGACACTAAGGAAGAACACTTTTCGCCACAGCATATTCCAAGCAGAGCTCCGGAACATATAAACTAATAGAAACGTCGACAACCAGATGAAGAGGCTACTGTAGAGACTCAACCTCAACAACGTATGGTTTGTGTATATTGTGACGAACAATACAAAGATCCTCCACAGAGCCTTCAATTCAGCATTTCATGTGCTTATAATGGTGCCATTTGCAGATATTCTCCCACTGAAATAATTATAACGAACGATATGACAAACGAATGAATGGTCTTTCTCTTTATTCCTATAATATATAAAAAATTGCAGTTTTAAATGATATCGGCCTCTGTTTCTTCAAATAATTATGATATTACGTGATGATGACATTCGCCCAATTTTCCTGTACGGAAAATATATTAAAACTAGTGCATGTGCGGTTTTCTAATAAATATAATAGAACATATTAAACTGTTTTTCTAGGTCACCTTCTCCCACCCATATCATCCCCCACATTGGAATTTTTCTTGACACGCTACTTGCCTTATACGAAACCAGAACTTTCAATGTTATTCATTAAAACGTGAACTGTACTGGCATTCTGTTGCTCTTATTTCAATACATTTTGGGTTATACTCGTGTGTCGGAGTTCACTTTCCGATGGGTGTGTCGGCTTATGTAGTATCAGGTCCGTAGAATTATCGAAATTGTACTTGTATCGTACAGCAGCCTTTGAAGAAGCAACCGGCAAAACAATGCCAAAAAATAAAAGAAGACTTCAACGGGAGCTCCATTAGATTCAGTAACAAAGAAAAGCGTTTCTGGCTGCGAGCTATTTCCACCGCATCTTGCTGAGACAATAAGAGAGGCAAGAAAATAAGCCCTCCCCGTGGAATGCTCCGGAATCATTTATACTACAAGGAACCATAACCAGGAAACCCGTTTTGTCGGCCACCGAAATGTGTTCGGTGACAGACGAAAGCAGACAGGCAAAGCAAACGTAAGGAGGGTCTCGTACGTTCCCTCTTGACGACTTAGATATGAAACATGGCTACACCTCGTCTGTAGCAAGGTGGAAGTAAAAGTGCATGAGGGACATGTTTTCAATCATCATCAACAGACACGACAAATGAAGACAAAAGACCGCTAACGGTGAAGTATTGATTTCCGGCGGCCGTTATGTGGCCTCACGTACACAGACTGATCGAAGGGGATTTTGAAGCGAGGTGGTCGGACCCCTCACTGTGATGGAAATTACGTTTCCGAGGTGGTCGCTTCAACAGTCCACTCAAAGTCAGGGGTGACAAAGAGAGAAAGGAAAATGCAGAGATAGAAGTAAAGTACACGTATAAAAGAAACTCCCGGTGTTCTTTCAAATAGACGATCTCAAGGCCTTCCTCCTTCTAAGTCTTAAATGATTTTGATGTATGCGTTCTGCTTCTGTTGTTCAATTTATTCTGCTGCGTGTTATGCCCGTGTGAGTGGATGAGAATTTCTTCTCTTGAAACTTTTAATACTGAAATGGACAACCTCATTTCCCGTTTAGCCTTAGCGGAACTTGGAACGTTGGAAACTCGGAGAGCAGCGGCTGCCAATTTTATTCCACATACAATATGAATGCATTTCGAAGGGCTCTGAGTTTTTCCCTGGTATTTTCTTCCCAGGGGAAAACTAAATGTCACATTTCTGTATATAATTCATGCGCGGGAGCAGCCCCATGGAAGAACAATTTTGTTAAAATGTCAGAAAAGTTAAACCGAACTGCCATCTGCGTCCTCAGAAAAACTCGCAGAAATTTTCATAAATCCGGAAAAGAAAACCTGCTCAATTCACCTATTCCTGTCTAAAATGGGAATATGTGGTCTGAGCACTGAGCTGGTGAACAGAAGTGACCTGTGCAGTGAGTGGAGATCGGTTTTGTTAAAGCGACATTTATCAGACACATACATGAGATTAAATAAAGCTTTCATAATATGTTAAAATCTGATTTGACTTCGTTTTAACGGACATCCTTTAAAAGGCATTTGGTTCCCCAATAGTCGGGAGTATCAACGAAGCTCCCGACTATCCACTGACCCTAGACATGAAAATGGTTCTGGGAATCATAACTCGCTTAACACCAGGTCAACTGAAGCGGCCGTTAGATGTAATGTTTATTTACCACTCAGTGCAACACTACAGAACCAATATAAGAATTCTTAATGATATGCCAATTTAATTTCTAAATTGATGAATTTTAATTTGAATGAAATAAGGCTTATTTGGTTTTTAATGAAAGTAAAGAGTAGCCGTGGTCCAGGGACAGTGGCGAAACTACCATATCGTCAGGTATGCCAGTGCCGAAAACCGTGGGGATCAGAGTTCCCAACGGCTAGTTTGGCCTTGTTAAATGATCGAGTGAAGCCATTCGGAAAATCGGGTAGGGCCTAGAATTTAGAGTTTTGCCTCTGAAGCACGGAAATTTATTTCTGTGCTTATTGTCTAAACTTTAAAAAGATGCAAAGCCCTCAAACGCTTATCACGCCAAATTACTAAAAATTGCATGCGAATGGCGAATTTTCTAGGTTCCCCATGGAATTCTATCACCAGATTTTATTTTGATCTCATTTTACGAGTAGTTTCTTGTTTGGTTGGTGTTCGCCCCAAGAGAACTAAGACCCGTGAGGTGTTCTTACGGTATCCTCTGGTTTCGTTCTTATAATCAGTTCGTCAAAATTTTGAACATTCCGGTAACAGCAGCATAACTGTCTCCATCAGACACTGCCATGTCACCGCTAACGTTGACAAACTCGCTTAAAGACATCCGTGAAACGATTTTAGATAAGCCAATTGCAATATCATTGAGTACAATAATATCATCGGTCTCACTGGAGTAGTGCTTTCCCCTCTTCGTCGGTCGATAATAAAGAAACACCTGCTGATTCCAACTCTGCAAAGATTGGAAACGTCAAAGTTCGATGATATTAGGAGTTAATAAAGTGTAGAAGAAGAATGATAGGTGGTGAATCACTATGAAAGAGTAATTAAAGAAATAAAAAGCTATCGGTCCACGTGAATTTTGAATTAAAATAGATAGATATAGGAATAAAGTGAGAACGGCCTATCGTACTGATTACTTCTTCAGACGTTGGGGAAAACACCTTTGGCTCTCCTTCAATCTTTTAACAGTGGAAGCCGAAATACCTATTTCAACTGTATCAGGGTAATGACGATGTTTACACACAATATTGATCATTAATGTACGGAACAGCATAAAGTAAATCAGCTCGGTGACGAAGTAATAAAGCCCTCGTCACTGCTGCCACCTACAGGTTACGGGAAAGGTAACCCACGTAATTGTCCCCGAGTGCCAAGCGATATTAGCGACCACAACGCCTTTTCATAGTGATTATCTGGTACCCATAATTGTAAATACGTTTCTCCTGAGTTTTGCAAGTCCCTTAACTCTCGAATATTAGAATTAAATACACCTACTCAAATACTATAAACCTAGAAAGGAAAGCCACCTTTCTTTAACCCTCTTTTCATTTTTTTAGTTTATTCCAGTGGAGTCCCTGGAGGACTTAAGCCTGATATTCTTTCATCAACATCAATGATGTTGATGAAGGAATATCAGGCTTAATGTCGATGTTTCTAGATGATACAAAAGTTGGCAGGGTTGTTAATGACAGTGTTGGCAGTGTGCAACTGCAACAGGATCTAGAAAGAATAGATGGGCTGAGAAGAGGCAACTGAAGTTTAACATTGACAAATGCAAAGTTTTGCATATGGGTAGAAGTAACCCCAGAGAAACGTACCAACTGCGTGGTACTAGACTTAGGGTGGTAAGAAAATGAAGATGGCCTGGAAGTAATTGTGCAGTCAGATATGAAGTTTTCTGAGCAATGCAGACAGGCTGCCAGAGCAGGTCATCTGGTATTGCCAATGATATACAGGAATTTTGCTAGTAGGGAAAATGAGGTGATTATCCCTTTGTATAAGGCAATGGTCAGACCCACGCCTTGAGTACTGCGTACAGGTGTGGAAGCCTCATCCTTTAGGAAGGATGTAGAGTTACTCGAGGAGTACAGAGAACGGCAACAAGATAGGTGAGGACAACAAAGGGGTGGTCTTGCCAAGAAAGGCTTGAGTTCTGCAAATTGCACTGTCTGGAGAATAGGCACCAGCAAAGTGATCTGATTGAGGTGTATAGGGCCTTCAATGGGTTGAGCAGGCTCAATTCTGCTGGGATTCTTCCTCTTGCTCAGATTACGAACCGACGGGACATAAATTGAAGAGAGACAGTTATAGAACAGATGTGCGGAAATTTGCCTTTAGCCAGCGGGTTGTTGATTGCTGGAACAGAAATTGATAACTTAAATTCAAGGAGGAACTGGACAAACGTTTAGAGGGAATGGATGTGTGAAATATTATTCTTGTTTTGTTTTTGTTTTTTTTTTGGCTGATGCTACATAAGTTTGCTTTCTTGCATCACATGCCTCTACTACTACTAAATCCAATAGGCAAACTCTCACCATGTAGAGTTCAAAAGTAATTAGAGAGTAGAGCTGGATTTGGTAAGTCTGAAAAATACTCAGGTCAGGAAACATTCTCTCATTGAAACCTCTAATGCTAAACATTCTGAGCGACTTTTGAGCATTAATCTCTTTGCGGGACTACCGTTAACGCTGACACCCCCACAAATCACTAAACTCCTCTAAATGAGTGATCTCAAACTGGAATCTATTGGATGTGCGTGAAGCGGAGATGCTAGAACAACTTAAAGAGCAAGCAATTATTCACGGCAAGAGAATCTCCATCAGAAAAGATGGCATTCTGACCTCACCCTACACGTAGTTTTATCTTGACCTTTAACGACCGCATCGTCCAACACCCAATTAAGGCCGGATATCTGGTATGTAACGTCCGACCATATATTCCAAACCCGCTAAGCTGTTTCCGATGTAAGAAGTACGGCTGTCCCAATACAAACTGCCGGGAAAGCATACTTGTGCAAAGGGCGGGATCAGTAGAACACAACAGCTACGCCTGTACTGCTACTCAACCAATATGGACAAATTGCAAAAAAAAAAAAAAAAAAAAAATGCATGGACATGTGATCGCTGGAAAAGTGAGAAACTTATTCAGAAATATAAAACAAACCATAATTCTTCCTAGACAGAAGCGAAGGGAATCATCTCACCACCAACTCATCCACACAGACTATGCGAAGATTACCAGAAAGTACCAATCAACCGCATCGCAAACTGGACTAACAACACCCCAAAAGAGTCTTTCTCGAATTATATCAAAACTCTTTATAGTGCAACTCAAACTCAAGCAGTCAATATGCCAATTTCCAGCAAAAAAAAAAAAAAAAAAAAAAATCATAACTTCCTGTCGCCAATAGGAAATGGATACTAATTAAAAATCTGAAGAGCACCCTGTCCTACAACATTTTGTCGAAGAAGACACGGACACAAAAAATGTCCTTTCTGTCAGAAAGGAAAAATCTTTCTTTCAGAAAGACTTTTCACCCCCACCTCCACCTCGCAGCGAGGCGCCTGCGTAGCCAGGTGGGAAGGAGCAGCAGTGCGTAACACACGCTTCTTGATTAGACCGGGGTTCGAGCCCGTCACCACCAAATACGGAGGATGCGGAAAGGTCAGGGAATGACCACCGCATATTCCCGGAGCAATATGGCCTTAGTTGCTAATGCTCCTAAAATCCAAATAACAGACAAACAAACAAAACCACCTCGCAGCACAGCAGGTTGTACCAAAAGCCGCCCTACTGTTAACCAACCTTTAGGTATGACAATAAAGCACATTTTAGAAGAACTTAATCTGACTTTTGATAACGTTACAAATACCCTTCCACTTTTCCTTGCTCCTTGGAGCATTATTTTACCTTCATGGGATTTATACCTCCATAAATGGAATTAATCTGTATTACAAAGTAAATTTCTTGTAACTGTACCATACAACATGGGTCAGTTTCCTAAATTAGTACAGTAGTAGTACAGTGTGCTGTTCTTGTTGCTGTTATTGGGTTTTAGGAGCATCAGCAACTTAGGCCCTATTGCTCCGTGTGTACTGTCAGTAAATTGCACGTGTCGTCGATTTTCAGTTGCTGAACGAAAAACCTGAGTTTCTGCGGGAAAAAAACATACTACCCACTCCTGAGTTTGTGATGTGCAGTCGGTGTTTATTGTGACGGGGTAGATTAAGGCCACAGATGAGGATCCTCCAGTGGCAGAAGTTCCATACTTGGAGAATGTTAATCGTACAAAACGTTTTGCAGTAACTGTTAGCACGATGTCTTTTCTTCTTGTTGGTAGTCTGCAAATACTGATTGCAGTTGGTTGATCGGTTATACTATCACTAGCTCGGACCAGGTGGCTGAATGTAGTCCATGAATTCTTGCGCAAACAGGCGCTTCACAGTAGTGGTGACGGCAGATCTCCACAGCGCCACCACATAAAAAAAAAATAGAGGACCGAATAATGGTGTTGACATAAAAATTCATTTCTCTGTTATGGAAGAGGCATGAAGAGGTAACAGATGTTGTTTTGCATTCGAGGTAATTGCCGAATGTAAGTTTTCTTTCAAAAATAGCTCCTAAATCCGTTCTCTTCAGACAGGGAGATGTCATTCAGCGATAGATCTCACTTTAGCATCTTTTCAGGTAGAAGACTGGTTAATCGATTTAGATTGGTTTATTTTGAATTCAAAAGTGGCAATGTATTTTGATAGTTGGCTGAGCTCGTGATTGATTAGCTGGGTTATAATTTGGGATCATCGTCTGCCTGAATGGTTGCCAACAGCACAGCTTATGAAATTTGCCTTTCCTTGGAAGGATGGCTATTACGATTACAATAAACATTAATCCTGAAAACGCCGCTTCGAGGGACCTAATTTATTGTTGAATGTAACATGCCATTCTTTAAAAACTCTCCGATTTTCACGGATTTCTATCAGATTTCCGAAATGGAAACTACGCTGCAAGCAGAGAGGTAGGAATGATCGGTCGTTTGTTGAAAATGCCTTTTGTTGGAAATATTTATGCTTGAAGGAACCAGTATTTCTGCAAACAGACGTAACTTATTTGCGTGTCTTATTTGTAGTCAACTTGGTAAAGATGTTTCACAGAAGTTATACGCTGTGCTGCCACTTTATTAGGTACACCTACCTAGTAGCGTGTTCCTAGGTAGGTGTACCTTTAGCCTTAAAAACAGCCTGAATTCGTATAGGCATGGATTGAACAAGATTCTGAAAACGTTGTGCAGGAATGGAGTACCATGCAGACATGAGTGTATCACGTAGTTCCTTGATATTCGACGGAGGTGTAGGCCTGCAATGAACAGACCTTTCCAGCTCATCCCAAAGATGTTCAATAGGATTGAGATCCAGGGACCGAGGGAGCCACTGCAGCAAAGAAAAGTCATTATCATGTTTCTGGAACTGTTCCATAGTGATTCAGGCTTTGTGCACCGGCGCATTATCCTGCTGGAAGTAACCATCTGACTGAGAATAAACTATCAACATGAACGCATGCACTTGGTCAGCAACGATGTGGCATTCAGACGTGAATCTCTGGGTATCATTGGATCGAACGTGTGCCAAGAAAACATTCCCCACACCATAACAATGCCCCCACCAACTTTCACAGTAGTCGTCAGACATGACGGGTTCATGGATTCATGTTGTTTTCGACAAATTCTGAGTCTTCCATCAACATGATGCACCAGGAACTTCGACTCGTCAGACCAAGCAACTGATTTCCAATCCTCGATAGTCCAATGTTGGTGTTGCTGTGCCCACAGGAGGTGTGCTCTCTTCATTGATAACAATGACGCGATGTGGCTATCGGCTGTTGTAGCTCATTCGCGACAAAGTGCGACTAGTGGTCCGTTGCGATATTTTGTTCTGCGCACCAAAGTGATGTGATGTGCGACATTGGGGCCGGTCTGTTTGCTTGCACAATTCTAGCCATCCTCCTCTGCCCTCTCTCATCAACAAGCGATTTTCTTCCACAGGAGTGCCGATGAGAGGATGTTTTCTGTTCGTTGCATCATTCTCGATACACCCTTGAAACTGTGGTGCGTGAAAAGTTCAGTTGAACTGCCGTTTCAGAGATGCTTTGTCCAGTACGTCTTGCACGTACTGTTGTTGTTTGGTTTTTAGGAGCATTAGCAACTAAGGCCATATTGCTCCGGAATATGCGGTGGTCATTCCCTGACCTTTCCGCATCCTCCGTATTTGGTGGTGACGGGCTCGAACCCCGGTATAATCAAGAAGCGTATGATACGCACTGCTGCTCCTTCCCACCTGGCTACGGAGGCGCCTTTGCACGTACTACCATGGCACGTTCGAAGTCCGTTAGATCACTCTTTTCCCCCATTCTTGCTACGGTTTGTACGCTTAACTGATACTAGAAAGGTTGTTCTGCTGCATTTATATCCACAACTGTGGTCATGTGAATTGCTACGTTGTTGAACAAACCATTTGTGTGCACAGCAGGGGTGTACCTAATAAAGTTGTAGCATAGTGTAGATGCCACACGCACTGTACCTTGAAAGAAGATGTGACTCTTATACGCCACATCGGTGTTAGATGGTGCGAAATGTGATTGGGCATAGTCTTTATATTTAAAAGTGACTCCTTGATAGTACACCGTGAGCACTGTATGTTATTTATTTCCTGATAGCACATCACTTACTGCAGGGAGCATTGCAAACGCAGTGGCATTTTGTATTTGATAGTAAAATGGTTTAAAATAAAAGCCTCAAATAACTGCTCGTTAAAACAAAGTGTACTGAGCGCATCCTCGTATTTTTATTTTTCTAAAAGAATATCACGAATAAAATAAAATGCCTTCGAAACCACCGTAGAATTCCAATATTGGAGGAGAGCCTTAATATTTAAGAAATTGCGAGGATGAGCTTTAACTGGGGAAAACCGGCGACACGAGTCGACATGTGGAAACACGATTTGTAACAAAATTTCCCAGACTGCGATAAAAATGCGTGGACATTCAACAGTTGGACACGGCGCACAGACATCTTCCACTCCAACTGTCACTTCGCAACTAACCATTCCTTGCACGAGCATAAGAATTTTCGGTCACGTGACGTTCCCTCCTTTCTAGACCTTTTTGTGGGATACCGCAACAACGGTAGTTTCTAGTCCTTCAATAAGCGAGTATATTCTTTTTTATTCGGTCCGTTTATCATCTTTTCTAACTTAACATGGCAAAGTCACTCGCTCCCTTCAGTCCTCATCTGTCAAAACCGCTATAATACTCCGCCGCTCTATTTGTCATCTCCCACTCGAGCAGTGACAGATTTTTATTCTGCAGAAATGCGGATTTCCCCCGCTCAAGTCGGCATTCTTTAGACTGCTACACTACACTTTCTCGGTTTGTACTTAAGAACTGCAGAAGGAGCTTCAGTCGGGCGTTGCCCCTTGGAACATGCCTTTGTATGAAGGAAAACCCCGATAACTTTAAAGAAATATTCATACTGTGTGCCAGAGAAGAAATACTACATCTTCAAAGTTAATTTTACTTCTCCACAAACTTAGTTTACATTTATTCCACGAAATCTATCAGTGGGTCATTTCTCATCGACGCCCACTTCTGTTTGGTTAAATGTTCCAAACAAAGAGGAAATCAGTCACTTCACAGTTAAACCCTCAAATAGCGGGATTATTTATTCGTTGATACTGAGTTTTTCATGTTCGCTGTTACAACTGACTACTATTCCAGTAATGAATTTTAACACTCTTTTTTTTCTTCTCCCTTTTAACTATAAACTGTTGCCTTCCACCACTTCACTTCAGGTGGTATGCTTGAGGTTAGTATGCCTTGGGAATTCCTGGCGTATTTGCGACTCAGGTCTCGCAGTGCAGTACGACTCTTCTATTATGGTCCTCAGTGGCTTTCGGAAAAATACACGTATCTCTGCATATGTGTGTATGTTCCCCGGCCAATACTGCGCGTTATTAGAAGTGATACACATAATCAAGAGGTTATAATCGATTATGACTCATTCGAAAATTGAATGGCATAATCATTCGATTCAATTACATTATTCGATTATTGATTAGATTAGCCAAACTTTGCATACAATAAAATATACATTTTATTGTATATATGGTGGGACTCAGATTTTGATAAAAATCTGAGTCCCACCATATATACAATAACATTATACAGATACATATTTACTTCTATACAAAAAAAAAGGGTCCCAATCAAGTATAGAAGTCCAAATCAAGTATCGAGTCACAGTCTCTCCAAAGCACAGGAAGAGTGAGCAATTCCAATATATATATATATATATATATATATCGAGCAGTTCCAGTTTCTTTTTGAAGATCAATCTGAGCAGATCTCTCTTGAAGCAACAAATCCGTACAGAGACACAGCTAGTGGCAACAAGGAACCACACGCAGGAGCACAATATACGGAGACGCGCGACATTACACCGAAGGAGCACAAACAAAGGACAGCGATCTCTAGCTCAAATTCTATTCTTTCAGAATTCTTGGATTTTTTTTTTTTTTTTAATAATCTAAAGAAAAATATTCAGCTAAAGCAGTCAAACTAACCTGATGATATGAACCAAAACACAGAGACACCACAGACAACCGGTATAACGAACCTAGTCGACAGAGAAACGCCACGCGGAGATATCAGATGGCCTCGCACCACGAACCAAGTCGAAGAAAAACCACGAAAGGACATGAGATGACTCAACATCATGAACTAAGCCTTCGCAGACAAAAAGGCAAAGTAAGAATGGAATAAGGAGCCATGATGTTTTCGACCAACACAATGAACTTCCCCGTTTATTCGTCCATGTGATCAGTTTCCCTGTTGTTTATATTCATCCATCACTAGTTGTAAGGGGTTCAAAATCCTGAATAACGAAGAAGGAATACCCTAACGTCTATAGAATTTGGCATTAGCATATGATGTAAGAAAGCAACATTATAAAATATAAACAAAGAAAAGAAAGAGAGAAAAGAAAACAAAACAAAAATCACTTAACATTTCACCTATCCATTCCCTCCAAATGTCTGTTTAGTTCTTCCTTGAATTTATATAAACTATCAAAGTTCTTCCATAACAACAGATGGAAGTTTGTTCCAACAAACAATCACTTGCTGACTAAAGGCAAATTTTCGCACATCTCTTCTGCAACTGTCATTCCTCAATTAGAATTTACGTCCCCCTCAAGTTCGTAATCTGAGCAGGAGGAAGAATCCCATCAGCACTGAGCTTGTTTAAACCATTCAAAAGCCTTGTACACCTCAATAAGATCACCTCACAGTTTCCAGATGCTGCAATTTCCAGATCTGAAGCCTTTCTTGGTAAGAGAACCCCTTTGTTCCCCTCGACAATCTCGTTGCCCTTCTCTGTACTCGTTCCAGCAGCTCTGCATCCTTCTTAAAATCGATTCTACATACTCCAGATCTGTATGCAGTACTCAAGGTCTAGCCTGACCATTGCCTTATACAAAGGAATGATTATCACTTCCTTATCCCTGCTAGCAAAAGTCCTGTATATCATTGACAAAACTCCATTAGCTGTACTGGCAGCCTATCTGCATTTCTCAGAGAACTTTATATCTGAAACCCAATTACCTTCTGGTCTTTTTCATTCTCTACCACCTGAGTGTAGTACCACCCAGTTGGTACTTTTCTCTAGGGTTACTGCTACCCGTATGCAGTACTTTGCATTCGTCAATGTTAAACTTCAGTTGCCACTTCTCAGCCCATCTGCCTAATTTTTCTAGATCATGTTGCAGTAGCAGACTGTTACTACTATCATTAACCACCCTGCCAAACTTCGTATCATCGGAAAACTTCGACACTAAGCCTGATATACCTGCACCAATATCATTTATAAATATAGAAAACAACAATGGGCCACCACCGAACCCTTTGGGCACTCTAATAATAACATTATTCCACAGCAGTGTCCATTAGTTACCACTCTGTTTTCTTCCACTCAACCATCCCTTTATCCATAGCAGTAACTTGCCCTAAATGCCACACTGTTCCGATTTGTACAACAGTCTTTGAAGTGCAACAGTAGAAGTGATATGAATGCGTAAAATTATTAGAACGAGCAGCCTTTCTAACCTTATTCTTTAGTATTCATTAAATTTGTTTGTAAAATGCTACGATAAATAGCATGAGGCTCTATGCTTTTAGGAGAATCTGAATCACGTATAAGAATTACATAGAATAGTATTATCCACCTATGTAAAACCTCTGGCAATAGTAGCTGCATGTCACATAATTTTCTACTGCAGTAAAGTTTATTATTATGTTAGTCACGTATTAAAAGAAGTTATATCCAGTGCAACTTCTGAGGGAAGTAACAGCAAAACAATGGTGAAAATAACATGCAATTATAATTGTGTCATTTATTTATATGAAAATAAATAGCAAGGACGAATTTTTTGGTAGAGAGAGCAGGACTGAGACTCTCACGTCTTTCTTGTTTCATTTTAATGGAATGAAATCTTGAATGCTAACCAAGCCTCCACTTCTTTGTGAAATAAGAAGTTGTGAACTTGTCTTTCAACGGCTTTCTGATTTGTGGTCCATCAAAAATACCAGAGGGGAGTTAATCACTCTCGGCAAATTTTGAAAAAAAAAATGTATCAAAAGCAGCCTTCCCTTTATCCGTGGCCTTAACAAATTGTGTCATTGGTCTCAGTTTATGTGTAGCGGTAGCAGAAGAGCTTGAAGAGAAACAAGTGACTCATTGATGGTATTTTTGCTTCCAAGGGCAATATTTATCCTTTTTTGACTATGGTCAAAGAGGATAAATATCCTTCAAAGCACCACAGACCCCTTTTTCAATAACAATTTTAATGCTGCAAATTTTCTCCAATTTCATGGAATGCGACACCGGAATCGAGGATATTATGATCCCATTGTGTAGTAGTCCAATTCCAATGGAACAAAGTAACACCCGTCACTGATTAAATCATTTTCAACAGAACACAAGGGTTCCACCTTTGGACTAGAAAGGAATGAATTCTCTGCACAAGTACCAACAGGTAATTTTCACTTGGGCTGTAACCTAAGAGATAACCCGAATTCTCTCGTACCAGACAGTTCAGTTCATTTGTTAAGCTGTTGTGTTAACGTGGCTTCAACTTCGCCGTAGTTACTTAGGAAACACTCAGAATCACAATTAATGTTGGAAGTACCAAAGTTCTGAGATTCAACTGAAATTGGTGTACCTTCACTCTGAGGAGGCAGTGGGGGGGGGAGGGAACAGGACAAATGATAACAGATTTGTATATATTGTTGGAGAGCAATATTTCAACACAATAGTATGTTTTGTATTCCATTCTTTTTGGTACTTAGTGGCAAAGTGTTGGGGATAAACGCCACTACGCCATCAGTATTCTTGTGAGGAACTGAACTCTGTAAATGCCAGAAGTGCGTGTGTAGTTCTATTTGGTACAGTATCTTATTTCGTATCAGTGTATTACATAACTTGATTTTCTTCTTTATGCGTTCTGATTATTATTATTTTATTATTATTATTATTAACCCATTTTATTATTTTTATTATTTCAACCCATTTATGGGGGATAGATTATTTTTTAATTGCTGATTTTCAATTTCTTTAATTTTTAACTAAAATGAAACTAAAACATATATATTGGCTTATATATTTACATGTACACTTATATATTTACATGGTATGTTACATTAATGACTAACATCACAAATATAAATATAAACAAAAGATATTTATTAATAGTTAAGGCAAAGCTAAGTAATATTTGACAAGTCCTCTCAATGTATTCCAAAATGAGAATTTTCAACCTTTATACGGCAGTTTTGGTAAACACGACAATTATGGCTGAAATGTCATCAGAAGCCCTCAGTTTGCTTCAGTTTATCATTTTAAATGGAAAACAAAATGAAAAGTTCACCAGGTGCAAACTAATATTTAGTTGAACCGCCCACCTCTGGCCCTTATGACAGCAGCACACCGTCGACAAGTTGACAAGATCAATTTCTGAAGATAACCAACTGATAGTTCGTGGTTCCAAACACCAATTATGGCTTCCACGAAGGGTCTTTGGTTTCTTTCTGGCAACTGCACATTCCACACGATGCCAAAAGTTCTCTATAGGATTCAGGTCCAGGCTATTTCCTGGCCAGCTAACAGTTGTAATGGACCGTTCTTCCAACCATTTTTTTACCTGTAACAAATGTAAACACATTACTCTCTAAACTCTAATGCAGAAAGTAACTACAGAAGTGCCTACTTACACTTTTTACCCGATGACAAGGAGCAGAGTCGTTTTTAAAGATACTTGGCAGGTTGAAATGGTCTCTAATGGTTGACAGCAATTTGCCTTCCAATATATCCATTGGCATTTACGAACCTTTTGATAAACTGCAGGTGACCTATTCCGCGTTACGAAATGCACCTCCATATCATTTCGTTGGTAGGGAATTTTACTGTAGACACCATAGAGTTTGGATGGTATTCTTCACCACGTCTACGACGAATCGTTTGTCTCCCATAAGAGCCATGCAGGTTGAATTTCTTCTCATCCGAGAAAATAACCAACTTCCACTGCTCGGGGGTCCATGCGGGCTCGTCGCTACTATCAGGCACCAGGACTGGCCGCCCCCAGAAGTTGAGTGACTCTACAATGGCTACATCCAAAAGAAAAACGACTATACTAAAGCCATAGCAGCCAGGAAGAAAGCAATCTGGATGAACTTTGTTAAGGAAACTGGAGCTTAGTATTTTATATACTAAGACCCCTTTTGGCTTAGTATATAAAATCACGAGAGATAAAACCTTCACTCCTGAAATTTTCAACACTGCGCAGGCTAACTCCCAGGAAACGTCCAATGGCATGAGTCAACCAACCTAATCCTTGATAGGTTGTTTCCTTCAGACAATGTTGCTGAGGATCTCCCAGAGCATACAGCAATCAGAAGAGCAAATCGCAGTTACACCACGAAAAGTACAACGGATCCTTTCACCCTGGAAGAGCTGACCACAGTACTACAGAAAATAAATCCCAACAAAAATGCCCTGGCCTAGACCTGATAGCGTACACCTTCATCTTCCGTCTGTTTAAAGTAAGGCCGCTATACCTCCTCCTGTTTTAAAATAAATGCCTCCAGGAAGGTTTATTTCCCAAGGCCTAGAAACTGCTCTTCTGCGCCTGATAAAGAAACCACATAAGCCACTTCAGATCCTCGCTTCTTCCGTCCCATTGCACTCGCGACAAATCGGTCCTAATAGTCTCGGCGCTTTTCCAGGAAAAAAAAAAAAATCTCTCTCCGCATCAATATGACTTCACACCAGGACGCTCCTGCGAAGAGGCCCTTTTCGACCAGTGTTACATATAGAAAACTCCGAGGCCAAGTATGAATTGGCAATTTTTGTCGATTTTTAGGGAGCGTTAGACACTGTCTGATGGGACAGCGCCTTGGATTGCCTCCGGTCTGCCTCCTGTTCCCACCAACTATATTAACTTTTCTTTAGCTACTTCTCTGAAAGAACTGTTATCCTAAAATCTAAATGTCAACATATCCTCAGGCCTGTATCTCGGGGATGCCCACAGGGTTCGGTTTTTGGGGCCTCTGTGTGGAATATGGTACTACTGGATTGGTTCTCCCGCTCCTTTGAGAACATAAAAGTTGTAGCCTTTGCCGATGACCTTACCATCATTGTGTCTGGAAAATCTAGGAGTGCCATTGAACACAACGCCAATCTGATCCTGTCCGATCTCTCCTCCTGGGCAATCTTGAACAAACTCCGCATTAACTCAAGTAAAACCAAAATGATGATCTTTAACCACAAGCTAGACCTTAGGCGCCCACCACAGATTAAAATCTCTGGAATCCGGCTACCCATAGTTACTTAGCCTACCATTCTCACAGTGGTTATAAATCACAAACTGAGTTTCCTGCCACACCTCACCCATCTCAGATCAAAAGTCAAGAAGCTCTCTGTCTCATTTATTCCTATCTCCAGGAAGGAATGTGGCCTTTCCAAGAGGACGCTTCGTCTCTACTATAAAGCAGTCTTCCTGCCGACATCAAATATGCGGCAGGCGCCTGGTTTCACCAAGTTGGCTTGGTCAAGATGAGAGACAGATTGAGTTCCATCCAACGTACAAATGCTACTGGCAACCTTTAGAGTTTGCAGAACAGTGTCTACAGCAGCCATCCAGGTCATAGCTGGAACTCTTCCTCTGTATCTGTATGCCGCCTACAGAGGACTAATATTTAGATTTAAAAACAAAATCCTCACTTAGTGGGGATTTTGTTTTTAAATTAAATAACCTTTTTAAAAAGGTTATTGAACATTCTTTATAAAATTTTTATATAAAAATAAAACTAGGCTCATTTATTTACAATAAAATACAACTTTAAGGACAAATCTTTTAAAAACTTAAAAAGATTATTCTTAAAAAGATTCCTTAACATCGAGCTTGACCTTGACGCCGACCCAAAAGCTGAGAAAGCCAGATGCTACAATGAGTTAATGAACATCTGGCAGACCCGCTGGAATACGTCCCAGGTTGGAATGGTTACCAGAGGATTCCTTCCTGATACGTCCCAGGTTGGAATGGTTACCAGAGGATTCCTTCCTGATGTCACCTTTACATCCTCTAATTCTGTCCAATCCTGGCTTTCCCTCACCATGGAGACTTCCTTCCTGGTTACTGGACATGGTTCTCTTAATGAAAATCTGCACCAACTAGGCCTCTGCACAACTGACCAGTGCTGCTGCGGAGCCAAGGAAAACTGGAGGCACCTCCTGTTTGACTGTATTCTGTACGAAGATTTGAGGCACGATTTAGTGAACACCATCCCAATATCTGAAAATCAATTAGACCAGTTGCTCCTAACCCCTGAACGTTTTCTGCTCTTCACAACTTTGCTACGGAAGTCTTTGCTCGAAGGAGATCATATAGAGTGGTCAATCCCGCCCCCGGCCTTGGGCCTGAAGTGGATTAGGTTTTTTTTTTTCTTCTTCCTTTTTTTTCCCCCCTCAAGTGTAGCGATGTTATTTTTTTTATTTATTTACTTTTCTTTTTTTTATTTATTTTATTTCTCTCTCTCTCTCTCTCTCTCTCTCTCTAGTGTACCTATGCCAATATTCTCTCTCTTGTGTACATTTTTTTTATTATATATATATTTTTTTATTTTTCCCCCTCGCATTCTGTTTGGAGTCAGCCACATCAGCGTAGCTTTTTCTCTCTTCTTTCCCCCCCCCCCTTGTATTCTGCCTGGAGTGAGCCATCTAGAACAGAATTTTTTAAATTATTATTTTATTTTATTTTTTGTATTATTTATTGATTATTATAATTTTATTTTTCGTATTTATTATCATATTTTATTTTCTCTCTCTCTCTCTCTTCTCTGTTTTGTTTGTCCCTCTGGAATGGGTCCCCCAGAGGATCTTGGCTCACCTGCTGGCAACACCCACCAGGAGGTCAGAGTCTCTTTTGAGACAGTACGTGTTTTACTGGGACTGGCCCACCTTCCCGTGGTGTAGACGAGTACCCAGAATCATCTGTCCAGGTGACTGATGCTTCTGGGTAGCCAAGAGGCAAGAACAGAACACACACACATAATACACACAAACCTACGTCACACACATATCTGGCCCATTTGTAGCGATACTGTTCTTCACAGAGATACGAGGTGTCTTCTAACTGTTAAGAGGTGTCTTCTAACTGTTACTGCACTTGCTACCACTCCTGTATGTTCTTCCCATTCTCTTTTCAGCTCAGACGAAAAAGCTTTGGTTTTTAAGGCTTGAACTACCTGTTTTGGCGTAGAGACTTGTTTGCGTCCGGTTCCTTTTTTCCTATCCGCATAATCAGTGTTCTTGAGTTTGGAAAGAAATCTATAAGCAATATGACGGAGAGAATATCCTCCCTCACGTAAAGCAACTCTTTTTTCGTGGCGTCAACTGCATGTAACTCGCCATCTTGAAACAAGAAGAAATGACTGCAACTCTTGCAGAGCGTGCTTATATAGCTGAAAGCAACAGCTGATGCAATATTACGTCATCACCTACGCGTGTCAATCATCTGATGCCATGTGTAAGAAATATTGAACATATACTTACGTTATTCGGACGACAATTACAATTTTAAGGGGTGATGCACTTTCTTTGAACACCATTGTATATATATATATATTTTTTTTTTTTTTTTTTCCACTGTGCGCCAGGCTGAACTCATTTCTTTCTGGCAGACGATTTTCTTCTCATGTAGTGCCGATCTACTGCCCTGTTGTCTCAGATTCAAAGAAAACAAGGGAACTTAATAAAACCACCTTGCAAGCTCAGACGACATTCCAGCATATTGAAGTTCCCACATTATACTGACCACCCTTGATCTTTTCCAACACATGCTAAACACATGTTAAATTAGACTACATTTCGTAGTCTAATTTAACATAAACAGAGCTCACTACAGAAATAATAGTGATATCCCCATGAAGAAGCTTAACTTCAAACAAGGGTTCAACTGTCTGTTTTGCCTGTTTGAATTTGAGCTATCTGTGAAAAGAATTCACTCTTCTGGAATTACTAGTACCAATTCTTCATAAAAGCCAATCAAATCATAACAACAGCACATATTTTGCCACAGTAAAAGCATGCATACGTGACATGACTTTTTTTTTTTATTCATTTAAAGGAGATGTCAGGAGCTCTGCAAACACAAAGTACGAAGATAACTTACATATTGGTAGGCATAGCAAACCGTTAAAAAAAAAAAAAAAGTTATTATCCGAATATTGGGGGCTCTTAAACGGAGTGGAGGGGGGCGGTCTCATAAAGGTCTTGTGCACTTCAAAACTGAATTGGAAAGGTAATTTATTCTTATTTTAGGATATATTTAATATAACTTCCATCATTAGGCACAAAGTGTAGTACAATTTTACAATTCCATAAACACGTTCTCCAGTCATATTTCAGTTACCGCATTAATTACATTGTGACCCGGTTGTTTAAACAACAAGATTTTGAGGAGTAAACCGCACTTTTTGGGACAAATGGGATGAGTGAGCGGGCCAAGAAATTAGCCAGCTCGCACATCCGATTCATCTCTTTGGGGGAGACTTCATTTAAAGGTCGCAACGTGAACAACTTGATGAAAAACGGTATTGACTTCAAGGCTTGTCTTAATTAAGTAATAAAGCAAATCGTGTAGCATTGCAAGATAACTATCACCATTAATTTCTGTTTCTTCAAAAAAGAAATGAAAATCGCTTTCATATTCCAGACTTCTTGTGGTTTCAATTCCGCACAAAAAGGACAGTTATGGCGTAGAATTTGTCACTAATGCGGAACGTTTCTTCATCTCTAAACAGAATATCAAAAGGTAAGAAGCCGTTTTCAACGTTTTCATTAAACTAGTGAGAGAAAGCTAGGTAGTCCACTTCCAACAACATTTGATGCATTCGAATCTTATAAGGTCGCTTGCGCAGTTCCACTGAGAATTTTGTTCACAATTCACCGAGTTGGAGAGATGTCCGCCTTGGTGATTTTCGTGGGTTTCATTGAAAAGCTTCCTGAACAGATGACGCAGTCTCCTCAGTGTATATCACAGTATTCAGTATTGGTATGTATTTATATAATGCATTATATTTATTGTTTTAGGCTGTTCCTGCCACCACGGTCTACTGTACTGATGAGCCACTAATATCAACCAAAATTTTCAACAACAAAGAAAAACACCTTTGGATTCAGTACACAAAATACAAATAAGAAATGGTTAAATATAAACTTTTTTTGTTTAAAAATGTAATGGATTACACTGTATCCTAAAATATAAATGTTTGTAGTCTTTATTTTATATACAGTGATTTCTCAAAATAATAAAGATCATTATTTTTGTTCCTAAACGTCAAGGAAAAAATGTCCGAAAGCTTGCAGTACAAATAATGTACAAATAATTCTTTTCGAACATTTCTGTTGATGCTTTTTAAGACAGGAAGTCACCATTTAGGAGGAGTCAACTGCAAACAAGAACGGATCATTGGGTTGTAATAAATAAGAAACAAACAGGAAAATGCTTCTAAGGAGTCATTTTCTGATTGACGGCGACAGTTTCTTACTGAAGGCAACATGAAAGGTTGAAGTAGAAACATTTAGAAAGGATCGAGAAGAAATCAAGATGTCGGGACTCGAATTACAGAATGTAATTCACAGAGGAAGACACGTTTATCTGATCAAGTAACATATAGTGTTATATTGCACCTTGTTCGGTTTTGACTTGGAAAAACAAATAATAAATTAAACCGATTATTCTGCTTTTGTCTGAGTACGACTTCGACTGATTCTTTAAAAAACTGCTCGCCTTTTCGCTGAAATTACGTTGACAAATCAATTCGTAGAACAACACAACCATTAACATTATGATGTACACTTTAAACCTTTCAACCTGTAGTTTCCTTTAAGGTTCCCCTGCGGGAGATTAAAAACTCCACGCGAGCGTCAGGTCTCTCCCATAAAACGCAAACGCTGATCACTTCATTGTGCCGGCCATCAAGTCCAGCAGCTCCCAGTAGGAAAGCCCGAGACACTTATCGAGGCAAAGTGTGGGATTCTCTGAGAGATCGACATTTTCGTCGGTGTTGTGTATCCGTCGGGTTTTATTGACTTTCAGCTATCCCGGAATTACTCTTTAGCTGTTAACTAGTTGACATACCGCGGCTTCGTGAGACACCCAGGAGACAAAACCAACACAATGGCTCCATTACGACAAGGGCAGTTGGAAATTTCTTTGCGTTGATACGCCATAAAAGTTAGAAGTCATCCAGTAATTTGCAAACGAAGGGGGCTTCAACACTCTTTGCCGCTCCGTCAACTCGCCGTTTACGACGACTATTTAAAGGCTCAGAGTGAAAATTTACCGCTCTGCTTTGCTCACATTTATAAGCTTATGACAGCCATATGGGCAATAGTCTATCCATTTATACCCAAAGTGCCAAGGCTTCCCTAAAATAGCTTGTCTCCGACGCTTAAAATTGCCCCAGCGGCGATAGACAAAGGTTATTATAGCTTTCTTGCTGTCGGGAAATGGTCGGTTCGTAAGTGATCTAAAATTGGCTTAAAAAAAAAAAAAAGAAAACCTGCGCAGCAGCTTTATTTCCACACAGAGATTTTTTATGAATGCTTCCGAGTTTACGATTATTAACATCATATGTACAAAACATGTTTATATTCTTTCTGAGAGAGAAGTCCTGATGAAAACTCGCTTGTTAAGAATTCTGAAATGCATTTAAACTGAAAAATAATAATAAACAGAGCAATCTGAATAATTTTTAACAATTGCTATAAAATTAGTTTCGTTAACAGTGACCAAATTTTTATGTTTAGAATTTGTGCAGAGGCAACTATGGCCACGAGGCGACAGCCATATTTATTCTGTAAATTGTGAACTTACTGTGGACACTTTTCCTGTTTCGCAGGCTCCCAAAACCCGAGTTTTTCAGAGAGCAGCTCATTCGGTTAGTGTGAAACCTACAAAACTTTCCCCTTCCCCAATTACTAACTTTGGCCGGAGAGTAGATACGAATCCACGTTTTTCCTTCCTGGTGTTAAAAGCAAAGACCCTATCGATTGGGCTACTACAGTGACCTCCCCTCCTCCTCAAGCCATCAGGAAGAGGGTGAGATACTTATTCCCTCTTTCTAAGCCTTGCTGAAGACGGCTTGTCTTCAACAAGGGAAGAAAAATATTTCGTGTTTTCTACTTGAAAATTGCTGTTCTCAGGAGACTTCGGCTAAAATTCCTGGTGGCTTTTTAGTTTTGTTTTCAAGTATATTTTCACTAGCATAAAACAAGAATGCGCATATTTTATTCATCTTGTAATTTATTTTAATGCACCCCCGTTACATTACGCAATAACAGTACCGATTGCGAGTTCTGTTATAGAAAGGAGGTTATATTACCCATGATGGTACATTAAATAAGTTAAAACGAGGAGCTAAAAATTGAAAATTTGTTAGCCAAATGAAGTTTCATATCAAGAGGACTTGATATGACATTCGATATCTAGAGGTGTCGTATCAAAGGGCGACATTAAAACAACATAACAAGTACAGATGCAAATGTGGAACACGGAAATGACGGACCTGTCTACGTGCTATGGCGAGAACAAGTAGCTTGTGCCGCTCATACACCCTCCTTGTTTGAGGATCTTAGTCATATGTTTATTCGGGAATGTTCATTGGACTATCCCGAAAAGAGAGGCATCCAGAAATTTTTTGGAGAGCAGTGCACTTCATAACACAGAATAGACTAACTAATTGATAGATTATGTTTATATACGATGGAATCACAAAACTGCCACCTGCTAATCATGAAATTTATTTTCACGCTATCCGTCATCAGCAGCCTGGAAAGCAAATTGCTCGGGATTTCAGGAACTGCCGGGAGTCAGGAAATATGGGCTGTGTTAGGGTAAGTAAGAGTAGAAAGAGGTGCATGTATATCAATGCTAGGAGTATAGTTAATAAATTTGATGAGCTTGAAGTGCTAGTCAAGACATCAAAGGCAGATATTGATGGGATATCAGAGACGCGGTGTTACACAGACATAAGCAGAGCAGAATTGGAATTTGGGGAGTACAATGTGTACAGAAAGTAAAGAAAGGACAGGAAGGGAGGAGGGGTTATGCTGTTTGTTAAGAAACATAAAATCTAAGGAAGTGCATCCAATTGATGTTGGTGGACAATGCAGTGTTGAGTCTGTTTGGTGTGAAATAAGCACTGGGAAAGGAAAAATGACAGTAGGTGTGTGTTATAGGCCTAATGAATCTGATGAGTACATAATGAGCAATTGTGTAGAGAAATAGAGTGGGCCAGTAAATCAGAGTGTCTTATAATGGGGGATCTTAACTTTCCAGATATTGATTGAACTTGTGGGTTGGTCACTTGCACACTAGCAAGACTTTTGTGGATTTATTGGATGACTATTTTCTACAGCAACATGTTCGAGAGGCAACCAGGGGGAGTAATACTCTTGATCTGCTTATCAGCAGTGATTATACATGCATTAAAAATCTGCAGATAAAGGACGCCGATGATGTTGCCAAAAGCAAATTCTAAATGGGAAAAAGCCTAGTAGCTTCCAAGGTTAATTCTAAAGAATTAACCTTGGAAGCTACTAGGCTTTTTCTTCCAACTAAGAAATATTTTTCTAGGTTTTTAGGCCCAAATGGATGTCAGATGAAATATTGAGACTCGTGGCAGAAAATAAAAATGCATGGGATGCGTGTAAATTATCAGGCGACACAGAAGCCGATGGTATATACAAGCTACAGTAGTCTGTAATCAAGTCACAAAGGAAGTTAGGCAAGCGAAGGCAGATAACGAGAAATCTTTGGCAGAGGATGCTAAGAAACACAGCAAAGACTTTACTTATATAAACTCTAAAAGGAAGGCGACGTATCAGATTGGTCCACTTGATATCAATGGCTTGACTGTAGTGTAGATGATCATTCTCAGATAGCTGCCAAACTAAAACATTTTGCACCTACATTCACACATGAGGAGTTATTTAAGGAGGAGAGGGCCAGTTTATCAAACTCTAACAGGGTGTTAAATGATTTTCTAATAACCGAGAGCAAAGTGGAGGAGAAATTGTTGAAGTTAAACATAAGAAAGGCAGCTGGGGTGGATGGGATCTATCCAGTTATATCAAAGGAGGTGGAAGTAAGCAAAAAAGAAAGGAAGTAAGCAAACCCTTAGCCATAATTATGAGAGTATCCTTGGATTCAGGGGAAGTCCCTACGGACTGGAGATGTGCAAATGTATCCCCAACTCACAAAGTGTTACAAGAGTAAATACAGATCACTTAGTTTAACTTCTGTTCCGGGAATATTGATGGAGTTACTCGTTAAAGATGCACTGCAGAATCATTTAGGCAAGACTGCAGTAATAGTTCAGACACAGCATGGGTTTGTCAAGGAGAAGTCCTGTCTGACCAATTTGATTGGATACTATGATGTGATCACAAAGCAACTGGATGCAAAAAAATAATTTTGATATCATATACTTGGATTTCAGGAAAGATTTTGACACTGTTGCACAGGAAAGACTACTGTACAAATTGGAGCAGTATGGCATTAAGGGTAAGTTGCTGCAATGGATAAAGGGATGGTTGAGTGGGAGAAGACAGAGAGTGGTTATCAATGGAAACTATTGTGGACTAATGTTATCAGTGGTGTTCCCCAGGGTTCGGTGTTGGGCCCATTTATTTTTTGTATCAATGATATTGATGAAGGTATATCAAGCTTAATGTCAAAGATTGGAGATGATACAAAAGGTTGGCAGGGTTGTTAATAACAGTAATGACAGTATGCTGCTGCAACAGGATTTGGAAAAGTTTGTAAAATGGGCTGAGAAGTGGCAAATGAAGTTTAACATTGACAAATGCAAAGTATTGCATATGGGTAGCAGTAACTCCAGAGAGATGTACCAACTGGGTTGTGTTACACTCAATGTAGTGGAGAATGAAAGAGACCTGGGAATAATTGTGCAGTCAAATATGAAGTTTCCTCAGCAGTGCAGACAAGCTGCCAGAGTAGGTCATGGGGTCTTGTTAATGATATAAAGGGATTTTGCGAGCAAGGATAAGGAGGTGATTATCCCCCTTGTATAAGGCAATGGTCAAGCCACACCTTGAGTACAGCGTACAGGTCTGGACGTCTCATTTTTGGAAGGATGTTGCGTTGCTAGAGCGAGTACAAAGAATGGCAACAAGACTGGTGACGGGAACAAAGGGGCGTTCTTACGAAGAAAGGTTTAAGGTCTGAAAATTGAAACGTCTGGAGACTAGCACCTGCGAGGCGACCTGATTCAGTTGTATAAGGCCTTGAAAGAATTGAGCAGGCTCAATGCTGATGGGATTCTTCCTCTTGCTCAGATTACAAACCTGAGGGAACATAAATTAAAATTGAAGAAAGACAGTTGTCGAATAGATGTACGGAAATTTTCCTTTAGCCAGCGAGTAGTTGACTGCCTGAACAAAATTCCATTTGTCGTTATGGAAGTTGATAGCTTAAATAAATTCAAGGCAGAACTAGACAAATATTTGGAACGAATTGATGGGTGGGTGAAATGGGAAGGTTTTTTTTTTTTTTTTTTTTTTTTTTGTTGACGCTGCATAAGCTTGCTTTCTTGTAAAGAAAGCAAGCTAATGCTAACCTTGGTCATTCTCTGTGGTGATTGAAGGTCTGTTTCTTTAAGACCTTAATGCCGACATAAGCAATTTGGCCTTTAGCATGTTTCCAGGTTCTGGAAAATCTGCTCCATAGCCGAGTCGGCTATGGAGCAGATTTCCCAGAACCTTTTGATCTCCGAGTCGGAGATCGAAATCTCCTTTTTTTAAACCTCCGAGACTTCGACGCTGCCTATTTTCCGCTATGTTTTGGAAAATGGATGATTCCATCAAGTCACCCTAGAATCGAAAATTTAATTTTGGACTGATCATTCATCAAAGCAGTATGAGAGCGTGACTGCTCTGGATCGAAATTTCACCTTAATTTTTTAACACGATCCAACGACATCAAGAAAAATTGTAGTTATGTAGTTATCTAACTGGCAGTGCGTTATAGTAATTGATTGATAACATTACTCTGCATTAAAAAAATCGCTGACGTTTTCTCAGAAAAGGGTGTTTCTGAATTATTTTCTAATGCTGATTTCAGAACTATTTCTGTTTGTTTTCTTCAAATCAGGTTTCGTCAAAAATCACGAAAGAAAATTTGATTTTTCACAAAATTTTTTATTAATTTTGGTAGAATTTTGTACGTAATTAACGAAATTCTACTTTAAAGTAGAAGAATTTACAGTCTCTTGAAGAGAGAGAGAGACTGTATTGCAATAGTCAGCCATCATGTTGACATTCCTCCTCCCCTGGTACCTCATGTCCATGTCATTAATGTTGTGGTGAGAGTCTGGATCCTTGTTGTCTCCTAAGAAGTTCCGAACAACAGATCTGAAGATAATAAATGCCTGTTTATCTCTTTTATTCATCTCTTGGATGATCGATGCAAATTTAGTAGAAAAACAGCTGTTTCATCAAACCCAGTTTGATATGCAAGGAGTTTTGGGGTCTCGTTTGGGGTTTTAAAGTTTATGAACTATGTTCTTTCATCCAGCACAAACTACCCCACTTTGGACAGACCTTGACATTCCCTACTCCTTTGATTGTCCCACTTACATCGAAAGCAAGGCATCCCTGTATAGCCACACTGCTGTCCAAGTAACATGCCTATCACTTTAAAGTCAGCACAGATCAATCAACCATGTTCTTCATACCAGTATTTAATATTTGTCAGCAACTTCTTCAAGTTTTAATGTTTCTTTCAAATGCAATTTCAATTCAAATGCAAACAGAGTGAGTTACAGGAATTGACCCATATTTATTTACGTTGTGGAGCAACACACCTTCTAGACTCATGTTTGATGAGTCAATAAAAAGTCTTCACTGAATAAGACTTTTAATTAAGTCATTTATATTACTGCAAAAAACCATAGAAACGTCCATAAAAAAGTAAACTAGTTCTCATTCTCTGTGTCTATATCATGAGAAAACATCCCATGTGCTAGAAGATTTTTTGATCTAAGTCTAAAAGCAAGGGGTTCTGCAGATTCATTTGGTAATTTAAATCTCTTACCAGATTAGTATTAGTATTAGTAACGGCCGCATGGTGCAAGAAAGCCTATGGCTTATGCTGCACCAGCCAAAAAAAAAAAAAAAAAAAAAAAAAAAAAAATCCGAACAAAACAATGATAAAAACAAAAAATAAATAAATAACTAAATAATAATAATTAATAAATAAAAAAAATAAAATAAAAAATAAATAAAAAGGAAATTAAACCTATCATCCTATGCGCTTCCCTTACCCGAAAGTACTATCCAGATGACCTTTGAATTTCCCCAAACTGTCGGCCTCTACCACCCATGAAGGCAACTTATTCCAGTAATTTATAACTCGCTGGCTAAAATAAAACTTCCTGCAGTCCAATCTAAACATTTCCCCCCGTAACTTGAATTTATGTCCCCTAGTTCTAGCATCATTTATAATCTTGAAAATTTTGTCCTCATTCATTTTACTGATTCCTCTCAGAGCCTTAAACACCTCAATCAAATCTCCTCTAAGGTGTCTAGTTTCCAAACTCTGCAACCCACATATTCGAAGTCTTTCTTCATAAGGACGCCCTTTTGCCGATCTCACCAGGCGAGTTACCCTTCTTTGCACCCTTTCAAGAAGCTCCATGTCTTTCTTCAGGTGCGGTCTCCATACTTGTACACAGTATTCCAAGATCATCAAGTTCATGCTGTGAAAACAATTGAGGGCTGGACTCAATGTCTCCATGTGTGTAGACTTCGGTTTCGTCTTCAGACGTTTCATTTTCAGCAGTCTCTGCTGCTACATTCTCCAATGTAAGTGGAGGAATTGGCTGGTTACCTCCATGTAGGATTGGTCTAATTGGCAGATGAAACATTAGGATACAAAGTGTACATAGTGTTCAGGTGGGCCACGCGCCACCAGTGATTTCCTACATCTGCGCCATAAGTAGCTCCTGTGAAGAAATACAATGACACTGTAAAAGCCAGTAAGGTGTGATATCGACACTTCATCTTAATTCATCTGAAATAAAATTATGTAGCTCAGAGAACTCTGAGCTACTCAGTTATGTACAGGGAGCCTTATGTATTGCGGTAAAAAGTTATATTATCGAAGGTGCTCGACAATGGGACTTCAGTAAAGAATTTTATTATTATTATTATCTGTTTATTGCTCTGCTCTAGAGCCACCCTATAGACAGCAGTAAGTTAGGGGGTGATTATTACATTCAAAGGTTAAGGCAGGGACATGTGTCCGGGGTTACAAGGAGCCACATGTGTGCTTAACCTGAAAGGAACAGTATTTACAGAATTCTTTAATTACATAACTTGAAAATAACTTGAAAAAATGCAATACCGTAGTATCCGAAACTAAACAAAATAATATTTGATCAAAAGAGCTGGACAAAACGTGAAAAATATATACACAAAAAGGTGTTTCCTTAGTTGAGGCAGTCCATATTTTCCTTCTGGTGGTGTTCCTGTGAGCCATAACGGTAGGTTTGTGTTCATTGGCTTCGGCGTCTGTAGGTGTGCTTTTGGCTGGCAGAATTTATCCAGGTCGATGGTTAGACTGTTTATCAAATCAATCGTGTTTCCTGGGAACATGCGTCTCAGACTTTTGAGGTTGCTGAAATTGATACTCAGCGAGAGCTTTCTGGCCACTCGACTTCTTCTGGCAATGCGAGAAGATTTTATTAGCTCACTGATATCAGAGGCGTCAAGTCGTCCTGTGATTAGTCTGGCCAGTGTAAGAAGGTTAGCAGCCACAATTCGTTGTTTCCATGGTGTGACCTTGAGATTGATGTAGAGTTGGACCTTAGAAATAGTGTACCTGTTGGCAGTCCGCCAGTTTAGCCATTTCAGGAGCCAGTATTCCAGGCTGAGGAACTTGTTGAAATGTGTTGTAGGGGCCGATGACCAAATAGTTGCTGCATAAAAAAGAAGAATGGGATAGAGACATCGAAGGACGTATTTCTTGACCAATTCAGCGTGGTGTATCCCTGTCAGTTCCTGGCGGATTGCCCACATAGCAGAATTAATTTTTCTTTTCGTGTTCAAGAGGTGTGCCTGGCAAGTCAGACCCTCATCCCATACTAACCACAGATCCTTTGTGCGTTTTAACTTTTTTAATGGGTAATCTATTGATGGTAACGTTGATATCATTATGTGAATCTTTCCAGATGAATGATATTTGGGCTGTCTTTGCTTGTTTAATCTGTAAACCAATCGAAACCAGAAATTGTTCAAGTTGATGGATTTTTTTTATTTGATATATTCTGGAAGGGAAAAAGTTTCTTTTGCCCTTCCAAAATATACCATAATATTATGGTACGTTTTGGATCAGGATATCAATCTACGTTTATTGTCCCGCACGATATTTATTCACTGTACGTTAACTTTCTCTTGAAATACACGGCTAAGAACTATATAAGTTGTATAATAAGTTGAAAGCAGAAATGCAATATTTCACGCTGCCTTTTCATGACTGTAATATGGCAGCCAGGAATCAGAAATGACCAACACGAGGATTAAACTCGAGGATTTTTCGAATTCGCTTCCTTTCGTTAAACATAGTGAGAAAAGATGGCGAGAAACTGTAATTTCCACGTGACGGATTTTGTTCACTTGGCTTCAGAGGTTTGCACATAAATTTATCAACACCAAAATTTCTTTCAACTGAAAGACATTTTTATGAGTTATAAAAATTTCCTTTATTTTAAAGAAATATATCTAAGACTATATTTGTTGTTTCACATTCGGAAAAAGTGTGATGACTGATAAACATGAATGCCAGGGTGAGTCAGTTCATTTCGGAAACAACGCCTGTTTATTAAGCTTGTTATAGAACATATTATTATTATTATTATTATTATTATTATTATCTTTATTTTCTCCTAAGAGACACCCGCTTACAGCTATTAACCAGGGGGTGCACATTCATATATACAAATATAATTTATATACATAATTATCTATTTATAATTTATACAAATCAGTCTTTATAAATTATACAAATTATACAATGTCTAAATTATACATTTTCTAAATCATACATTGTCTGATTAATTATATTATACACACCATTGCCTTATTTTACATGACAGGCATTTTTTTTTTTTTTTTTTTTATTATTTATTAACACACAACTGTATATACATTCTCAAGTTATCTTAATCAATTTACATACAATATTAATCAATTTATATACAATATTTATATACAGATTTATATACATGCTCTTATATATACTGTAGTCTTTCTGTACATTGATTGTGTGTGTCCTGATATGAAGGGTGGCTCCTAGACACAAGCCCATCTCCACCTTTTACTCCTGAGAAAGCTCAGAACGTCTGCAAGACAGGCCTGAAAAAAAGAGCATTATGTCAGGCCATTTCGCCACCAGGGATTAACTAACACCTGGATCCACCATTCTCTATGTGTGCTGTAATGCACAAATCCTGCACCTACCAGAAGTAGTGCTATACTGGTAGGTGCCAGCAATCCCGCCCCCAAGGCTGCCCAAACTTGGAGGCCAGCGAAAAAAAAAAAAATAAAAAAAAATAAAAATAAAAATAAAATAAAAAATAAAAATAAAAATTTTCCAACTAAGAACAATGTACACTTGTTGGAAAAAAAGCAACATTATACGATTATTTACATGCAAATAGCAAATACATACACTTACATTAACTTAACACTTAGAAACATTAACATTAACATTATCTCCACTTTAGAGTCCATCCACAAATGCAAGCCTGAATTGGGTGTCCAGAAGCAGAAGATCATCTCGCTGTAGACAAGAAACATCCTATAAAGATGACATTACACGAAGTGTTCTGTCGTCAAATGTGCAGCACTTCCCTTAATTGGTATCCTGCAATAGATTTCTTAGCTCCTGTCTTCTTTTAAAAACTTTGGCCGAGAATTCCTGAAGCAAAGCAAAGATGTCCCACCTCTGAACCAAGAGAGGTAAATTATTCTCCGTGAGGTTTGGCAACCTATTTAGTAATTCCTGCCTGTCTGAAGTATACAGTCCGCATTCAAGGATGACATGTCTCCAAGATTCCACCTCACCGCACGAACAGTAGGGGTCAGGTTCTAATCCTCTTTCAAATAGTTTGGCCCTTAAGCCATGTCCAGTGATTAAGTAACTCGTTGTCATGGTGGGAGCAAACCAAGACGACACCCTCCTGTCCATTGCAAAGCTTACGGCTGGAATGAAGCCTCTTGTAATGGTTCCATACTCACTCAAATCCCAACGTTGCTGCCAGCAATTCACAAGCTCGCCCCAAATTCTACGTTTTTCCTCCTTTATGTTGTTATTTGGATTAGAGGTGATATTCAATATTTGTAACGCCCTTCCCTTCTTTAAGTTATATACAATACCTCGGAAAATAATGTGTAAATCCAAGGGGATGGTACCTGCAATAACCTGTAAGGCATTTGTCGACACTGTCCTTGGAGCGCGTATAACTGTAAGCAACATTGTACGTTGCAGGGACAGAAGCTTGGCTTTAGTTGTAACCTTGGTAGCAGCCGCAAACCAAATACCAGCACCATAATCTACAATGGGAAGAAATATCGTCTTGTAGTACAATACCAGAGTTTTTTTGGATAAACCCCATTCCTTGCGGGAAATTCTAACAACTGCAGCTACGAACTTTTTGATTTTTTCATTGATTTTAGTGACATGTACATGAAACCTGAGACGATCATCTAAAGTTAAACCCAGATATTTGGTGTTCTGTACATATGGAATTTGAGTACCATATAGGGTTACCTTTGGCGGCCTTCCATAATCGAAGTGGTGTTTAAACACCATGAAATTGGTCTTGGTGACAGAAATCTTTAGTTTATTCAAACCCGCCCATGCCACTAAATTATTCAAAACTGACTGAATTTTTTGTTCGAGAATTTGTCTTGATCCTCCCTGCACCGCCACCACCAAGTCATCTGCATATGCAACTTTGATGAACTCATCGCTATCCTTCGTGAGCCACTGGTCTAGCACTGCATTCCAAAAGAGAGGTCCCAAGACTGAACCCTGAGGGCATCCTCTTGAAACGGTAGTCGTGTATGATAAATGCTTTGCACATACTCTAATTTGTCGATCCTTAAAGTAAGATCTGAGGACTCTGAACAGGTAGTCATCACACTTTGCCAGTTGCAGTGACCTGAGAGCACTCTCCCACCAAAGGGAATCGAAAGCGCCCTCAAAGTCAATAAAAACAGCAAGAACATATTTGCTGTTTGCCTCCTGAATGTAAGTCAGCAGGGTTGAGATTGCGTCCTCAGTGGAACGTCCTTTTTTGAATCCAAACTGGCAATCAGAGGAGAGATTATGTTCTGTAAATAATTTAAAAATCCTTGGGGCAATCATCCTTTCAAATAATTTGCCAAGATTTGCCAATAAAGAGATTGGCCTGTATGCTCTGGGGTTTGTTTTTGGCTTTCCCGGTTTATGCAAGATTTTTAAGAGCGCAAGCTTCCATTCGAGAGGGAAAAGCCCTTCTAGCAGGCATTTATTAAATAAGTTTAATAAAATCTCAGGGAAGAATTCATAAAATTTTCCAATTACTTGATTCTCAATGAGGTCAATGCCAGGACATTTTTTATGGTTCAATTTAGCTACTGCAGCACCTAGCTCAAGCATATTAAAAATGGCAGTTTCGGTTGTCCCCTTATATTCACGATTAATGCGTCTAATTTCCGCTTGATCAGGGCTGTCCATAAACGGCAAATCTTCCGGAAATAGGCTACTCACTATCCCTTCGACTGTAGATTCCCAGTCCGAAGTTTCTTGATTCTCTCTAATTATCGTGTTGTAAATTTCACCACACAAAAGTTTATTTCTTGAAAGCTTATAGATTATACCCCAAGGGTCAGCATTTCCTGTTTCCTTCACCAGACGTTGCCAACAATTTTGCCTGCTATCAGCAATTGCTTTATGGTACCTCTTCCTCAAGTCTCTGTAATCATTTTTCAAAGCCTGAGTGTCTGCGTCCGATAGATGCCTATTCCTTTGGTATGCTTTTCGTGCTTGTTGAGTTTGTTGTCTCAATTCAGCTAGTGTCGAAGACCACCATGGGACAGAAGTTCTTCCTGTCTGTTTTCTTTTCGTCGAGTAGGCCATCGCTTGATATAAATGATATTGAACCAGAAAAACATATTCTTTTGCTGTTAAGGTGTTAATGATTACTTTGTTATCTCCATTAAAAATTGTATTCAGATATTCACGAAACTTGGTCCAGTTCACCCTGTCCATCCGAAAACGCCTTAAATCCCTTATTGTTATATTCACTTGCCTATCCTCCGGTAAAATCGAGAAGGTGATTGCTCGATGGTCACTATTAATTAGATACGGATTGACGTCCCAATTTTGTACCCTATCCACCAGATTAATGGAGGTTAAAGTAGCATCTATATTAGATTCACCATTTGTCGTCGAGAATGTATATGGTTTATTTGGCAAGTTCTTTACACAGAGATTATGATCCAAGATCAGATCAACCAACTGCTCGCCTCGAGCATCAGAAAAGCCGCTGTTCCAAAGTGTAGACTTAGCGTTGAAATCTGCTGTAATTAGTAAGTTTTTAGCTGAAAATCTGCTACATACCCTGTCAAGTCTGTGTAAGGCTGGCTGAATATCTTCTGAGGGAGGAAAATACTGGGAAACCAGATAAAACGACTGGTCCCTGGAGGAAACCAGGATACAAACTGTGGTAGCAGAACATTCACTTGAGATAGTTGTTATTACTAGTTCACTGTTAAAGATAATTATGGCGGCCTTGGGTCGATCGTCACTTGAGGCAATAATCCTTGCCGAAATTGGATATCCTATAACTTTATACGCTGAACCCCCTACCTGAGAAGAGTAATACGGTTCTTGCAAGCATACAATATCAAACCCCAGATCATCAGCAGCTTTCCTAATCTCGTCCGCCGCTGCACGAGATCTTTGCCCATTAATCTGAAGAATTTTTATTTCGCCGTATTGCAGGTTAACACTTGTTGAATCAATTACCGTTGTATTATTCATGTCTGGTTCTTCGGTCTGTCAATTCAACAGCTTTAAGATACTCAGGGCATTTATTATCCCTGACCGAGTGATTACAATCCCTACCTCTACGTTTACAATTAACACACTGTGGTGGTTCCTCCTTGTGAATACAGTCAGAAAAAACATGGCCTCCACCCCCGCAGTGGCCACAAGATACAGCTTTATGGGAACAGAACTGCGCACTGTGACCATATCCTAGACATCTGAAGCATTTGCTTACAAGTGTAAACTTACGAAATCTATGTGACGTGAAACCTAGATAAATTTTGTCACTCTGAATCACGTGTCCCATAAGGCGTGGGCTGAAACCAATAACCCAATTGGTCACTCTGGTTCCGGTGCCAGAGTTAAATCTGAATGTAATCTCATTCTTAACTTCCTCCTGGCTAAAACCAAAGTCTTTTAAATTTTTATTAATTAAATCCTCCAAAATATCCTCCTTAGAATATTCCTTCGGGACACCGTAGATCAAAATTGTAGGATCGGACAATCTGGGTTTTTCTATTGATAATCCTGCTTTTTTTAATGCAGAAGCACTTGAGATCTTCTTGGCATCATCAGGATTTGTTGTCTCTAACAACACACCTTTATTTCTCAAAAGACGTACACCCTTGATTTTCATGTCCTTGTGATCTTTTTTAATCACTTCAGTAACTGCCTTCCTGATATCCTGGCTAGACGCCAGGGAAGATTCTGCTGAGGGCCTAAGTATTAGTATGTTTTCGGAATCAGAGATCCCACTTCCGGAATCCATCCTATCTTCACCAGCAATTGGTCTGCCCGAAGAAGCTGCCACCTCCACTGAAGACGTTAGCAGAGGAATCTCTGTTATTTCAGGAGTCTGTCTATTTCGCTTTGTCCCACCACGAACAACTTCCGTAAAAGTCTTATGAGGATGTAGATCACGTTGGATCTGTATCATCTTGTCCAAAAGACCTGCTCTGATTTCCAATTCAGATGCTTTGGTCTTAAGTCGTTCATTGTCAATTAAGATTGCGGTGGTAACTGCCTCTAGATCCGCCCATAGACTATGAATGCGGTTAGAGGCAGACTTAGTTATCTTGCTAGAATCCTTTGATAGAAACTCTCCCAGAGCTTTCCTGATTTTGGCAACCGTCGCATATACAATTGAAGCATTCAAAGACCCACCCAGGTCCAATCCCTCTGTTAGAGAAAGATCTTCAGAAGATTCTGTTGGAATCGAGTTACTATCGACAATGACCATCGGCGGCTCAGAAGCCAACGAAACAGAGGGACTCTCCACCACAATGTTTTTATCTCCTCGAGCTTGAGTAATTCTAGGAGTTTTGGGAGTTTTCTTCCCCCTGCATCCCTTTTTTTTCTTAGATGAATCCGTAGACTCTGATCCAGAAGAATTCTCAATGTCAATATCTTGTGTCAGTATCCTAACTTGGTCATGGTCCAAGTCAGTATCCATGTCAGATAAGTGTAGGCAAAAAACAAAAAAAAAAAAAAAAAAAAAAAAAAACCACACGACTATTGTCTATCCTCTTGTTCTAAACTTGTCTTCTCAATCCTAATAGGATACTCATTAGTACCCTAAAGACAGAGTTATATCAATATGTCTATGTTCAATATGTATTTCACTTATCCAGCTGGATGGAAAGTGGAAGGAAAGTTCTGAAATCTTCGAAAAGCAGTGTCTAGATCTCAGTCCCTAATAGCCTGACATGACACATGACAGGCAGATAGAAAGAGAGCACAAGCATAATTTACAATTTTACAAGGAATTAGAGAAGGAATATGCGTAAAAGACAATACCATGTCCGTCCGCCAGCCCGCATGTAATAACGTGACTCTCTCTCTAGACGGATTTTCATTAAATTTTAAATTTGGCTCTTTTAGAAAGATTTATAGAGCCATCACTAATTTCATTAAAATCGCACCAAATAGAACACAGATCTATATGACATGTTGTTGCCATTTTTGTAGCATCAATGACTGAACTATATTGCGCCGTCGCGCACTGAAAACCCCAGGACAACTGACGTGAGCACTCTACTCCATCCGCCTGAGACCGGATGACTATAGTCCGGATTGAAAAATCCTGTATAAATTCCTCCAATTGTTGCCATGCGCTGACTGGAGTATTCTTTCTTCGTAGAATATAATCAGCCAATGATGGGTCGAAATTATGAACGATGTCCTCTTCGGCATCCCCAAAGCGAAAATTCGATGATTATTTGCACGGTTTGTTTCCTCCATATCCTCGCAGTGATTCCGTTCTGATATATTTCTCACCGCATCACTCTTAGAAGATTTTCTTATCGAAGCGTGGTGTTCTTTTATTCGGCGTATGTATTCATTTATTTGACCCCATCCGAGTCCCCGCAACTTCAATTTCAAATAATCTCAACGAAAGATAAAGTGCGCAGTAAATTGATGCAGTATTCATCGAGTGTTCTTATCATTAAGAACACTCTCGGCGCAACAGTGGCTTTTCGGAAGACGTGGGTGTGCCAAGCAGGACGATATCATCCGGCAGTCTTTGCATATGCCGCCGATATGATGCGGGCAGGGAGGGAATCGAGTGCAAAATTACGTGGAAAGCGGCAGTTTATCATGTCTGGCTTCCGTTAACTATGCTTTATCTATAATCCATTTGATTCTAAGCAATCAGCCCACTACGTCACAAGAAGGATTCTTTGTTTCCAGAGACAAATATCAAGACAGATGACACGGCTTATCGTCGAATCATTCTCATCCCACACCCAGCGAAGAATAAGCTTATGGTCTTTAAGTGTTCGTTTGTCTACGTTCGGTTGCCGGAGTTTGTTCTTCCCTTCCGTGTAAGTCACTTGATATCTTTTCTAAGAAGAACTGATGCCTTCCGCAAATAAGCTGCCTCGAGACTCACCCACGTTGCAGAGAAAATCGTCTGTCAACGTCTTGAATAAGCTCAAACACAATTAGGTTTTAAGGGAGGGGGGAAGCGCGGCTATTCGCGAGCAATTGATCTTCCCTGTTCGTTGCTTGACACGGATGAGATAATGTACTCCGTATTCGCCTCTTTAAACGCTGACACGTGCTTTAAAAGTCTCATCGCCGTAAAAAGTTTGTTTTCTCATCGGATGACGGGTTTAGTGTGGAAGATATTTCCTCGATGTTTAATGTTCGACCAACTCGACGAAGCACTTAAGCGAGTTATCATTCGCGCAATTCTTTCTTGCCAATCGGGTTAAACACCAATTATGTTCCAGTTGTAGATTCAATCCCTTCCTGCGACTAATTTAAAAATATTCTTCTTTTTAATGTTCGGCGAATTAGCAGCGAGATGAGCTTAGAAAACAGGTCGATGTCCGCGCAATCATTTTAGGGGTTTTTCTGAATGCGTCATTTCGTTCAAGGGATACGTTGCTTGCCTGCAAGGGATTCTCGCGGATCGCGTTTTTCAACTTTTATTTCTGCTTTTAAGATTCGGTTCTGAGAAGTTTAATCAAACTGCCCCTCAAGAGATCATTCTAACTTTTGCACCTTACTGCGATGCGTATAGCAGGTACAAAAATCAAGCGCGCTATCAAGTTCACGTGTAAATAATTGCTAATATAAAAAAAGGGAAGCAGAGACAGATAGAACATCAAAAAGGAAGTGAGCAATATTGGGCAATTCAAGGAAGTGGGAAACTGTCCGAGACAAGGAAGTTAAATGGTCTAAAGATCTCCAAATGATAAAAGGCTTTTGAAAGGTAAGTATTCGATGAACGACTTCATTAAACGAAGTTATTCTGACGCAGAATGTCAGAGATCATTGAGTTTTGCACAAAGGGGAGACACTTGCTTGTGGAAGCCGTGGTTTGGTTCTTGAACTATTCAAGCAGCACTGGAGGGAAGGAGGGGGAGTTCAGCTTTGTGCCACCGACGGCATACAAAATTACTCTACTCACATTCAGTTCAAAACATTAGATAGGCCTACTTATTGCAAAATTTCAAGGGTACCGCGATTATTTTTTTATATTTTTTTTTTGTGAGATGCGCTCGCTGCGGAAATAATGACACCACGACACGGTTTTATGTAAATATCCCAAGGAAACATTGCAACTCAAGTCGTCACAAAGACAAGAAGGAATATCCGTGCTTCAAATTAATTTCATTTCTGATTGAAGCCATATAAATGAATTCTATCCTCTCCACACACTACCAATCCTGACTTGCGCCCGTGTTTTTTTATTTATTTATTATTATTATTTATTTTTAATCAGCAGGTGGTCGCCTTATTACACATCCAAGAGAGAATTCTCAGTAGTCCCTCAAGCCCAAGTGCGGAGCTCTCGACGTCCAAGAAACATTTTCGGATCAGCATTATCGATGCGCTGAATTCCTGCATTGCTGGCTTGGATTTGCGGTCAAAGAACCGATCTTCAGAGATAAAGAGAGATAATCCCTGCCTGCACCATGCTTTTAAATGAAACTGAATTTAATCCTGATTGTTTAGTGAGCGCATTATAGTGGCTTTACTGTCGTGTACAGATAATATAACAACACCATCGTGAGTTTATTGAACTTTATTTAAATACTGTAGTTTCTTTTATGTTTAACACAATGTTTTAATAACTTGGTTGTATGTCATTTCACGTCCCAGCAAGATTTTATATTAGAATCCCTTGGTTGCCCAAAACGGAAATTAGGGCCTTTGTTCATCCTTTTTTTTTTTGGGGGGGGGGGGGGGAAGAACATTATTATTATCACAGCCCACCAATTCACAAATTCATCAGTGGCTACAAATCCCCCACATTAGAGTGATCCAATCTCACCACAGCTGACAAGACCGCTGATCTCTGCATTAGTTGAACCCCTTGAGAGGGTTTTCGATGAATAAGATGATAAGATTTATGTCTACTGTTGTGGTTGTTGTAATAGGGTTTTTAGGAGCATCAGCGACTAAGGCCATATTGCTCCGTGTATACTATCTGTAAATTGCATGCGTTCTGAGGTCGATTTTCTTTTTGCTGGACGAAACACCCCAATTTCCAGGAGAAAAAAAAAAATGTTACCCTCGTCTGAGACGGACTAACACTGCCACGTTGTGAAAAAAGCCCATAAAAAGTTGTCTCGTCGTCGACGGGATTTGAACTCAAGTCTTTTCCACCCGGTGTGGGAAAGACAACGCTTCTACCAACTGTACTAACCACAAGGTAAAGGCTACTGAAGTTGCTAGAAACAATATTACAAACCACACGTACATTGTATCTCACTTGGTTTTTCAATATACTCGTTTTGCGTTGTATCAGGAAGTCACTGACAAGTGAATGGTTCGCTAATCTGCAGTTGTGCATTGTGGAGACACGGTTAGAACAAAGATACAAGTTTGAACCTGTGGATGTACATCGTTTATTTGCTCACTAGATCGCAAGAGCGTATCAGCGGTGTGTTGGCGCTACTTCTCGAAATGAAAGGCGTAAATTCTGTTGGGATAACAGAAATGAATGAAAGAAAGTAACGTGCGTTTTGAAATATCGCAATAGATTTCAAACCAGTAATGCCACAACGTCACAGCATTATGTGCCAAAATTTAAAGAAGAGGTTGTTGATCTGAAGATATTCATAAAAGGACTGGGCGTTGATGAAATAGTTAAACTTGTTTTTTTCTCTGATAATCTCCATTCACCTCTTATTTGAAAAGCAATCGCTACGAATTATTCTCCAATGAACTGCCAACAAAACAACTCTTTTAAATACGCGCATCGTCCGTTATTCGTAATAGTATTAGCCGTAAGGTTCCAAGTACCACGCTTTTGCTGAAGCAGCCAAATTTGCTGTACCCATTTATAAAATAATAATAAATAAATAATAAAACAATCTACCCGTTTTACTCCTCGTCACGTGCCTATCTAGCTAACTTTTCAATTTCCCCAAGCCTCAACTCCCACGGAGGAAACGTATTCCAGTAATTAATGTTTCGCTGGAAAAGAAAACTTGCCACAGTTCAATCTAAACCTCTCCACCCGCCGGAAATTTGAATTTGTGTCGCCTAGTTCATTTATAACAGTGCAGATTTAACCGTCATTTTACTTTCTCCTCTCAGAACCTTATACATCTCAATCAGATCTCCTCTAAGGTGCCTAGTTTCCAAGCTCTGCAGCCCACAAAATCCAAGTCTTTCTTCATATGGACGCCCTTTTGCCGATTTCATCAAGCGAAATGCCCGTCTTGGACCCTTTTGAGAGGCCCGGTATCTTTCTTCAGATGCGGCCTCCACTTCTGAAGGCAGTATGGTCTTACAAATGGCCTTTTACAGTGGGATTACGACCTCCCTATCTCTCTCTACAAGGAAATGTTCGATAAATCATCGATTAGATACCGTAGGCCATTTTGGATTCTGTCTGCAATGATTGGAGAACTCCATATCAGATATATCATCCTTTCTTCCCCCACTGTTTTCAGTTCAACTGCACCAAGTGGGTAAAGTTACTTTGTGGTTGCTATTCCTCGCACTTTGCTACATAAAAACATAGCTAACGGCAGCCTCCTTACAGTTGTTAATTGTCTCTTCTAAGGTGGGTTTGGTTTAGTTTTTAATGGCACATCCTTTTATATCTTTATTGCAGGCAGTGAATGGTTACATGGATGTCTGATGCAATAATACCCATAGCAATGACAATGCAAGGGTTAATGACCTATGGTTTTTTGAAGGCCATAATGCAACCAAGTCCAGCATGGAGGCAGACACTCATCACTAGTCCACGGGGTCTGGGTGGCTGTAAGTGCACACAGTTCGCTTCCGCTTCTGAAATGGCAGGAATCTTCCGAGAATGAGGACATTACTTACCAGTTAAACTTTTGGAAATAAAGGAAATTGAAAGCGAAATTTACATAGTATGATCACAGGTACCTTAGTATCGGATGAACACTGTACGCCTGAGACTTCTTAGTTTATCACCTGTAATGTCATGGGGAAGATCACAGATCAATTACCTATAAATGGTGTGTTTAGCAATACATCTCTGTCCCCCATTTGTTTAAGTACGATGTTTTGCACGTTTTTTTTTTTTTTTTTTTTTACATAAAGATGTGCGAATTTCTCTTGGCCACATTCTCCAAAAGAAGAAGAACAGGACGAACCATGTTTGCTGTAAGATACCTTTACAAGTTTTTTTCGATTTATAGGCGTTTCCTGATAAATATTCCAGGTTGGTAACGGACTCTCTCTCTGTATATATGTACTTGAGCGCGCTTTCATTTATGCTTTCACATCGCCCCCTCGCGAACAACGGCTGGACTTCATCTGCGTTAATAGCATTAACGGAAGTCGAAATTAGATTATTGCAAAATTACTCCTTCGTTCCCTCCTGTGTACTGAAGACAAGGAAGTGCGAGAAGACCAATCTCTTCACATCATCGCGGCCCTTTCCAAATGAGCTGCTCGCGCTGCAACCACTCGCCACTGGCGACACTCAACGACTTTCTGCCGCAGTCCGCTAAGCCAAAGTGCAGGCTGCTGTCAACGTGTCAGGATAGGCCGCTCACCGTAGACTGACATCTCTCGCGTTCATCGAGGCGAAATGAGTCGCCTTTAGAAGCCCCCGCACATAGAGATAATTACCGTCTAACGGGGAAGTCGGGGACATGAGCGGAATTTGAACGGGGCTGCTATCGACAAGCGGTAGTGTCTGATTTAGCAGCTCGGCTTCACTCCGCTTTACTAATAGCGATCTATGACGCGGGGTCGTCAAGAAGGGAGGGGGACGCGCACTTCATATTCTCACATATGCCAAGGGCTTTCTATTATAATGATAGAACTAGTTAATATTGATTGCGGCTGCGTTTCTCTTAAAAATTGGGCAATTTTTATGTGTTGCTAATGTACGTGTGACACGTCGGAGAATAAACCAAATCGGTGGCCACAACAACAGCGCAATAACACGTTCCTTTCTTTGCAGAAAATAGTGCACAAAAAGTGCGCAATTTCCCCTGATTTTTCTGGAAGCGTTTCGGCGAATTATAATACTCTATTGCGCGTTGTGTGGGGTGAAAAACCTGCAATGACTCGAAGGGAATTTAAGCCGTAAAATGCATGCGTTTATTTGTGGTTTGACTGGGTACGCGTGCTATGTCCAAAGCTTCTCTCACAAAAATTCCGAATTTTAACAGTCGCACTTTGCAGGTTTCGCCAAGGCACTTCCCTTCCTTTGAAGACAGAGTAACAGAACTCTAAAGAGCCCAACTTCACCGCAAACCTTTGTAGCGAAGCACCCTGGAATCAGTTAGCGGCTGTGCTCGTGAACAGCTCTTCTTACCCTCTGATGAGGAGACTGAACCACTGAGAGGAGGTAAGAATTTAATCATAATGTTTCTGACTGCTTCTCTCATGTGGGAGCTACTTGCGTTATCATTACGAAAGCAGCGTTCTGTTATTTGGCTTCATTTCCTTCATCTCCTTGCCGAACTCATTCGGTCTACGACTATTACTGAAGTCTGTTTTGATTCCAAAGAGCTGTAGGTCTTTGCTATTCGTTCCATTCTCTTTGCTATTTGTTCCATTCTCTTTGGTATTCGTTCCATCTCTTGAAAACTTAGTATGCGCTTCACTCTGTCGATTGCTAAAGGATTTATACTTTCCTCACACTAAATTTCTCTCTAGACAATCTTCCACCAGTTGTTTGCATTTGACATTTCTAAGATTTCTGAAAACTGCAGATGGAAAAAAGCACTTTCGCCAATATAATAAATATTCATTTATTGCATATAACCAACATTAAACTGATCCTTAATGTTTTAAGGTATCTTCCAAGTTTATTTTATGTAATTTGTGACTGGGTATTAGCAGATTAACTGTATATAACACAAAACGGTATATAAATTCACGCCGACCGGGCTAGCCAGGTGGGTAAAGTACCTGCCTAGCAACCCAAAGGTCACGGGTTCGAATCCCGCCTCGGGCTTGGATCAGAGTACTGCAAAAACCTTGGGAGGTGCACTATGGCCACAGAAGCCGATGCGCCAACAACTACAAAAAAAGAAAATATATATATATATAAATTCACGCCCAGAAAAATACATCACCGCTGCTGCTGATTCTCCACTGCTGTATGCCACCCTGGAGCATGTAGCATCTAAGGATGGCAGGTGCTCCCACTGCAATAAAACCATTCTAGCATCTCAAGCGGCTACCAACGAGCACAAGCTTCCCTCCTTCCAGCATACAGCAGCAGCAGCAATGTCCAACTCCTCAAACTGTATTGTAGTGTGGTGACTGATAATTTGCCATTTGACTAACATGGCAATGCCCATATCTAGATATGGGCGGCTGTCATTTAGGGCGTCATAATTTCCATCATGAATTTCCTCTTTGCCGTGAAGGGATACACTTCAATGTAATATGTTGTTATAGCAATAAAGATTTCGCTAACTATGGACAAAGAACAAACCAAATATACAATTATTACAACTCGATATTCCAATATTGGTATTCGTATTTCGTAGAAAATTTGCCAACCACAGACGACTTTTCTAGCAAGTGGACAAAAAATATATAAGAGGTTGTTTTTTAAATTCTTTCTTTATTTATTTATTTATTTGGTCAAACAGACTGGTTGGTTGCTTCGGCGCATGGACTGCATTCTTCACAGCGCTCCAGGTAAAACAGAACAAGAAGAGGAGAAAGCAATAAAAAAAAAAAAAAAAAGCAGCCCGGCAATGAAACATTTAATCCTGTACTAAACTTAATAATTCAGTGCACGGTTAAACAACAAATAAAAGATATCCGAAGGTTACTATGATTCACTGACAATGACTGAAATCTTTCGAATGAGTATTACAATTCAGGAAAGAATTTGCCTGCGCTTCACTAAAATTACTTTACAGTTAGGAAACAAATTACGAGTTGTGCGGACACAAGCGAACGTTTCCAGATGTTCCCCTCTCCCCTTCTTCCATTAAGCTTCCGTGGCAGTGGATACAGTGAACTATTTATAAGGGGCTTTTTTCTCTTGGGGCTGTAGTTAGCTTTCCTCAGGGGGGAGGAGGAGATGTAAGGTACTGATGAGAAGGTATCTGATTCTTCCTCGTATTCAGAGAAAACGTGGTCTGGAATCTGGCTGCTTGCCGGAGTGAATCAGGGAGTGCCAAGAAGCCGCCAGTGGAGCCAAGCAAGAAGCAGACTACTGGCCTCTTGGAAAAGAGTTAAGCTAATGATTTCTTCGTTCCACTAACCTTGGTGAAGCACACTAGCTATAATCACCATTCCACCGCATATGGTTAAAAGTGGTCTGGGTTCGAACCCTGAAAATGATGCCAGGAACTGTTATGGACTTTTTTCACAACGTAGATGAGGTAGGCTGTCCCAGGCAAGGATAACATGTTTTTTCCTTTTCTTTCAGTAAACTTTTTTTCTTCAGCAAACAACCAAATCAAACCAAACCACACACATACATACACAGAAATTCTCTCAACCCGTGGAGGAGACAACTAGAGTGATCCCACTTCCTTATCATTAAACCAGGATACCAATTTTCTTGGTTACTTTTGTTTTAGAGTAACCTCTGAACTATCCTTTTATTGTGAATAAATTTCGCCCCTCACACAATTTATTCCTAACTCTTAAAATTGTTTCCAAAGTATCACCATTCCAGAAGCAATTCTTTACTTATCTCGACATAATCAGCCGTTTTGCTACCTCAGCTAAGAGAGAATTCTGCTTCAAGCCTTTATGCAATCCTCCACCCTAAAATCTTCTAAATGAACTGTGAGACGGAAGTGTGGCGTTGCCAAAACATACTTACTCCCCTGACAAGGGCAATGCTCTTTTTTTTTTTTTTTTTTTTTAAATCTGTGAGGACGCGTCACAAGCTTGTACATGATAACAGTCCACATTGCTCTCAAAAGTTAACTTTAACTATTTTCTACACCTGGCCAATTAAACTGCCTGCACGATTTATGCTTAAACCAGCGACGGATAAATACTTTTAAAACGATAAAAACATTCGTATAACTTTTATCGTTGAACGTTCAATGAACCCATCTTTAGTCTGCAGACCAAAGCTTTGGCAACCCCTCCCCCCTCCATCTCTTACATCATACAATATCAGTGATGACCTCTTCTGGTTATGATGGAATCCTGACGAGATTCAATATTCCGTACATTAGTATTAGCAATCGCCAAATGGTGCAAGGAACCAATAAAAAAATTTAAATAATAGTTTTTTAATAAAAATATTTAAATAATAGTTTTTTAATAAAAAAATTTAAATAATAAAATAAAATAAAATAAATAAATAAAAATAAAAAATAAAATAATAATAAGAAGAAAATTTTAAAAAAAAATAAGAGAAAAGGAAATAGACAACCTCTGTGTTTCCCTCCCCCTCCATCGCTAATTATCCAGCTGACCTCTGAATTTCCCTAAACTGTCAGCCTCTACACCCATGTAGGTAACTTATTCCAGTAATTTATAACTCGCTGGCTAAAATAAAACTTCCTGCAATCCAGTTTAAACACTCCCCCATAACTTGAAATTATGGCCCCTTGTTCTAGAATCATTTATAACCGTGAAAAATTCATCCTCATTCACTTTACTTTTGCTTCTCAGGGCCTTAAACACCTCAGTTAAGTTTCCTCTAAGGTGTCTTGTTTCCAAATTCTGCAACCCACATATTCAAAGTGTTTCCTCATATGGATGCCCTTTTGCCGATCTCAACAGGCGATTACCCGTCTTAGGACCCTTGTCACAATGTTTTTCTTTAGGTGCGGTCTCCATACATGAACACAGTATTCCAAGTGTGGTTTAACAATAGCGTATATAATAGGAGTATGAGGTCCTTATCTCTAATAGCAAATGTTCGATAAATCATCGATCGCACACCACGACCTTCCTTGAAACCAGTCTACAATGCTCTCCGAGCATTGTAGACTGATCCCAATACAATCCATTCAATGTCTCCTGTGAACTGTCAAAAGGACGTCAGAAGGATTTTAAACAATTTTTATGCTGAGAAAACTCCAAGCCTCGATGGTATTTCTCCACTTGTTCTCAAAAACTGCGGCCCTGAGCTTAATCTTGTTCTGTGCCACCTTTTTCCACTTTCTTATTCCAAATGGGTTTTCCCTTCTGCTTGGAAATTTGTTCATATCCAGCCAATTCCTAAAAAGTGCGACAAATCCCTGCGATTCAATTGTCCTCCCATTTCACTTGCTTCTACCCTTTCTAACGTAATGGTTGGTTTCTAGATATTTTTTAGAAACCTTCTAAAAAACTAAGTTTAAGATTTGGCGGTTACGCCAACTCTTAAACTATCTAGAAACCTTCCGTCTGATCAATGATCGCCAGTATGGATTCCGTCAGTGTCGATCCACTGGTGATATTCTAGCTGACGTTACATATCTGTGGAAAAATTCAATGGAAAAGTTTTGTGAAACTCAAGCAGTTGCTTTTGACATTTAAAAGGCTTTTAACCGTGTTCGGCATAAAGGTCTTCTAAATGTTCCATCTTATAGTTTGTTTTTGCAACTGTTTTTTTGTAATTGGGTATAGAGTTTTCTTTCTGACCGCTCACTGCATGTAGCTCTGCGTCTTCTGTCTTCTCCACTAATACTGGTTTTCCCCAAGGTTCTGTTCTTTCTTCCACTTGAAAAGAGTTGTCCACTTTTACATTAATGACCTCTTTTTCCATTGACCAGAACTCCTATCCATAGTTTTGCTGATGATAGCACATTTCATGCCATCTTTCAGTTTGAGAAACTTTATCCTGCAGAAACAGCTTCAACCTCTCGAATATCCGCTACCAGTTCCTTAAATGCTGACCTTCAGGTGATTCTGCAGTGAGGAAAAGATAACTTAGTTTACTTCAATCCTTCTAAAACTGGGTCCTACCTTATATCTCACAAAACGGATTCTTCTGCTCCTATGCTCATCTTCGATGACGCTCTGATTTCTTGGCAAGCAATATTATAAAGGCATAAGTACATTACAAATATTGCTTCCTCTGCGTATAAAACTGTCTCTTCCAAACAGCTGATCACTCTCTACAAATCGCAAATCCGCCCTACCATGGAATATTGTTCCCACATCTGGGGTGGTGCCCCCAAAACCTCTCTCAGGCTTCTTGATTCCATTCAGAAGAGGGCAGTTAGGTTAATTAATGATTCATCTCTAACAGAGTCTCTCCACTCGCTTTCTCATAGACGCACTCTTTCTGCTGCATGCGTCTTCTACAGATACTTCCATGGGCACTGTTCTTCTGAATTGGCTTCTATAATTCCCGCTTTCTCTTTCAAAACAGTCCGAGCACGTGCTGCAACCATTCAAAATCCTTTTACTGTCCAACTGCGAACTCTCAGAACCAACTTCTCATCTTCCTCGTTTATTCATTCAACTGCCGTTTTCTGGAACAACCTTCCTTCTTACGTATTTTGACATCTGAAAATTGCGAGTTCTAATACCTCTTGCGCTTGGGTTTCTCATAAACAAAACAGATATATAAAATTGGGATTCTGAATGGTTTACGGTCCATAAACCGTTCAGATGTCTGTTAAAATTAAAAAAAACAAAAATCACTCTGGAGGTTTCGATGTTAAAAAATAATAAAATTAATAAATAAAAGGTATATATCTAGAAAATGTATCATTTACACTAGGTGCATGTTCGCTTATTGCGAATTTTTTACCATTGAAAACTCCACAGTCTTTTTTTTTTTTTTTTTTTAAATTCTAATAGCCATAGTTTAGAATGGCATAGCGCATGTTTAAATTTTTTTTTTCTGAGTCGATCTGGGGAAGATATCCTAAGAACACAGGTTTCACTAGTTTGACTTTCAAGATATTAAACATTAATCATGAATTACAAATTGGTGTAATGCAATTTTATTATCGAATTTATTTCGCAGAAATATGACTGCGTAAAGCGGGCTATAAACGATACGAAACACACAACACAAAAACATTAACAGTGTTAGTGTTGGTCTACTACATCAATCAAACCAATTATTCAGTTGTCAGTAGGTAGTGTGGCGCAGTGCATGCGAGCATTGTCAACGCGTCAGTTGCGTGAGTTTCAGGTTCCAAGACGACTGCCTCGTAGTTTACAGAATGTCATTTGTCGAATTAATCTATGAGGGACACTACGAATTTGTTTACTGCCTAGTAAACTAGTGATTTTAATATATAGAATTCAGAATTCCATAACTGTTGTTCCGCAGATGAGCTGAAAAATTTCCAACTCCGCAAATGGTGCGAGTGCCAAATCGTAAAATATTGCTGCTGTGGAGAGAGAGAGGACTGAGAGAAACAGAAAAATCTGGAACCATTACAAGTCAACCCTGATAGAGGGAGATTTCTACAAAATGCAGCTGTTGCGGGGCAAATATTTCGTGCTGTTAGGTTTCTCTTACCACATTACCATTTCCATTTATTTGTACACAAAAATACATTAATATACAAAACTTACAAAATATATATATACAATTTTATATACATTAACATTCTCGTTATACATATATAAAATACTATATTATATATGACCTCCTGGTGCATAGCATTCGTGTATCCCAGAATCAAGGGTGGCTCCTAGGCAAAAGTCCATCTCCACCTACTTCATCTGTACAAGCCATAGAACCTCTACGAAATTGGCTTAAATAACATGTGTGCGGTATTATACCACCGCCGATACAAGGCAGCTGCTACCTGGTGCCTTTCTCTAGGCGCGGATTTACATTGTCTGTAGTGCAATACCAGTGGGTGCACATCTAGCTTCCAGATTACCCTGACCTCGGAGCGAGCGAATAATTAAATAAAATGAAATAAGAAATGAATGAAAAGTGAACCACTAGTGAAGAAAATTCCACAAATTATCCTCAGTCCACCAAGAAACAGTAATTATTATATAAACAGATATATACAGCAACTTGTTTTAAATGTGCTCAGAGTCTCAGAATTCCTCAGAATCCGGAAAACAATATATAATTAGTTCACATACAATAGACTATGTTTAACTACAGAAATACTCTTCAAAGAAAGACCACCTCCACATTAAATTAACAGCACTATCTAGTCTTTCCGCTAGAACTTCCAAACCTGCTGACATCTTGTCAATAGCAATTGACCTAAATCACCATTGATTAACATAAATCAACACAATAATAATTGACAAAAATCAACACAATAACAATTCACGTAAATCTTCCGTTTCCACATTAACCATTTTTGTCTTTTTGTGAAGTCAGTTCCCAGGAGAAGCTGAGGTTCTTAGCTGAGTCCTCAATGTAAAGACAGTTCTCGAGAAGGTTTGCGGAACTGTAAAGTTATCATGATCTTCAACTAGGATATTTACATTGGTCTCTAATAGGTTTGGAACCACAGACATTAAATAAATCCACTGTAGGTTGAGAGTACAATGGACAGTTCAAAAGTACATGAATCCGATAGAGACCCAATTGTACGTCCACAGTTGGCTGACAGTAAACAGACGCAATATAAAAACTTATGAAAGGTGTGGAGATCATTAAACAGGTCATAGTGTCCGTATACAGTAATGTTGGTAACCATCAGATCATTATTTAAAACAACTATTGCACTTTTTGGAGGTTTTTCAAGGGAATGAATAATTCTTGCCGAGGTTTGAAAACCCATAACTTTATGGGCCCCACCTCCTACCTGCAAAGAATGGAAGGGTTCCTGTTTGCAAATAAAGTCAAAAGTTATTTTCAAATGCCGATATTCTAATCTCATCCATTGCCACTCTTGAGTGCTGACCATTTATCTGAAGAACTTTTACACCCTCATATATAACATCACCCAAAATTGGATTCTTATCAGCCACTCTGTCACTGAATTTGAACCATTATCAGTCATGTTTTGTTCTACTGTCCGTAAGCTGTACCGCTTTCAAGTATTCTGGACACTTAACATCCCTTACAGAATGATTATAATCTCTACCACGTCTCTTACAGTTGATACATTTTGGAGAATCTACTTTATGGGGACACTCTCCATAGACATGACCACCCTCTGCACAGTGTCCACAAGAAACTGCTTTATGGGAACAAAATTGGGCCGAGTGGCCATACCCCAAACAACGGAAACATTTGCTTACAATCGTAAACGTACGGAATCTGTGTAATGTGAATCCAAGATAAATTCTATCACTCCCCAGAATCCGTCTGCTTTTTAAGACCCGTCTGTTTTTTTGGGAAGACAGGGCTTCTTGTGTCCGTGTTGCCTTCTGTGTACAGATCTAAGATTGGCTCATCCAGGATGGTATTGCCATCTGTACCCATATTCGTTAAGTTTAGCTGAGTCTTCTACATTGGGACTGCTATTTTAGTTTTTATGAACTATGGCACCAAATGACTGAATTTTGCGGCCATTTCCTGCACACCGCACCTATTATTCTGACGCTCAATTCGCTTTATATTTCTTGTGTCTCATTCTTGGAGAATCGACTTTTTACACTTAGTGCGTACTCTTGAGTTGGTTGCTTTCAACACACCTGACCATGCTCAAGAAAAAGCACCTTTCTGAAAATTGTATAAATCACCTGTGTTCCCCACAGCCGTATCGAAATGAAAGCGCAAAGTATTTACGAAGGAACTTGGGTTCACAGCATGTAACGACTGACAATTGCATACCGTACGTCTGTCTGTTGATGCCAATTGCAAAAGGTTTCAAATTTTTTGCCAGTCGCTATAGATATTCTATACTGCAAATATCAAGAAGCTCAACTGTTATTTGTTTTTTGGGCAATTCTTTAATTATAATTATTTAAACAACCCTTTTACCAAGTTGTGGAAGTTTTTTATTAGACGATTCTTCCTCCATCCCCGCCCTCAAGCAAGTTGTAGTACCTCAGTATCTGCGCGGAATTCTGAAAAATCGACGATGGTGCAAATAAATCGTTTTGTATCGAAATTTGGCAGGGAGCCACACGTCATTTAACTAGTCCAGCTCTTCCATGGGATGGGATTCAATCAGTTATAAATGTACATTCCTTCTCAATCTGCGGTCGAGCTTTATTTATGATTCATTAACCAATAGAAATAAAAGGAAAGCTTTTAACCCCGTCCCTTAAGCTGACATCTCAACGGTCACTAAAAGACATCTTTCTTCATCAAAGGCTAACCGGGCATTTCTATTTCGGGCACGATGATTTTCCTTTTCTTACTGCCCACGATACACGAATAGCCACCACACACAGACTTTTAAACAATCTTCTTCACAAAGACATTAAGTATATCTTTCCCACACTTACTTCAATAACTCCTATATGCACATGTCCATTAATATGCAGCATATTCAAGTGAGCAACCCTCCCCACTCGGAAATTCTTCTTAACACTTGATTGCAATGTCCCATCTCATAAATGTTTCCTGCTGAAATGTGAGAAAAAGAGTCGGTTTTATTTAAACAAAGAAAAGCGCAAGGTACTAACACAATTAATGAACCTCGAATGACAAACCAAACTAATGTACAATTAATTAAATCTTAAGCTCGATGTTATTACGAAAACTATAAAACAATTGTACAAGGTTGGCATCGCCTCAGACTCTAGTAGCATTGAGATGTATAATATTTTAAAAATATGAAAGCGATTTAATTATGTTTCGTAAATATGGATCGGATCCACTTCTGGTATTCTTCGAGCAGCGTAGTAAAATGCAAGGTTTTAGGGGTACAGCATTTTTCTCGTGAAGGCGTGATTATCCGAGAGAGACTGCTAACGCACTCGTATAGCAGCCAGGTACTTGATTATCAGATATTGATATAACAGCCAGTTAGTACAGAAGGGGGTCCAAGCTCAGTAAACTTAAGAGGTATACAATAAAGAGTTCTTCAAGCTCATTTTGAAGGGCTTGGATATTTTCTCAAATTTAGTCATTTCCAGATTTATGAGTATAGTAGAGAGAAATGTCTAAGGTACACGGAATGAGAGAGAAGAATGTAGCTAGCGAATAACCTTCAACTCAGTTTTACTCCACTATGAAATGCTTTAATAAGCAAACGTTTATATTATAAAAAAATAATAAAAAAAGAAACAGTAATGGAAAAAAAACTGTTATTGAAAAATAGTCCCATCTAGCAAGGTAGAACTCTCTATACCGCATACTCGTACATCTGTATTAATATATGACACCAGCAATGATGTAGGGACCCTTTTTACATAAATAATTAATAATAGGGGGGGGAAATATTTTTTAGATGCAAACCGTTGAGGTCCAGAATTCTCCACCTATCGTATTTTACTGTCCATGCATTGAAATACCGCAAAAGAGACAAGGTTTGACCACCTAGAAATTTAATCATTTAAGCATCCCTTTCAATACAAAAATTTCAGTTAAAACTCAACATTTCTGAGCTCACCCACTTTTCATTATTATAATTTTAATATAATCTGAATTTCTAGCATTGCCCGAAATACAGATATCATTCATTCATTCATCCTTGCGCCTTGTGGTTATAATGCCCTAAAATACAAAATTATAAGGTTCCGTTACCACGCCAAAATAATTCTAAATAACAAGTATAACAAAGGACAAAAATACTCGTATATGTGTGTATGTTTTACACACATACTATAAACTCCATTAAGAGTACCCGAGACAATCATTTTTGGATAAAATCTAACTGCATGTGTAACGCTCATTCAAATAGTTAAAAGAGGTACGCCGCTTTTGTAAGTTGCTTTTAACTATTTGAATGAGCTTGAAATAACAAAAAATCTGTAAGTTGACTTGTTCTATATCAATCCAGGGCAAGCTCCGTACGGTTCCAGCTCAGACTAGATCCATGTTTTGATTCAGGCTTAATTTGATTTATTTGTCCCTTTCTATACCATGAATTTTATCACATCTTACTGGGTATTATTTGCCAGCCGTTTTGGCTAAGAATAATTTTCCCCAATTCCAGTATCGCCTTGTATCCAGCAGAAACAAATTCAAATACAAAAAGAAAAGAAAAAAAAATCATCTGTTGTACCCGAAGCAGGACTGGATGAGGATTATACTTCATCACTGATGAAAAATGTAAAGAATCTGAGTACTGTATGTAATACACCTTCGATATTTGTAAGTTTATATGCCATCCAAGGTTATCTGTATGACGTAAATGACGTAAATTGAGACTGCGAGGAGATTCCCCCTTGGATTGGAGAAGGGCTAATGTTTCTCCAATCCACAAAGGTGGTGCTGAAGTGGCTTATTAGTTGAGCAACTAATAAGCCAGTGAGTTTGACTTGTGTAGTGAGAAAGATCGTGGAGTCTGTCGTTATGGATGCTATTCAGGACTGTCTCCACATATGAACGTCTTGAATAGATCCTGGCACGGGTTCGTTGACGGGAGGTTATGTCTGCACAATGTGCAAATTGCTATAATGTAACTATTAAACAGTTGGATGCAGGAAACAATTTTGATACTGCCTACCTATACAGGGTGATTCAGGAGGAACAGTAAATATATTTTGGGAGGTAAAGTATCGATTATTCTTAGGAAAAAAATGTGTCCAATCAATTCTCAATGGATACGGAGATACAGATGTTTGAAACTGGCGAGCACAACTCTCTGAATCAGATGTGACCAAAAAGCAGTCATAACCTGCGTCAGGTTATGACTGCTTTTTGCTGTTTGTTAAGAACATCTTCACACATGATCAGTATGCCGATATGGCGTTTGTCTACGGTTTTTGTGGTGGAAGTGCTACTGCTGCTTCTAGAGAATACCGTCGGAGGTTTCCTAACCTCAGAATACCGGATTCAAGACCGTTTACACCAAACTGCGTGAGACTGGTACAGTTCGCAGCGCTAATATTTCTTCTGAACGTGCAAACGAACAAAATGTGGATGAAACAGAACACATTCTTCAGTGGGTAGAACGTAGTTCTACTATTAGCGCACGAAGAATTTCTACGCATATAGGGTGTTCCACAGACAAGAGTAAGGCGAACATTACGGGTCGTATCCATTTCACATACAGTGGGTGCAACACCTTCAACCTGGAGACGCCGCCCTGCGATTGGAATTTTGTTCAGCGGTGGGTAAATGCTAATCGACGATTAATTCCATTAATACTGTTCAGCGATGAAACTACTTTTACCCGTGACAGTATCAACAACGCCCGTAACTTTCTTATGTAGTCAGGCGAAAATCCACATGCCACCGTAGAAACAAATTTTCAGCATTGTCTCTGTGGTGCGGTATCATCGACAATCAGTTGATTGGACCTGTTGTGTTACAAAATCGTCTTCCAGGCACATTTGCCTAGAATTTCTGCAAAACGAACTGCCGCTACTATATGTTATATATATATATATATATATATATATATATATATATATATATATATATATATATCTTTATTGCAGGCAGTGATTGGTTACATGATTGCCTGATGCAATAATACCCACAACAGCGACAATGCTAGGGGTTCCCTTGGCTACAAGGATTGGTATGTACTTCCTGCACATTATACCAGTCTGGTGATACAATATCTAAATCGAACTTTCCCTGAACACGATGGATCGGTCGCGGTGGTCCGTTCATTGGCCACCAAGATCTCCACACTTTATTCCATTAGATTTTTGCTTGTGGAGATGGATGAAAAGCGCAAAAAAAAAAGAAAAGGTGAATACAAGAGAAGAATTCCTCCCCCTCGCATTTTGGATACTTCTTCCCTCAAAGGAACGCCAAGCAACCTCAGAAGAACCACACGTCATATTACTACAAGAGTTGCAAAGTGCATTGAGGTTGGTGGTGGGATTTTCGAACATTTATTGTGAACTGTAAAAAATATTTCATTTTTTTGTGTTTTGTGCATAAATAATAAGTCATTTATCGTTCTTTAATACCTCTCATAATAGCTTTGTGCACGCCAGTTTCAAACAGCTGTATCTCCGTATCCTTTGAGAATTGGACACATGTTTATATGAACTTTTTTACTCGGAATTAAATGTTTCAGTAATAAGAGAGGCAATCTGACTGACTATTAACTGCAGGGACCCATTTTTTTCCATAATCTACATAAATGCGTGTACGCATGGTTTTCAAGCATGGTGTTGCTGCTTCTTTTTAGAACTTATTCCATTATCACAACGGTTATCCACAACCTAACATCAAAAAGCCATTCTTTTATTCTTTTTTTTTCCACTCTCGTCTATCTTCCCAATCTCCGTCCACCAGTCCTCTTCTATTCATAGCTGTTCTCACACCCTCTATCCACGTCCCTCTTGGTCTTTCTCTCTTTTTCCTTCTCTATGGCATCCATTCAGTGGCTCCTCTGGGCAGACTGTCGTCATCCAGTCTCTTTTACATGGCCAAACCACTCCAATATTTTCTCCTCTATTTTATAAATGATAGTTTTTTGGACGTTCATTGTATTCCCTACCACGTCATTTCTAATTTTTTCACAACGGTTTTCAGTTCTAGACTTTCTTGCCGATCTTCGCCAAAAGTCCATCTCAACGGCCAGTAGTTTATTTATTTTTTGTCTTTCAGTTAAGGTCCAAGTCTCGCATCCGTATAATAAAGCACTTTGTAATATTGCATTATATATACGATGTTTAGTTTTATTAATGATGTTTTTATTCCATAACACAGAATTGAGCATTCCTATGACCGTTCTACCTTCAACCCAGTCTTCTCTCAATATCCTGTCCAGGTGATCGATCCGTCAGCCTGAATAATTGCACCCAAGTATTTAAATTGCTATTCAGTTTTCACCTGTATTCAATCTACACCCAGAACATCCTCACTTCGATTCGTGTACTCTGTTGCATTAGCATTAGTAGAGGCATTTGATGCAAGAAAGCAAGCTTATGCAGCATCAGCCAAAAAAAAAAAAAAAAAAAAACCCACTTCCACTTCACCCCTCTGTTCGTTCGAAATACCTGTCCAGCTGAGCCTTAAACTTATTTAGGCTATCAACCTCCACCACAAGGGATGGAAGTCTGTTCCACCAACCAACCACCCGCTGGCTAAAGGCAAATTTCCGCACGTCTATCCTACATCTGTCTTTCCTCAATTTGAATTTATGCCCTCTCAGGTGATTATTCAGAACTTATTAAAATTAACTGTCAGTCCCCATGTTTTATGTTCTTCTAGTAACTTTCTGCCCACGTAGTTTACATCATCATCGCCCTGTGCTACCACAACTTGGTCGCCCGCAAATAGTAGATTGTTAAGGTACTTATTTTGACCCATTGAACTGCACTTCTGTGACCATGGTCTTAGAACAACTTCCAGGTATATCTTACACAATGTAGGTAACAAACAGCATCCTTGAAGTGGTCCTTTGGAAGTTTTAAATTTTCTTGATAGTTTTGGACCAATTTTAACACAGCATGTATTATTATTGTAGATCCTTCTAATTATATAAATTAATGGCCGGCTTACCGACATTTAAGTTGTAATGTTTCTTAAGAAGTTTTATGAACAAAGATGTCTACTTGGAAAACGGTAACATTATCAGATAATGACCATGGAAACCGGATAACATACCTTTAACTGAAATAATACCACTTGATTTTTCAGTATTGCTCGTTTACCCTTATCGACACCCGTTGGGATACTTCTTGGAGTGAAATTTTCACGTCCTCACAGAAATTATGCGTACAACTATTAGACATTACCCAATATGTAATCTTCACACATAATCCGTCCTGTCACTCATTGTGCTAGAGCCATACTTGTACAGGCTGTCTATGAATTATTCACTAGATTTTGAAGACCAATTAAAATTTTATTATAATAAATATTATAAAACGGTTTGCTGCATTTAATGAAGCAACTCAAATATTTTCTTAACGGAATTTCCTGTCGCACAACAGCACTTCAGTAAACCTCCACATGAGCAACTTTGGTAGTAAATAGCATGTCAAGATAGCAGTCACATGCAAGCTCCAGCGTGGTGCCCCATCTTGCTAATAAAACACATCTGGCTGCATATCTTCCAGCTGAGGTGCGGCATACAATTCGAGGGTATCTAGTACGGTGTTTTCGTGTAAGGAACATGCCCAATCCCCTGGCTGAAAGAGAGTGCGCACCACACGTTTACATTATCACGCTCGTGTTTACAAACTGGGTGGGGATTTTCAGATCCCCATATGCGAAAGTTGTGCCTGTTAACTTTACCAGACAGGTGGAATGTCGCTTCATCATTGAAAACGACATTTTCCAGAAAGTGTTCACCTTCTATATGGTTGAGAATGTGAACAGCGAATTCATCTCGCTGTGGTTTGTCGTGAGACTTAATTTCCTGGACTATTTGCACTTTGTAAATGTAAAATTTTAAACTTTTGGGAACCACCCTGTGCAATGTTCCTCGCTGTATTAGGTGGATACATTTTGTACTTCTGGTAAACACTTCCCGAATTTATGAAACTTTATCTGCAGATACACTAGGCTTACCTGCTCCTTTCTGATGCTACACACTGCCGGTTTCTTTAAACTGCTTCAACCATTGCCTCACCGATTGTTCCGTAGGTGGATTTTTCTGGAAATTCTCGTTAAAAACGTCTCTTTACGGTCACTGGAGATTTGGTATCCCAAAGCTACAGCACGCATATTGCTTTCACTTTTATTGTCACCATTTTTTTGCTGTTCTGTCACAATGCTTTCTGGGATCAAGGCTGCCAACCATTTAAAGATACCTCTATTACAATGAAATTTTAATCGAGCTTTATAATCAAGTGAATAATTTATAGACACCCAGTAATGTAGTATGCCGTTGTGGCTGTTTCTTATTGCGTTTTAACTGGGCTGATTTCTTCTGGCCAAACTAACTAGGCCAGTGTGAAACTCAACAAGAATGTTCCTAAGCTTTTTAACGGGATTTGAAAAAGAGAACAATTTTAACTGCTGAGTAAAGGGCGAGGTCCCCCATCCCCCCTTGTTCTTACATAGTTTCGTTTTACTCTGTATGTAACGTGGATGCGAAAAGCCTCCATCCTACATACAAAGGGCGCTTGTATTTATTTATTAATATATACAGACGTTTCTCACACACAGAGTACGCAGACCCTAAATAAAGGTGAGAACGCTAGGAGGTATAGAAAATACAAAACAGTAATAATCAATACAAAATTAGAATTAAAATATATACAAAATTTACATTAAGAAAACACAGTAAGGAGCAAATTCTTATAGATAGGTGGATTAAGAGTGAAATCAATATTGTAATTATTCAATATCTGAAGGAAACGAAACAGAGGACAACCAAGTAGGTGATGAGTACGAGGAACAGGCAGTGAGAAATTAATTTTATAACGAGAATTCAAACGGGGTATAGAGAAAGGTGTTTGTTCTAGAAGAGATGGAGAATCGATAACAGAGTTTATGATATTGTAGACAAAAAATGATCCATGCAGTTATCGTCTAGAGTGAAGAGGAATGATTCTGAACTGACCACAATGAGCTCCATGATTTCGAAGGTGAAAGGCAATGGGAATTCGATAGCGTAAGAATTTAATAAATTTAATTTTAATTCTCTCAAGTCTGTGAGAAAGATATTCCTGTTGTGGGGACCAGATCATATCACAATAATCAAAAATGGGATTCACTACAAGCATCTTCACTATAAGATGCTTGTAGTGAAGGATTATAACTTTGTCACTCTTGAAAACAGAAGAAGAACGCTTGATTAATCCAAGAAGGTTAGAAGTGTGAGATATTACGTGATCAACGTGGGAAGAGGGATGAAGGTCAGATCGAAATAGGACACCAAATCCTTGAACGAATCAGTACTTGCAATTAAAGAGTTTCCAATACAATAAATAGTAAAGATTGAGGGTTTAACTACACGATTCGAGCGAAAGCGACATAATTTACCTTTTAACGGGTTTAGAAACAAGTTATTTTTGTTGAGCCAGAGTTCATAGCTGTCAGTTGAAGAACAAATAACTTTGTAAAGTTTAATATCGTCTGCACAGAGTTGCCACTCAACATTATAAACAATAATGAAGAGCAGACCCAATGGTGAGCATTGAGAAAGGTTCACCCAATGGTGAACACCTTGCGAAACAGTAAACGGAGTTGATGAAGTACCATCAATTATTACGGATAGTTTACGATTTCTAAGCAGTGAATCAAGCAAATCTAGTAAAGGGGATCGTCGACCATAAGATGACAGCTTGAACAGCAAAAAATCGATGTGGACAGAGTCAAATGCATGTGAAATATCAAGGAAAAGCGAATCAATTTGATTTCCTTTGTCCAAATTAGTTTGTAGGAAATGAGAATTTCTTTTACGGTGAAATCGTGGATAGCACAGTTGGAATAATCACCGTTCTCCACAACGAGATAACTCGAGTTCGAATAGCATCAATTACCGAAGGAAGTTCTATGGGACTTTTTCGCAAAAAGGCTGAGGGAATTCGGGTTTTCGTTCAGAAACAGCAAATCGGCCACAGAACGCACGCAATTTACAGACCTATTATACACGGCGCAATATGGCCAAAATAAATAAAAAAAAAGTTGTGGATGCGCCTAAATCCAACCAACTAACTCATCGTTTACAGTGTGTTACAAGTTTTCAAAACGTTGCATTCACCTGTTGAATTCAGACATTGAACAAAAGCGGTACTTATCAAAACAATTCTCACATCTTGTTCTTTTACGTTTTATTGGCCTTACTTAACACTATGAAACGAAGGCCTTCCAGCAAGCGGGACGAAAATATTTAAAACAGTTTCCCCCTTTTCAGTAAAATACGAGTGTAGTTACCTCCCTTTTATTAAAAGCTCCATCAAAGATTATAATAAAGAATATTAACTGGCCGCTACACCCAAATCTCCAAAGAACCATTTAATACTAAGAATACTCTAACATTTACCAGTTTTTCTTGTCGGCTCTCGGAATTATTAATATTGATTGCGCAGGTATTTTTCCTTTCTGTTAATGGCGCTCGTCATATGGCTGCTAATGCCAACAGCATCAGAGAGCCGTCAAATGATATTTGCATGTGGAGTGAGCATTCCCCGGTATCGTTTGAAAAATGAAAGCAGTGATCCCGAAATATTCTCCTCTCGTGTACTCTTTTTTTATCCGCGTAAATCCGCCAGGAATTGTGATTTTGATTAGTGGACAAGAGAAAACAAATATTCGAGAAGTTGGTTATTGTTAAGAGGCCAATCTACACGCGAGGAACCGCTCTCCTTGGTTCTGCTCGCCTTTTGATTAACGACCTGTCACCGCTTCTACATTGCACGTAAAAATAAAAATCGGTGATAAATTTTTAAGACGTTATAAGTGACTCGGCCTGTTCTCTCTTTCTTTCAGCTTGGGAAAACAGATCTTATCAATAAAGTGCCCGAGTCATACCCATTCGAAGAGTTCCCCCCACTTTCCCCAGCGGAATGCTAGATTTCCGCAAGGCTCCGGTAGCCTGCGGTTAGGCGTCTCTTCTCTACTTGAGTGCAGCGTTTCAAGGAGGCGGGGTACGGGGGTTATGGTTTTATACGTAAAGAAGTTCTCCGCGACCTACAAAAAGTAGTGAGGACTAGCCTGTGGTTGTAGAGATGGTTAGATCATCTGATAGATCGCGCAACAAACAGTGATCCCCAACCCACCCCCTCTCAACAAATCTATTTTTACTACAGCCTGGCCGGTCCATAATGGTGGTAGTCATATTTTGAGCAAATACCGTTACTGTGTTGACGGACGACAATGGACGGACTTTCGTTCGCACTCGCAGTTTGTTTTTGAATGGATTTGTTGTGAAATATGTAAGCTCTACGACCACTCAGCAGCTGTCGCTCTCCTCCACGTTCTCTGGTGATTTATATCGCTTATATTGTTTATGAAACTGAAAGCAAAGCAGCCTCGATCGACTGGCAATCCGAGACTAAAGCTCGAGTTAAACAGAGAGAGAAAGAGAGCCATGTCACAGATATACTGTTTTTGCTGCTGCCTCTTGAAACAGATTCCATGTCACTTCAGTGCATTTAGCGCATTTTTATATATACTTTTCTTATATCGATGAACGTCGGGGACCAAATCTTGACAGTATTCATCGTCTTCTGCTTCCTGCACCGGTTTGCAAGAAGGCTTCTTCATACATTCTGGAAAGTAACCGCATTCTTTATTTTGAGAAAAGTGTATCCTCCATTCCTTCATCAAAATAACCACACTCGCATCTTCGTTACTCTGCATAACTGCATTCTGTTTGGTCACCATTTTCAGATCCTGAAAAAGTTCGTGGCTGTCTTTCGAAGAGTACACAAATGGAATGCCTGCCTATTGTCATATCTATTTGACAGTAAAATCCCAAATAAAGAGAAACTTTCATCTTTTATATATTGACCATTTTTAATTCTAAAAAAAAAAAATAAAAAAAAAATGTAGTTCTGTCCTATACTTGATGGGTTTCAAATTTATAGCGGTTAACTCCCTCATTTCTAATATAGTTGGGGAAGGCCATTACGTGGTTGTTATCCATTAAGAATTATTAATATGTATAATTAACCACTCTTTTACCACGTGGAGTTTTTAATATATATTTTATTAAGCATAGCCTAAAGTAATATATACAATTGGGTGACGTTTTCGGTATTTTGTCGATGCCCATCATCAAGACCGCGATGCTGACCGCTCTCAGACCTGAAGAGAAATGGGAATGATGATGAAAACAGCCCATTCCTCTTCAGGTCTGAGGGCGGTCAGCAGCACGGTCTGATGATGATGGGTATCAGCAAGATACCCGAAACGTCACATTATTGTATATATTAGCTTAGGCTATGCTTAATAAAATATATATTAAAAACTCCACGTGGTAAAAGACTGGTTAATCACACATATTAATAATTCCCTCCTTTCATTATGACACGGAACTCAGTTGAAAAGGGCTACCCTAGACAGCAGGTCAAGCCACGGACATCTTTTATTCGTTAACTTTACTGGCAGACCTTTCTCCCCCACCCCCCAGTTAAATATCGGTTTGGTTTATTGTTCTCAACAATAACACATTGCGATTGCAAAAGAAAGAAAGAGGGTAAACAGCTACTACGCAGTTCGCTCGACATATAATCGCTTGATCATAGAAATGATAGAGAGAAAAAATTCTCAACTTGCATCAAACGGAAGACGTGACCTTGTATATATTTCGCCATGTGATTCGTCCGTGGCGCACATATTGAACAGAAAGTCCGCTATCTCCCGGGCAACCCACAAACTTGTCCGCTGACCTCCGATCCGCGGAACAGTTTGCGTGCCACCGCTCTGTACTGAAAAAGTGTAGAGAGAACGAGGCTGAATTGGTTTCATCATCATGAAATCTTCCCCGAAATTGTCTTCAGTTTTTCGAAAAGAAGGGTTGCATTGAGTCATCAAGTGAATACGAAGGCTGGTCAATTGCGAGGTCATTTAACACAAAAAGATACTTCGAAAAGTGTTCTAAAAATAAACTTGACATCATCCTTCGTCTAAGAAGAAACTTGATGAATCTTGGGAAAAATAAATTTTCTGATTGCATTCCGAGGAGGCCATATAGGGCCAGTCAGGCGTACAAGACGGAGTATACAAGAAAATTGCAGTATTTATCGGTCACGTGAGCAAGAACCACGGTCGACTCGATCGCTTGTGCTACTGTACCTCTGCACTGGCCATTCGGATACGTCAACAGTTGCTTCATTAGTTGCCAGTAGTTTGCTTTACAAATTGCTGCTACTTATTGGACAAAATGTCTTCTACTATTCAATTTTTTTTTCAAACTTCAGTTCGACTCATTCAAAATGCAAAACAGTATTACTCATAGAGCTGTCGCTTTTCTGTTAATATGCTTTTGTTGGAGAACGGGGAGGGGGCTAACTTCAGAATGCCTTTTCGAAGAAATCTAGTGGTTGTTGCTGGAACCTTATTTGTTCAGCTGCAAACACGCGACACCAATCTGGGAAGGAGCGGCAGTGCGTAGCACACACTTCTTGATTAACTGGGGTTCGAGCCCGTCACCACCAAATACGGAGGATGCGGAAAGGTCATGAAATGACCACCGCATATTACCGGAGCAATATGGCCTTAGTTGCTAATGCTCTTGAAAACCAAATAAATAACAACAGCGGCACCAATCCTTGAGAAGCGTAACGCTGTCTTGGTGAAATTAAGCCCGCTGACCTGTTAGACAGATGTTCACGTTTTGGAAATATTGCTAGCTTTACTTAATTCAATACAGTAGTAGAGTACCTTCCTCAAATCCCAATGCTTAGTTGCATCACTCCTCCATTATGTGATGCCAAGAGTTTCAGCTTGGACTATATCCTGATTTAGTGATTTGATGGACTGTGGTGACGGGTGGACTTAATTTCGTTTATCTCGACTTGCTGCTGAATAGTTATATGCTAAGGTGCTAACGTCGATTCTTCTTTCTGGTTGCATCTTCTTTAAGTCTGAACTTCATCAATGTGCACTTTTTATAACTGATGGCGTTTTAGTGAGCTTCCTATCTAATGGGGTTATAGTTCCTGAGCGCCTTTTACTGGACTAGACTAACTGGATCTGTTTTTTAAATGTATTTATTTATGTATACTGTATAAGTAGATTCATCTGTGTCTAAGTACGGTATTGTATGATATAGCGTGGATATCAATTTTTGGCAGGGAACCCTAGACACGACTCTCAATACTGATTACACTAGTCTAGCTTTGTTATTTTGGTTTTTTAGGAGCATTAGCAACTAAGGCCATATTGCTTCGGGGATATGCGGTGGTCATTCCCTAACCTTTCCGCATCCTCCGTATTTGGTGGTCACGGGCTCGAACCCCGGTATAATCAAGAAGCATGTGATACGCACTACTGCTCCTTCCCACCTGGCTACGGAGGCGCCACACTAGTCTAGCAATGCCTATTAAATGATGGCTATAGCTAATGATAACCCCTCCACCTCGCAATGTCACCACAGCTGTTTCGTATCCCTAGGTTTCTTAATAAGCCGATGATAATAATAATAGACCCCAACCCACTGGCTTTACTAGGACCGCGCCATAATAACGGATAGGACAATCCCGCACAACAGACTGGAAATTACCCTTGTGGACAAGAAGGAAAAAGCTACCTATCTAATTGACATAGTAGTGCCCAATACTGGCAACTTCCAGAAAACCCTTGAAGAAAAAAAAATCAATCAGTAGACGAACCTAAGGCAGGAGATCGAAATGATGCGGAATATGCAACAAGTACCGATCAACCTGATCATCGCGTCAACCACCAGTATGGTACCAAAGACCTTACATAATAGCCTAGCAGCAATAGGCATCCCAGAGAACACCTACAAGGAACTCCAGAAAGTCTCAATCCTGAACACCTGTAGGATAGTCAGAGAGTTCCTCGACCAACAATAACCCCAGATATAATCGCACTGCGTACTTAGTAGCAATACCTGTCACGAAGTGGAAACCCCTAATCAGGGAAAAATAATATAAGAGCAACAATAATAATAACCATCAGCTTGGGAAAGAAGGCTACAACAGAAGATAGAAGAGATAAGGGTGAAGACAGGCCAATACTAAATGCCAATACTGACCCACTACCAAACGGGAAATAGAAGTAAGAAGCTGATCAGAAAAACTAAGGCCATCCTCAAGAAAGACAGCATCAACAGTAAACACAAGACCTATAAGAAGAGAAACGAAGAATACCTTGATACCATCAAGTAAACTCCTGGCACTCAGCAAAAGACTTCACCGTTACAGGGAGAGAGAGTGCCCAGAGGAAAACAGACGACAGGATATTTGATGAAAACCAGAGAGTCTTCCACACTAAAATCGGACAAGAGGAGAAGAAAGGCAGCGTACCCCCCCTCCACCAGAACAGAAGATAAGCGAGAAATTCTGGGGAAACCTGTGGAGCAGAGAAGTTGTCCATAATGTCCGTGAGCCCTATATAGACCTAGAAAGGAAGAAAACCAAGAACGTACAGGAGATTACTGAATGGGAGATTCGGGAGGAAGAGTAGTAGATCAGGAAGTCCCACAACTAGCGAATCCCATAAATAGATAACATTCACAACTATTGGTACAAGAGTTCAGCTGCCCACGCAAGCACATAGAGGAGCAGTTGACCCAGATAATAGGACACCCTGACACAATCTTAAAGTCTCTGACTCAACGAATCACCTGTCTCAAGGCCAAGCAGAAAGACACGACAAAACTGGCAAAGGACAGACCAATCACCCGTCTCTTAATAATGTACAAGATTCTGACTAGCTGTATAACTAAGAAGATATCAGACCCCTCAGAGACATGTGGACATCTGTTTTTGTAAAGGGCGGCACCTAGAACATCTGTTCAACTCCGCCTCGTATCTCTGTGAAGAACAGTATCACTACAATTGGGCCAGATGTGTGTGACGTAGGTTTGTGTGTGTTCTGTTGTTGTGTCTGGCCACTTGGCTACCCAGAAGCATCAATCACCTGGACAGATGATTCTGGGTACTCACACCACGGGAAGGTGTGCCAGTCCCAGTAATGCACGTACTGTCTCAAAAGAGACTCTGACCCACATGATGTTGCCAACAGGTAGGTCAGGATCCTCTGGGGGCCCATTCTGGGGGCAGACAAAAAGAAAGAAAAAGAAAAAAAAAAGAAAAACCACCCGTGGTGTTGGTAATGGGAAAAAAATAGATAAAAAAAAAAAAAAATAAATAAAAAAATAAAAATAAAATAAATAAAACAAAAGAAAAAAAGAAAAGAAAAGAAAAAAAGAAAAGAAAAGAAAATATATATAAAAAAATAAAATAATAAATAAATAAAATAAAGAAAAATAATAATAAAATAAAATAAAGAAAAATAATAATAATAAAAAAAAAAAAATATATATATATATATAATAAAAGTAAGTGTGGAGTGGCTGACTCCAAACAGAATGCAAGGAAGAGCGGGAGAGAGAAAAAAAAAAAAAAAAAAACCACCATTGTCTAATCCACAATGTGGATTAGACAATGTGGTCAACACCCCTGGCCCAATGCCAGGGGTGTTGACCACTCTATATGATCTCCTCCTTCGAGAAAATACTTCCATAGCAAAGTTGTGAAGAGCAAATAAACGTTCAGGGGTTTGGAGTAACTGGTCTAATTGGTTTTCTGATATTGGGATGGTGGTCACTAAATCTTGTCTCAAGTCTTCGTACAGAATACAGTCAAAAAGGAGGTTCCTCCAGTTTTCCTTGGCTCCACAGTAGCACAGGTCAGTCGTGCAGAGGCCTAGTTGGTGCAGTTTTTCATTAAGAGAGCCATGCCCAGTAACTAGGAAGGAAGTCTCCATGGTGAGGGAAAGCCAGGATTGGACCAAATTAGAGGATGTAAAGGTTACATCAGGAAGGAATCTTCTAGTAACCACTCCAACCGGGGATGTATCCCATCCGGTCTGCCAGATGTTCACTAACTCGTTGTAGCATCTGGCTTTCTCAGCTTTTGGGTCAGTGTCAAGATCAAGCTCGATGTCAAGGAACTTATTGGGGATGCTGTTTTTGATTCTAAATACTAGTCCTCTGTAAGCAGCATACAAATCCAGAGGAAGAGTTTCAGCTATGACTTGGATGGCTGCTGTAGAAACTGTTCTGCAAACTCTCAGGGTAGCCAGTAGCATTGTACGTTGGATGGAACTCAATCTGTTTCTCACCTTGACCAAGCCAACTCGGTGAAACCAGGCACCGGCTGCATATGTGACAATTGGAAGGAAGACTGCTTTACAGTACAGACGAAGTGCCCTCTTGGAAAGGCCCCAGTCATTCCTGGAGATACGAATAATGGAGCCAGAGAGTTTCTTGACTTTTGATCTGAGATGGGTGAGGTGTGGCAGGAAGCTCAGTTTGTGACCAATTACCACTCCAAGAATGGTAGCTTCAGTAACTATGGGTAGCCGGATTCCAGAGATTTTAACCTGTGGTGGACGCCTGAGATCTAGCTTGTGCTTAAAGAGCATCATTTTGGTTTTACTTGGGTTAATGCGGAGTTTTCAATGCTGCCCAGGAGGAGAGATCAAACAGGACCAGATTGGCATTATGTTCAATGGCACTCCTCGATTTTCCAGACACAATGATAGTAAGGTCATCGGCAAAGGCAACAACTTTGGTGTTCTCAAAAGAACGGGAGAGCCAATTCTGTAGAACCATATTCCACACCACAGGCCCCAAAACCAACCCCTGGGGGCATCCCCGAGAGACAGGCCTGACGACATGTTGATACTTAGATTTTAGGATAACAGTTCTTTCAGAGAAGTAGCTAAGGAAAAGTTATATAATTGATGGGAACAGGAGACAGACCGGAGGCGCTCCAAAGCGCTGTCCCACCAGACAGTGTCGAACGCGCCCTCAAAATCAACAAAGATTGCCAATTCAAACTTAGCTTCGGAGTTTTCGATATGTAATACCAGGTCAAAAAGGGCCTCTTCAGAGGAGCGTCTTGGTGTGAAGCCATATTGATGTGGAGAGATTAGATTTTTTCGCCTGAAAAAGCGCCGAGACTCTTAGGGCCATAAGACGCTCGAGAATTTTCCCGAGATTTGCCAAGAGTGCAATGGGACGGATGGAGCGAGGATTTGAAGGTGGCTTGTGTGGTGTCTTAATCAGGCGCAGAAGAGTAGTTTTCCAATCCTTGGGAAAGATACCTCCCTGGAGGCATTTATTGTTCAACAGGAGGAGGTATAGCGGCCTTAGTTTAAACAGACGAAAGATGAAGATATACTCTATCTGGTCTAGGCCAGGGCATTTGTTTGGGTTTATGTTCTGTACTACTGCATTCAGCTCTTCCAGGGTGAAAGGATCCGTCGTGCTTTCTGTGGCGTAGTTTCGATTTGCTCTTCTAATTGCTGTATGCTCTGGGAGATCCTCAGCAACATCGTCTGGAGGAAATAACCTGTCAAGGATTAGGTTGGCTGAATCAAACCAGTTGGAGGTTTCCTGGGAGTTAGCCTGTACAGTGTTAAAAATTTCAGGGGTGAAGGATTTATCTCTTGTTATTTTATACACTAAACCCCAGGGGTTGGAATTTCCAGTTTCCTTAACAAAGCTCACCCAGGTTGCTTTTTTCATGGCTGCTATGGCTTTAATATAGTCATTTTTCTTTGGATGTAGTCAATGTAGAGCCGTTCGACTTCTGGGGGTGCCCAGTCCCGGTGCCGCTGGTAGTAACGTCGTGCTTGCATTGCCTCAGCGAGCCAGCACATCATGGCCAAGCAGCAGAAGATGCGAGTAGCAATTGGCCGTTGACGCTGCATTTTTGGAGCAAGCCTACAACAAGCACCGCAATCTGTAAACGGCCTACATCGACTACCCACAAGGCCTTCGACTACGTGCCCCATAGTTGGCTGATAGAGACACTGGAAATCTACAAAATCAACATGACCCTGAAAAACTTCGTAGAAACAACCACTGCAAAATGGAGGACCATCATCATCACAACCAAACCTACACCCATCAAAATATGAATACTCCAGGGAGATGCCTATAGTAAGTAGGAAATGGCTGATCCATGTGGAAATGGTGCCCAACACCAGCAACCTCCAGAAACCATACTAGGAAAACATTAGGAAGTACTCAGACCTAAGACAGAAAGTCGATGAAATGTGGCATATGGAACAATTAATGACCATCCCGATCATCGTGTCAACCACCGGCATGGTGCCAAAGAGAACCTAGCCATCTCCGCCATAAGAAGCTAACTGCAATAGGCCTCCCAAAGAACACTTACATGGAATTCCAGTAGGATAGTAACACAGCTTCTCGACCAACAGTAACAATAATAATAGAAACCAGACACAACCAATTAAATAATAATACAATTGTGATCATTCATAATTGAACCATCTTCATGCTAACTTGTTCACAACCATTGCAAGCAGTAGGCAGAAAGTGAAGATGGAGATTTTTATGGAAGTTGCGATCAAAAATTTGTATGTAAAGAATAAGTTAGATTTGGTATAAGATGTAGTAGAGTGGTGCTCAAAAAAATCATCACTTGCAAAATTCACCGAATTTCTGTGAATTTTGCAAGTAATTTTGGCAATTTATCTCTAAGTTTTATTATTATTATTATACTAGGTGGTCTGAGCCAGCTTTCCCTGGTATCCCCGCCATCTATTTATACTACTGCACAGATAATTAATACTCGGTCTATTATATATGTTTTGTTAGTATTACCCTATTGCATCATCCATCTCTACAGGGAGTCCCAAAAGTCTGAAACCAATGGTAAAAAAAATGTTTTTCTTTAGAGGTGAAAAATGGCATTAACACTGGATGAGAAGGTGTAGATAGTCCTTCTTAGTGGTTGTCAGGGATGGACCCAGAGGAAAGTGGCAGATGAGTTTAATGCTACACATCCTGAAAAGAATCCAATAACACACAGCGCAGTTGGAAAACTGGTGAAGAAATTTAAAGAGACTGAATCTGTCGCCGACAAGCCTCGATGCGGTCGCCGTTCTGTGAGTGAAGACACTCGAATTGGAGTGATTGCTAAGTTTCATGCCAGCCCACAGAAATCCGTCAGACGGACCAGTGCTGAAATCGGGAGTGCCCAACAACAGCACGGTGCATGATATTCAGAAAAAATAAAAGAAAAAGGAAAATCTGATAACTTGACATCTTAGGGAGAAAATTACCAAGGCTTGCGCTGCTGTCGATCCCAATATGCTGAGAAGAATCCAAGCAAACGTAGTACTCTGGCTGATAAAATGCGTGGAGAGTCACAGTGAAAACGTTGAACACTTATTGTAAATGAAAGTAAACATACTTAATGTAAATCTCATTGGTTCCAAACTTTTCATACACCCTGTAGTAAAGCTCTCTTAGATGACGTCGCGTGCCATATATGATTGGGTTACCTTAGCAGTATAAATGCAGCGCATACGTCACGAGCCCAGTATTGTGTCATTGCAATGGTAAGTTTTTAAATCGTTGATGCAGATGGACATTCTACGCATGAAACAGGTAAAAGTTCACTGCCAACAGCGGTGAACTTTTAGCTGTCCGTCAGCGGTGATCTTCTGTCCGTCTCTGTGTCCGAAACAGAAGATCCTCATCAACAGATCTCAAAAGAGCATGGTAATGGATACGGGAGTAAGTACTGCTACGTATTTTCGTATGCTACCTAAAGGTATTCTCTCATCGAGATTAGCACGACGTTGCCCAAAAAATGAAAGCACTCGTCTAAAGTGGGGAATGGAGCATGCTCGTTGTTCGGAGGATCAGTGGAAATGTGGTATTTTCTGTGATGAATCAAAATTCATCTTGCACGCTTCGGAAGTTCATCCTGATTGTAGTGTCTCCACAATGAAACATTCTCCATCTCAAATTATGTGGAGCTGTATTTCATGGCGCAGCGAATGCTAATATGAACAATGATATTCTTGAGGCAAAATTACTTCTCACAATTAGAGGTCACTATGAAGATGTTGCTAATTGCGATTTTCAGGACGACTCTACTCCATGTCGTAGAGCTAAAACGAACTTCATATAATTACTTCTTAAATTAAGAAAAGTTTTGAATTTATAAAACGTCCACCTTTGCTTAAATAAATGTAATTTATTTCGCTGTCATTACTGTCCACAGGTGCAAAAATAGTTGATGGATAAATCAATTCTCACAATAACATTGCCTGGGAACAGTCCGGACGTGAATCCAGTTGAAAACTGTTGGATCAAAATGGGAGTTTCATTAATGCAAAGGAAACCAAAAACACTTGGAGAGCTGCAGGAGACATTAATTGGTGTTTGGTACCATGGGATTTCTCAGGAATACATTGAGAAACGTATCCGGTCGATGCCATGACGATGTGCTGCAGTCATCGAAGCAAGGGGGGCAACTAAATACTAGTATGCATTTCCCCACTTTTCAATCCTAATTTACACCTTTGAAAACAAGTATTTCCGACAATTTAATTATCCATCACATAACTGCAAAAAAAAAAAATAATAAATGGCTGAACACTTCTCCACACCTATAGCTTTAGAATACGGTTTATCTGCCAGCTTTCTTTCCGTACTTGTACGCCAGGGGGGGGGGGGGGCAGAATTATTTCACGCAGCAGAAAGATATCGATAAGACTGAAAGCATAATCTTTTTTTTTTTGCTCCCTTTCAGGAATTCGCTCGCTATTTCCTTACTTTCGTCCGCGAGGGAATTAATATTATTTGGCTGTTGTTTATTCCGCGGCAGTTGCCCTTAACGACAAGCGTGGTCGCAGTTGAAGAAGAAGACCATTCACAAGACAATTATAAATCTCATCCTTAACTTGCCTGTAATTGTTATTAATCTGTTGGAAATTAGCGCCTCCACAGATAATGTAATTCATAAGTTTTAAAGAACTGGATTTCCCACGGGCACCATCTGCAACTAGTTTTCTTCGCTATTTCTTTTAACTTAAGACCTTTCTAATTATCTTAAGCTGCGCGTGTTCCGCTTGTGTGATATTAGTAAATTTGTTCGGAAAGAGAGAGAGAAAAAAATCCACATTTTCAATAACTGCGCATTCTGCAGGTTGAAGGCTCGTTTCGCTGGATACTTGATTGCGGTTGGTTCCTGTAAATAAGTTGTTAATTGGCAAAGATGACTGACTTCGAGGATATGCATGAAAACGGTAAATCGTGATGAATGGACGAATAAAACAGTCAAAGATTGGTTCCGCTTGGATTATGCCCAATTAATTCGTACTTTGGGCGCTGCTGCTGGGTTAACAAAATTTACTGATCCCAATTACTTTGGAAGTCACACGAGACCGGGGATGCTGCGAAACGCACTCGAACATTAGTTATGGAATAAATCCACAGAAGAGGCGTCTGCACCATCAGGTATTAACACGTGGAGACGTTTTTGCAGCTCTCATTTAGGCACTGACTACAAACAGAGATTAAAAAAAAAAAAAAAAAGTAGTTTGCAGCATCTATACGCGCGTTTCGGAAACAAGATGTTGCGAAACGCTTGTAGGAGCTCTACAGCTGTTATAAAAGTACGCATTGCATAATAAACAATAAATAATACAACTGCAAAACAAACAACAATAACAGGAAATTCAAAAGTACAACCGAATTGGCAAAGTGAAAGAGACGCATAACACAATTTAGAGTAATCAGTGCAGCTCCATACTACCGAAGACGCTGCCCAACAGGACAAATTAGTGATGTAAAGCCGGACTGATGAGTCCTTCACAATGTGTGGCAGTCCTGGGAAATTCAGCTTTTAACAATTCCACGGTATCCTGGGAAGAACGTGTCCTCTGAACTATAATTATATGGCTCGTATCATTTCTGCCAGAGTTCAGTTCCACCTACACACCTTGCCAAGACTATCGGGGAACTGAAAACAGTTTCAGACCTATTCACAATACCACGAAAATTCTTCTGTCAAATGATGAGAATACAGAGCGGGAAGAGGAGGAGGAAGGGAATCAAAAGTTTGCAGTGCTTTCACTTAAATTAGTGAAAACACTGCAAACACTGTAAAATGCGGGAAAGCATTGAAACTTCGGAACCGGCATCTAATAACAGTAAGTTTATCTGCCTGGAAGCGTGTATAGACGTTGACTGCGCCCTTCTACTTTCAAGGTCTCAACGAAAGAGAGAAAAATTACTTAAACTGGCACTACAGAGATTACTGAGAGCGCTGACCACGTGGAAGACAATTACACTATTATCGGTATTTAGTTGATGGCTCTGACTGACGTAGTGACTTATATGCTTATCTGCAGGCTCCAGCACACCGCCATCTAAACATTTCATCGTGAACCTTTACTGGTTATAACAATCGGAGCGATGGTTTCAACATTTTCATTTGGAGCTCCTCGTGGGGTGGGGTGGGGTGGGGCAGGATAGGCCTTTTTATTATTTCATTAAAATTCAGATATGCAATTATGAAATTCTATATCTTTTTGTTCAGCCCATTGGCCTTAAAAAAAAGTATATAAATATACTCTATATATTTTTTTTTTAATTTTTTTTTTAAAGGTTGAAGGACGTCAGCCCAAAACCCACCCCGTTACTTTCAGCAAAACTGAATGTACAGCGGTTATGAAATATCTGTTTGTAATGGGGAAAACCAAAATAAATTCATATTTGTCGAACTTCTATTAAACGGATAATTCAATCACTAGCAATGTCCAGGGAGACTTCGATATGTTATTCGTGGCATTTTGAATATGCGGAAGCTTTCTGCCATACGGGTCCTCAAATGTCTGAATACCGATCAAAAGCGACAGTCTTCAGCCCTGTCTTCAGCTTCCCATTCTTTACCATTTTGAGCAAGGTGCAACTGATTTTTTTGGCGCGAATTGTGGCCATGGATGAAACGTGGTTGTGTCATTCTGATTCAGACAACAGTCGAAGGAGTGAAGGCACAGGTGGTTCCCTGCCTGTCCAAAGAAGTTGCGCACTCAGAAATCTGCTGGACTGGTCATACACAGGACTGTCTTTTGGGAAATAATGGGAATTTATGTATTAACTACGTGTGAAAGCATAAAACTATAACTGCTGAGCATTATTCATTACTTTGAACCAAAACTGAGCGGGAAATTGAAGGCCAAACACATGGAAAAGCTGCTTCGGCGAGTGCTGTTTTTGCAGAACAATCCTCCGGCACACACACACACAGTACATCAAACACGTGCCAAACTGCTGAAGTAGGCTTCATCATTCCACATATTCATCAGATCTTGCATCCTCGGAACTACAGCCTCTTCCCAAATCTCATTTAAAGTTATCTAAATTTAAATGATTACGTCATACGAGCAACAGAAGCCTGGTGTGGGCTGTCCTTTTCTATTTCAGAGGTTTGCAAATGCTGGATCGTCGCTGAAGGAAGAACAGGAAAGGCCTCGTTTCTTGTTTCTAATCCGAAAACTAATGAGCACCCCTCGTATAAAATCCTGATAATAGTGACGTGGCCAAATCACATAATGGAAGCGTATTATAGAAGTAAACCACAGAGAGACAGAAAAGTATCGCCCAAAAGCAAAAGCGTGGCATCTAGAGAAGTGAATGACAAATCAGCTTTCAAGGATATCCTTCTTTTAACACGTAGTATTACATCGAGCGACATTAATATAGGTATACTTAACCTATTATAATGCACGAGCCCAGTTAACGCTTTCGCCACGAGCCAAAAGAAAGTGCCACTAATGTAACTTTACTAAAAGCTGCCACGTAAGGCGTAGGCTGTGGGATAATTAACGGAAATGACGAAGGTGAGAGCCGACTCACCTAGGTGCATTCTCAAGTGGCGAACAGTTAAAGGAAGAGGAGGAAAGAAGAAGGGATGTTTTCCAGTCGAAACTAAGGGGAAGTGCTTAGAAAAGAACTTATTAAATACGACCTTTAACCATTTCTGCGCAGTTAAAGCCTTTAATTCCGTCTCCGAGTTTCGAAACGATGAGAAAATGCTTTGTCCGCCTTTGAGTGACGCTGAGTAATGACGCCTATTCAGTAAACTCGCGCTCCGGTGAGTCACCAGTTTAAACGAGCGTTGATCTAAAGCGATTCCTGGATTTTGGTTGCAGTGTACTTCGGCATAGGTCATTACTTTGATTAACTTACTCCATTTTTCTACTCTTTCCCGGAGAACAGCACGTAAAACCGGTTTTCTCCTTTTCTTCTACCGGCTTTGCTTCCTCAGTTCCTTTTATTTTAAAGGTTAAGCAAGTTCACGACTGGGTACATTTTAACCCACCAGAAATAAATGACCAACTCCAAACTGTTCTTAAAATGCAAATTTTTTCCGCCTTTCCTGTACATGTTTTGCGAGTTTTGTGTACATATTTGTTGATTGCAAAAAAAGGCGCATTTATCAACGAAAACTTCTACTCGGGTTAAAACAGGCGGTGGCTTGCAAACCAGTTCGTAAGAGCATTTTTTTTTATTCAGAATTCTTTGCAAAAAGGTGTCTAGAATAAATCGTGTGCGCACGTTCTCATTAGTATTAGTGCCAGTGTTGACAGAGGCAATAAAGCGAACTTATATCACATCAGCCATTAGAAGAGAAAATAAAAATCCCACTTCTTTTTCCTCTAATAAGTTGTCCAATCCAATTTTAAATTTACCTTAACTACACACTTCCAACAATCAGTAAACAAATCGCAGGTCCATCTTGCAATCATCATTTTCCAATTTAATATTTGTGTGTCATTCCAGAGAGAGAGAACATTTCAAATCCATTTAAACCTTAAGAACTTTAGTCAAGTCTACTCGCAGGATATTTACTTTTTAGACGTCGCACCTTACAAAATCGCAGTCTTTTTCGGTTCATGGGCACCCTTTTGTGCCCTTGGATCTCGCTGCTCTTCTCCACATCCGCTCGAACAGATCCCCCCATCTTCCCTAAAATGAGGCTTCCAGTTATGTGCAGTACTCAGAATGCGGTCTACAGATGGACAGTAAATGGATGTTGGCTGGCTGTGGCACGAGTTCGGAATGGTTTGAAAAAGAGAGGGGAATTACAGATGCGATTTCAGAAGAACAGTACCTATGGAAGTACAGCAGTTTTCTTTTTTTATATGTATGTATAGTAGTCTACATACAGTATAAAGTTACCAACCGATTTCAGTGTCGAAATTAAAATAATAATAATAACAAAAAAATTTAAAAAACCTGGGAAAAAATTCATTATAAACATACTGACCTACTTAAAAATTTCTCCAATGTTTGTTCTAAATCCTTAGCGGTTAAATCTTCAATACATTCTACTAATCTGTGCAATAAAACCGGTTTTACGAAAACAGTTTTTCATTGTTTGTTCGTAAGTTAAATCCCAAGCAAATAGCCTCCCCCCCCCTGCATCTAATAAGTTAATTCTTTTTGCTATGTCCTCAAGCTTAAGCATCATTACTTTCTTCAATTTCTGCAATGATTTTTCGTTGCATTGCACTCCTGCACAATGTTTTAAGAACCTTTATAATTCCTTGATCTTAAGGTTGCAATATGGACGTTGTTTCTCCTGAAGAAATACATGTTTTAACGTTGTTCAACTGCACATATCGATGAGCAGTACAGTTGTCTGTCTAAGGTAAGTGTTTTTTTTTTTGTTTTTTTTTTTTTACTGCTTTGCGATAATTCTTTCTTCCATTCGTTCAGAGAGTCAACGAAAATTTGAGACGTCATCTATGCATTTGTATCGCCCTTATATTCAGCTGGTAGGTTCCTCTGAAGACACGTGGATCCTTACTTTTCCCACTTACGAGAGGCGTGCGTGTGTTAATTGTGTCATACTGCACGTGACAAACACAGTCAATCTTTCTTTTTTTTTTTTTTTCCAGCTGTCAAATGATCATTTCCGAATAATAAAGTATATTCGGCATTGCTCTAAAAAAACATCAGTTTCCGTGTTGAAAATACAGCTGAGATTAAATTCTTCCAATAAATTAGGTAACGCTTTTTCCACTCATTTTTGTTCCGAATCTGTGTCCGGGTCTGATTTTTCTCCACTAGGGATTTTGTACACAATATTGTTCCTCTCCTCCCACCCTGCCTAGCCACCCATGTGGTGGCTAGGCAGGGTGGGAGGAGAGGAACTTAAAATCGTTTAAACCGAGTTCATTTGCAAATTCTTTTGTCTTTTCGCATAGCACCTCCTCTCTGACTGCACTTAGAATTTTCTTTTCACTCAAACTGAAATCTCTACGGTTCTACATTTCTGTTGCAAGAAACAATAAATCAGGGCCTGTTGAGGACGGACGTCAATTGCAAACTACACTCAAGTCTATTCAGAGAAAAGCGGACAGTGGATACATGCACAAACGAACTGAGAGATCACGTGATCAGTTGTGGCACAACTTCTGATGTTGGAACAGCGTAATTAAACACCAATAACTTGTACGTAGTAGCAAACTGTTTTCCTTTTATGGGAAGAGTCATTTAAATCTTCAATAGAAAAGGCATGCAGCAGAAACAGAACGCCTATGAGAAAAAGAGTGCAGAGACTCTGTAGAGATGGGTCATTAACAAAACGGTACATTATTCTGGCATTACAGTTACCCAAATGCAGGCTGTACCTTGAATTTTCTGACTGGCCATTTTCAATCCGTCTGCCTGTAAGTACAGTATTTGGATCTTGAAGAGGCATTCAGTGATTAACGTCGTTAACGCCTCTACCCACCTCGGTATCGTCAGAAAACAGGCGTTAAACTTGATCTGCCAGCATCAAGATCGCTAATGGAGTTTCATTATTACCACTCGTGATCATCCTATCCGATACTCTCATCGTTCAAACACTTAAACGCTGTTATACTCAGAACAGTTTCACCTGGATCACTCGAATCCATCTAACTGGTGTCTGCGCAAAAATACATCACCTTTGCAGTTAATAAACAAAAAGAAAGAAAAGAAGTCTAATTCAAATAGCATTTCTTTTATTAACTGCCCCATCCGTCCTGCTGAATACTTCTACGCGATCTAAATAAACATAATGAAAAATGCTTGACTCCACTTCATCCTCTGCGTACAATTGAAAACAATCCAGGAGATAAAAAGCTAAGAAAACTGTGCTCTTTGTTCCAATCACTGCACACAAATACTCAGTAAAGATTACGGTTTTGGGGGATGGCGCTGAAAGCGTTATAGGGCTAGCTTCCGTAAGATTGTGTCCAAGCAACTCACAGAAGCAGAAGAGGGTTAAACCCTTAGTAAATAATTAAAATAAATTTTCTGTTTATACTCCGGGACGACCAAACGGTCAGAGGAGTTTTACAAGATACACAGAATACAAGAAACAGCACCGTATTCAGCAGTCACGGGCTTGAACCCCGGTCACTCAAGGCACGTGTACTTATGCACCCGCGCGCCTGACCACTAGGCTACGGCGACCTTCCTAATTAAGATGGGTTCAAAAGTTCTTTAAAAGTGCACCCGTTGGATTATCCATAAAGTTACAGACGCTATTCTTCAAAGAGTAAACATGCACTGCGTTCAAACAACTTGCAGATCTCGCTAACAGCGTCTGACCGTCCAGTATCCCACGCATCATTTTACTCCCCTTCAATTCTTCTTCCGTTGTTCAAAACACCCATACGTCAGCCATATTTGGGTTTTATTATGCGACTCGTAGAGAACAATCTTCAGCAAATTAATTAAAATAAATAAATTAATTATTATAGAATTATACAGAAGTTTACAAACGCAGCGTGAAACTTTCTACTGAAGCGACCTCTATATTCTTGGCTGTGTGGGGATTTATAAATTGCGCGTAAGTCCACGTAGGTATAAAAAACGTTGTCAAAAGGCATAAACTCTCTGTGGTGGTACAAGAATGCACTTATGTAGAGTTTGGAGCGCACAGGAACGCCATTCGCTCCATAACGCATCGGTCGCAATTATCACGTGATTATAAAAAGTTGTGTTTCATTAACAATCGTTCCGTTCGTGAAATTTTCCGTTTCGACGCCTGACGGTATATCAAAATGGATTTCTGGTTTCGAACATTGCAGAGGGCAGGATTTGTAGAGCGATTTTGGGGGGTTGTGCGAATCCATTTTCCTTACACCTTCGCAAACACTGCGAAACTGTTTAATTGGCAGTTAAGCGTGTTGCGTCGGACCCCTCCAGCTTCACCAAACCGATAATGCGCACTGCGTCCGAGGGTAGCTCCCACATTGTCTATTCAGCGTTGATTAAGCGTATTACGTCGAAGAAATACGCTTACTGCGCGCGACAGTACCATCATATACGGGTGACAGGCGCGAGGCAGTGGCGGGCCTTCAACTGCGCAGCCATGGGCACATGCGGGTGCGTGTCATTAGCACAGTTGGCGGGTGCGTCACCAACAATACGCAGTCCGGCTGATTGCGAACTAATTTCCCCGCGTCACTAATACATGCGAAATGCCGAGGTCGGTGGCACGAATCAGATGCCCCCGTCAGGATTCCCCGCACTGGATTTAACCCGGTTCACCTTGCTTTGCAGAGAGCATTTCGGGGAGACAAACTCGGTGAAAACAGTAAGAGAACTATTTGTTTTATAAATAATAAATGTAATCAATACGAACGCTAAAGTCCAATTGACAGCAACGAAGTCCTTCGCTTTGGAACAGTAAAAATCGGATATCAGGTAGAAAATATAATAAAATACAAATTTAGGGAGCACTTTAATTATTCAAGTTGATATTACCGCACTCAGAAATCTGAATTCAAAGTTGGAAACTATAAACCCGTTACTTACTCCCCCCCCCCCGAACACAACACGTTATTTATAGCACGGATTTCAAAAACAAATTCTTAAATTCGAATGTCTCGCGCCTACTTCATTTACTGTTATTATTGCTTGTATAGAGTGTTGTCATTTAATACCATAATGCAAGCGAGTTCAAGTCATCTTTAAAAAATATTAATAATAGAAATTATAATTATTATTACTGGAATTCAATCGATCGTCCGTGGAAACAAAGCTAGCTATGAGGGAACAGTTCTCGCAAATGCTAACTGGCAATCCTTATTTAGTAGTCAAGATCCCAACTCAATTTTGGATGTGCTGTATGACAACTTAGACTCAATCATCAAACATTTTACACCCATGAGCCTTACCAAGTCAAAAACCAAAAAAAAAAATTCTGTGTGGTTCACAAAAGAAATAATTTAATTACTTAAAAAAAAAAACAAAAAAACAAATGTTCATCAAATACAAAAACACACAGAGACATGACAACTATATCCAGTTCTCTAACCTAAGACGTCAGATAAAATACAATATCAATTTGGCCTATCAAAATTACTTAGTCAATCTTCAAAATGCAATGCTAAACAGGCATGATATGTGTCCATTCTGCAGGCATTGGAAAATGGGTTATAAAAACCATAAACATGTGAACAAAATGGAGACCATTAAATTAGAAGATTTTGCAGAATATTACAATGACCTATATACTGAAAAATCTGATCACAATAGGAAGCTGGACACAATTTGAAGTCAATCCAAATATTCTATTGAATATCCTCAACAACGTTACTCATTTATAGACAAATTCAATGGAAAATTTTGGTGAAACACAAGTAGTTGCTCTTGCCATTTCAAAGGCTTGCGATCGTGTTTGGCATAAAGGTCTTCTAAACAAGCTTCCATCTTTCTTACGGTTTGCCAACTGTTTTTATTAATTGGTTATCCAGTTTTCTCTCTGATCGCTCACTAAGGGTGACGGTAGATGGCGCTCTGTCTTCTAACCTCTTCACTAATGCCGGTGTCCCCCAAGGTTCAATTCTTTCCCCCACTCTTTTCCTCTTGTATATTAATGACCTTCTTCCATTGACTGGAAATCCTATCCATAGTTTTGTCGTTGATAGCGCATTGCATTCCACTTTCCATTTTGAGAAACCTTGTCCTGCTCAATCAGCTTCAAGTTCTCGAAAATCTGCTACCTATTCCTTAAATGCCGATCTTCAGGCAATTCACCAGTGGGGCAAAGACAACTTAGTTGATTGCAGTCCTTCTAAAACTCAGTCTTGTCTTATATCTCGCAAAAAGGATTCTTCTGCTCCTATGCTTATCTTTAGTGACACTCCGCTATCTAGGCAAAATGATATATCTCTTTTGGGGATTATCCTAACTTCTAAAATCTCTTGGCACAAGCACATTACAAATATTGCTTCCTCTGCATCTAAAAAACTTGGTTTTCTCTTTCGCTCTCGGCGTTACTTTTCTTCCAAACAGCTGTTCAAATCGCAAATCCGCCCTACCACGGAATACTGTTCCCACATCTGGGTCGGTGTCCCCAAAACCTCTCTCAGGCTTCTTGGTTCCATTCAGAATAGGGCAGTTCGGTTAATTAATGACTCATCTTTAACAGAGTCTTTCCACTCGCTGTCTCATAGACGTACTGTATCTGCTGCATGCCTTTTCTGTAGAAAAGGCATGCAGCAGTTTATTTGCTTGCACTATTCTTCTGAATTGGCTTCTATAATTCCCGCTCTCTCTTTCAAATCAGTCCGTACACGTCCAGCCAACATCAATTTCCTGTCCAACTCCAAACTCACAGAACCAACTTTTCACCTTCCTCGTTTCTGGAAGGTGAAAATTCAACTGCCGTTTTCTGGAACAACCTTCCTTCATACGTATTTCCTGAAAATTACAGTCTACAGAAGTTCAATGTCAACAAATATCTTCTTTCGTCTTCTCAACCTCCAACCCAAGCACGGTACTAAGTACTATAGGTTTTAACACCTCTCGTATTTGGGGTTTAAATAAAAAATAATAATAATAATAAAAACCAGTGAACATTTCTCCTTCTCCTGAGTCGTATCGTAAGCGTCTCTATTAAAAAAAAAAAAAAAAAAAAAGAAATCACAGTGAACAGCTTGGACTTGCTCAGCTTCAAATCACCAGGATTTCCTCTCTGAAACATATTGCCGTGTTATCATTTACTTCTACACTCACTGGCCAGAAAATTAGAAACCTTCATTCAATATTAAGCAGGACCACCTTTTTCCCGAATTACATCTCAGGTATGAATTCCATTAGGTGTCTGAGGGAGCCTAGCTCCAGATTTGATCATTTCTCCATCACCATGTTTGTCAGATGTTGTGTGGTCGTCAGGCAACCCCAAACATTTTGAATTGTATTCAGAACTGGAGAATTAGATGGCCAAGTTAGATGTATGTATGTATGCATATATGATTTCGGAGACACCCGGAAGATTAGTTCATCTCTGCCTCATCTCAATGTACAGAGTTCTGTATATTAGGTGTAGGTCCAAGGGTAATGTGCCAGCGATGACTTGTAATGCCGGTATATATATGGTTCGGCATACTTTTAGCATACTAAGGAGCATAGTTCTTTGTAAAGTACTATGCTCCTTCCCGCCCTGTCGTCATGAAATCCACCGCCATCCGCATAAAAATGAAGCATTCAAGACTGCAGTTGGTCCGATACAACAGAAAGATTGGAGTAACACGACCTTTAATAGCATGGGCATACCAACAGAACATATTCCATACCATGATAGCACCTCCAGCTGCTTGAGTGGTAGATATGAGATTAACGCCACACTGAAAAAGACCATGTAGAAGATACCAGGTTCACGCCACATGGAAAAAAGTGCAAATCGACAGTCTGCAGACTACATGATCTTCTTCCACTGTTCCACAGGCCAGTTATAGCGTTAACGGAATCACTCCAGTCGAATCTTTCCAACTTTTTTTGGTTTTGGCACGCAACTACCTGATCCCATATTCTTCAACTTCCGTCACACAGTTCGGTTGGAGATGGATCTTTCTTTGCTTAAATTAGATTTTTGAGTAATTTTATGCCCACTGAACCTTCCTTGACGCATTAAATTTTAATTCGTTAAAAATCCATGTACCCTCGCTCTTTTTATAGCTGCATTCTCCTTTCAGCTTCCACTCATTGCATACTTTGGAGATGTTTGCTTTCGACACGCCAGTTATTTCTTTTGTTTTCTCAATTGCGACTCCTACTAAACATACTCCGACAATAACACCATTCTGAAAATAGGAAAGATCACCAGTTTCCCCCAAGATCGTATTGCTTAAAAAGCTCCAGGAAAGCATCTAAAGTCGTACAGTATTTATCTGGAACCAAAGAACTTATGATCGTTGAAACTATTTGAAACTTTTGTTTTCATAAGTTTAATTATACGATGACTCCAATTGCAAAGAGTTTCTTATTTTTTGCCCGGTGAGTGTATATGAGCTGATATAATACGTATTTATCGCCTCTCTAAAACTTTAAAAAAGTGGCAGATAAGTAGAAGAACTTTCATTTAGTAGCTTTTTAATTATTTTAAAACTTGTTATAAGCTTCTTAAAATGTTTATAAACAGGTCATTAAGTTGATTATTTTGCTCACTGATTTACAGCCCTCTCCCTTCCGGTCATCTATCGGTTGTCAGTCGGCGATTGACTATTATAATTTACTTTCTTAAAAGGATAACTGAACTAATTAACTGGTTTTAACAATCTTCATCTTTCCAGTCTTTATTTTTCTCCAATCAAGCGCTAATTTCATTTAAGCATGTTTTTGTTGTTCGCATAACCGTCTTACTTCGAAAGCGGAATTAATTTAGCTTTCTTTAATCATTTCCTATTAAAGCTTCACTTTAAATTGACAGCCTTTCAGAAATCACCCAACGAATTAATTTCTTTCCGAATAAAAAGGGATTTAACTGATCTCTCCAAACTGGGGCAGCGTTCACTTCGAACAGAATGACACACAGGCTCTGTTCCCTGAAATCCGTTCATTTAACAGTAACCACTTGCTTCTCTACTACTACTTGAAAAAGGGCACACCTGCATCACTTCCAAAGAATTCTAAACAGAACGGAGCTTCAACTTTGTATTCTTAAGATAAAAATAATAATCTATACGCGAACTATGAGTCGTATTTTTCATGGTCTGGAATATTACTTCTGTCACTGAACAACTTTCAGTCTCTATATAACACTGCCCTGCCATTAATATCCAGACAGCCCCCACCTCCCCCGTTGATAGCTCGTCGCGTCCTACCCAACCACCACGTGTCAGACAACTATGAATACGCTCGTAGGCTTTCGAGGAGACATTTACACTATTGTGAATGTAAGATGCCACGATCGAGGGAGTTAACAGACTTCCAGCGCGGACTGGTAACAGGGTGCCACGTAAGCAACCAGTCGGTACGTGACATTTCAACCGCACTGGAGACGTCTAGGTCGAGGAATGGTGACCTGACCCTGCAAATGAAAGATAGATCGGTGCTGACACCGTCAAGAACCGACCCAGAACAACTCCAAAGCTGCCAGAAGGTGATTGAGGGCTCTGCAAAGAATCATCGGCTCAGAACGCAGGTCGATCTTATCACAGTGGACACAATCCCTCAGTAAAACAATTGAGTGACGTGTCAGCACCAGTACTGTGCGCGTGATATGGATTACCAATCGTGTAGTCACCCGAAAAGCCATTAATAACCCTGACTAATACTATACTCCGCCGTTTGGTGTAAATCTCGCCGTTCGTGGACCAATGAAAAGCTGTACTTTGAGGTGTTGAACCTGGAAAAAGCTACCTGCTGGACTGTATCGTCCCAACAATGAAGTTCGGCGGAGGTAGCGTGCTGTGAGTTGTTCTTCGTGGTTTCACCTGGTTACGTGTGGCAGCACGTCAGAGAAGGCCCAAGCCTGTATCAGCAGAACAATGCTCCAAGTCACATTGCTAGCATTGTGGCGGATGGTTTGGGGACTTGAGTGAAACCCTGGGCTGGCCAGCCGAGACTCTGATCTCAAGTGACTAAAAAGTGGCAGCTATGCTTTAATCCAGCAAAGTGCAAGGTATTACACACACTTGGGGAACAGTAACCTGAAAACAGCATACACTTGGTGGAGATGAACTAAAGTCAGCAGTGTCAGACATGACATTCTCCGAGCATTGTAGACAGGTTGCAATGAAGGCCAATGGCGTCCTATCAATGATTTATCGAACGATTGCAAGTAGAGGTAAGGACGTCATAATCCTATTATATAAGGCCAGGCCACTGCACAGAGGATGCCCTCTGCCAATTAGTCACTGCAGCCACAACAACAACAACACATAAATACTACCTGGTAATTGCAATAAATTTCGCTGGATCATTTAACATGTTCTGGTGGCCGAGCATCCTGCGAAGACTGCCGCAAGCACATACCGCACTACAAGTTATTCAAACGTACCTGGATAACCGGAAGATCACAATTTCCACTCCATACAGAAGCCTCACAGGCTCTGTCCACAGGGGTGTTCTCAGGGCATAGTGGCATAGTATTTAGGGTTAGGCGCCACCTGTGGTTTCCCACATTTGCGCCGTATGTATTCTGTGTTGGAATGCAGAAATACTGCATAAGCCAGAAAAAAGTGTAGTGTTTGGTTTATGCAGTATTGTGTTATGTTCTGTTGTTGTGTCTCTGGCTACTTGGCCGCAGGGCCCTAGTGGAACCCTATGTTGCCCGGCGCCACCACCACCGGGAGGTGAGCCAGGTTGCCTTCATACTCTGGCTGATCTCCTCCAGGGTCTGGGAAGGCTAGGGAAAGAAAGATAACTTGCAGAACAACGGAGTTCTGCAAAGTTGGGTAGGTGCAACGGGAAGTGTCTGAGTTTGATTTCTATCAGTTAAATTCCTCCATTCCAACATGGAAGATGTCTAGTTAGGTGTTCATTCAGTTCTGATAGTGGCCGGTGATGAGGGAAGAGCAGGTACGAGGAGAGACATAGTGGTTTCAGGAACATCTGGTGTGGACGTCTATGTTGTGGGATCAGACGTGGAGAGATGATACCAACGCCTTTTGAAAACTGCTGAGGCATACCTGCTAAAAGCTAAAAATGCTTCTTTTGATTTTAACAGGTTACTTTCCGGACTGAGTGTAGTTAAATTTATATCCAGTAACAGTTGATTAAGTAGATCCAAGTAGATGTTACACGAGTGCATTACGTGGTGCCAGTCCTCCAGTTCTCCACAAACACAGTGGCCATCGTTTACAAGCCCAAAGTCCTGAAGTCGCTTTTTGAATGGCCCATGTCCTGTCAGAAAAAAGGTAGCGTGTAAATTAGGGAAGAACCAGCCAAGTCTTTGTTTGTTGAGGTAGGAGACACTAGGTAGAAATAGCTTGGTAGTACTGCCTTTAGCGGAATTATCCCAACAGATTTGCCAGAGGGGAAACAAGTTCCTGCCAAGTACGCCGGAGTTCTTGTTTCGGATCTGCATCGACAACAGTTTTTATCCCCAGAAATTCAGTTTCTTCGGTCTTTCTGACAGCATGTGAAAGCGCTGTGAAGGCCGCTTGGAGGTCAAGGGGGATACAACCTGTTAATATTTGTAGTGTTGTTGTTGAGGTCACTCTACAATACCGAGTCATTTTTAATAGCATCAACCCTTGTATCTCAGGGGTCAGTTCTGGGCCCATTCCTCTGGAACATTGTTCTAGATGAGCTCCTTGCTTTTGACCTGAGCCCGGTTACCACCCAGGCATTCGCCGACGACCTCACCATATCTGTCGCTGCCGACTCAAGAGCATCCCTTGAAGCCATCCCAAATCATGCCGTTCAGATATTGCAAGATTGGGCCGAACTTCATAAGGTACGTATCTCCCCACAGAAAACGCAGTCGATCCTCCTTGCAGAGACAACGAGATCTCCTGGATAAACAGGATCCCTGCAGACAACAAGAACTCCACAAATTAAAATACAAGGAACTACCACCAAACTGGTCACAGAACTTAAACACCTGGACATTGTCTTGGACTCGAAGCTCATCTTTTTCCCGCATCTTTCTCATCTCCATACCAAGGTCAGAAATTATACAGCCCTCATTTTTTGAATCAGCCAATCAAACTGGGGGTTAAACCGCTGCACGCTTAAGTTGCTCTACAAATCCATCTTTCTATCAATAATTACATATGGCTCCAGAGTCTAGTTTCACCGAGCTACATTGATCCGCAACCAGCCAAGCTAGAAACTATCCAGCGACGTATCCTACTAACTATTACCAAGGACTGCTGCACGGTCAGTTCTGCCGCCCTCCAAGTCCTTGTGGGTGTCCCTCAGCTCGATCATCCGTCAAGGACTCTATTACTGCCTGTCCAGGGGTTTACCAACTTCCATTCTTGGTTATACCATCAACACCCTCAATGAGAGCAAGACAGAGAAGAGACTAATTGCAGCCAACCTTCTACAGACCTGGCAGGCCAGACGGACAGGCACTGACAAGGGTCTAATTACAAAAAAAAATTTATTCCCGACATTTCACTTGTTTTCCCCAGGTCTTTACTGGACATGGTTCCGTCAATCAAATATATCAAAATAAATCAAATAACTGGGCATGGTTCGATCAATCAAAAATTGACTTCCGTGGGCATATTAGATAATCCCTACTGCTCTTGTGGAGAAATCAAGGACTGGAACCGTTTACTGTACCTCTGCCCACTCTATGAGAACCTTCGTAGCATCTTTTACATTAGGATCCAAGACATACCACAGGGACATGAACACTTGCTCATTACAGAACAACAGTACTATCATGCGTTCACCAAATTTGCCTAACACCTGTTCTCAAGACGGAAGACCCTATCACCTACTCATTCTGCCGCCCTCCAGGTCCTTGCGGGTGTTCCTCCGCTCAATCATCCGTCGAGGACTCTATTACTGCTTATCAACTTCCATTATGATGATGCCCAGACTTAAGTCAGCTGAATACCATATGGTTCAAAGGCTGTACAATGCCGAATATATTTGCTAACCCTTATCAGGGTAGGATTTGCTAACTTCGGGTAACTCGCCTGGTGAGATCGGCCAAAGGGCGTCCATATGAGGAAAGACTTCGAATATGTGGATTGAAGAGCATGGAAACTTGGCACCTTAAAGGAGATTTGATTGAGGCGTTTAAGGCTCTGAGAGGCATAAGCAAAATGAATAAGGACGAAATTTTCACGGTTATAAATAATTCTAGAACTAGGAGCCATAAATTCAAGATAAGGGGGAGAATGATGTTTAGACTAGATCGCAGGAAGTTTTATTTTAGCCAGAGAGTTATAAATTACTGGAATAAGTTACGTACAATGCCAAATCCCATACGGTAGAAGCTGACAGTTTGTGGAAATGGAAAATTCAGGAGCAGGGAAATGCATAGATTGTCAATTTCCTATTTCCTTTTCTTTTATTATTTATTAAGTATATATTTTATTATTCTACTTTTTTTTTTCTTTTTTTTTTTTTTTTTTTTTTTGGCTGGTTCAGCATAAGCCTTCGGCTTCCTTGCACCGTATGACCATTACGAATACTCACTCCTACACACAGAGAACCTTAGGGATGAATTGGTGTGATGGGCGGGGAAGGAACTGCTTCTCAACAACAACAACAGAGCCTGAACTAGAGTCCACATTAACGGATGAAAATGTCGGTGAACATATACAAAAAAATATTGATATACAATGTGTTCCACGGTGAATGTCAGCACAAGTTATTAGTTTTTCAGTAAATCAAGTTTATTTTGTGATATGCAGATGTCCTCATATTAATGATAGATAAGTGTATATGTTAGTATTAGTATTAGAAGTGTATATGTGTATTATAAGTGTATATGTTGTATTAGTATTGGCAAAGATGCAAGGAAGCAAGCTTATACAGCATCAGAGAGGAGAGGGGAAAAAAAACTGCACACTTCACCCATCCGTTCCCTCAATTTTTTTTTTTTTTTTTAAACCAAGGAAAGCAAGCATCCCCGCAAAATTGTCTGCGTTACACATTCACTATATTCCTAAAATAGTGAGTACATTCACACAACCTTGTGGGGACAGTAGCATATCGTGATATGCCCTTCTTCAGAAATCTAAAAAGTGAATGAATCAATAAATTATCAGTGCTGCTCTCGTCACACTATTACCAACAATCTTTGGGAGACAGGAAATACATCCTCCTTATGGGCCCTCGCTTGAAAACAAGAAAAATGACACGTAATAATTATTTTATAGTTTATTCACTATTTTAAACTGAGAACATGGGGGAAATGCATTCAAGTTCGAGGCAAAATTGCTTGGATAACACATGCACTGTATTCGGAGCATGTAATATACGACGGACGATCATTTAATTCGCAGACTGGTACAACATCTTATGTTTACTGCGTGAACTTCCCATAACTGCCGCTAGAGACGCTCTCCCTGATCGCTACTTAGGAGACTCCGTGTGCGCATGCCAGTACTTGTCAAGCTAGCGTTGCGTGAAGAGTTTTTTTTTAGCTGCGTGTCACTGACGTTCGTTTTGAAGCAAGTGTCATGTCGGACATACAGATTGAACAGCGATATGTGATTCGTTATTTGTCAGACGGGGCTTAAATGCATCGGAAACAGTTAAAGAGATGAATGAAGAGCACGGTGAAGAGCGTCTCGGTAGGACAGCCATATTCCGGTGTGACCGACCTTTCTGGTGTGAAGTGGTTTCTCCAGCAACACAATTCCAGGTCCCATACGGCTAATATTGTGCAGGTATAGACACTTCCGTAGGTGTCGAGGTTCTTCCATATCCCCCTTATTCATCGGACTTATCCCCGTGTTATTTCTTCCTGTTTCCACGTGTGAAGAAAGCTCTGAAAGGCAAGCTTTTCGCGTCTGACACAACAATGCTTGCAGAGCCACAACGGAAGCAATTAGCAGTGTTTTAAAAAATGGCTTGCAAAAAAAGAAGCATTTAATCCGTATGCAGTTCAAGGTGGCGAAAGCGTATGCAGTTCAAGGGAGAGTATTTCGAGAAGGAGAAATCCACAGAAGATTCAGATGATGACAATTAAGATAAGACCTTGCACCAGTCCGCGAATTAAATGATCACCCCTCGGATAATACTTCAAGTCAGATAAATTTCTTACTCGCAATACTGCTGTCAATGCAATCTATTTTGAAAACTTATAACTATTATCATTTAGGTCACGTGTCTTTCAAAAAAAAATCTTTTGCTGAAGACAGAAGTTTACAACTAATCAAATTCAAATGAATATAATCAACGGTATTTAGCGGTCATGTGCACTCGAACCACGGTCAGTTACGTTTTTTTTTTTGTAAACTTTTGTATTCTGTAACAGATGGTGGTTCATTTTATTTGCATGTTTTTATTCGTATATTTTATACCATTTCAGTTTCACCGAATACGATCCTTTAAATGGTTCTTAATGCAAAAAAAAAAAAAAAAAAAGGTAAAATAAATTAATAAAGGCGAAAACATGAAAGTACAACTGCTGCTCATAAAACCTATAAGGGCCCTTTAAATAATAATAATAAAAATAAACTTTTTCTTGTATTTGTAGCGGTTATTATGATCCATCCAAACAAACAATTCTTCTGCGCAGTTCACTTCCGTTTAAGACAAGTATATCTTTTCTTATCCCAACATCTCGCTCCCTGTTTTCCCCATTAATATACTTCGTGCAGCTGTTTACCTAAGAGGGAACGTAAAAACCAATAGAGATAAAGTTTGGAAGTTTTCGCCTTTTTCGCTCCTAATTTAATGATTTAGACTCGCGGTTTCCTATCATATTTTATCTTCTTACACATTTTCAAAGTTTTAATTTTCTCTCGGCTGATGATTAATCCGTATCTGCGTGTACCATCACACACTTTTAATACCTGAGTTCGCTCTCTACACGTCTTCAACAACAAAGCGACACCATTAGTCAAGCGAGCGATGGAAGAACTTAGTGATAAATAATGAAGATAAATTAGCCAAGAGTAACCCGAATTCTTCTAGTGCACTTCTAAATTCGATCCAAGTTTTCATCTTCACATCCTTAAGGAGAAGATTTTCTTTAAGCATCGAGTAGCTTTTCTTATCGAATAATGGCGTTTCGTTTATAGTAAAAGAGATCTAACAAAACGGCTGATTTGTTAACCTTTTATTCCACGTAATTACCAATAATTTTAGTTCCCCCCCAATAAATGCGGCACCACTGGATACTTATCGGGGCAGTAAAATTACTGCTGCGAGAAAATGACAACTGCTCCAGGAATGAGAACTGGGCAATCCAGAAAGGGCAAGAGTAAATTAACCGTGGACTCTGCAGTTGTTCATAATCGTTGCTGACCTGAGAACGGCATTTATTTTTAAACATAATCAACCACAGATATTTGTACACTTGTTCCATTGCATTATCAAATTCTGGAAACGTGCTTCTTAAAAAGACGTTGACTACTGTCGTAACCATCATTTTCAACTCTGCATCATCAGAATGGGTTATTGTTGCGAATCAAGTCGGACCACTTTCAACATGAGTCCAAACATGCATCAGTGCAATGGAGCGGCCTGGTTCATCACCAACGAAGACATTTCAAGCTGTGACATCAGCAAGGGACGGCAATGGTCTCGCTGAGTTCTTGAGCATTTTCAAAATTCAGACACCGTGAATGCTTCTTCGTAATGCACACTTCTGGAAAATTTAGGACCTCATTGCGCAGAAAAGGAAATGGGCTACTACCAATACTTCCAGTACTGCTCTGAGCTCGCACCTATTAACATACAGTTCATTTTTCTGCCCTGAGAGAGGGTGACTGGGCATAGCGACCCTGTGCACCAATAACGTTACATAAAACAGGCACTAAGGCGCATTTAGGGCTAGAGCCTCAAGCTGCGAACAAATTTGGACTATGTATGTATAAAGTGCTTTAGCAATCCATAATACACAGCCATTTCTGAATAAACAGAAAATTTTTAATTATACTTCATAAACAGTTATACTTCATAACTGTTTTTGCCATCATTGCATCACTTGGGTACCTACCCACTCACCGAAGAAGGGCCAAATAGCCCTGAAACGGTGCCGTCTGGGTGGTGGTACCTATCTGAGAATAAGTAACATTAGTCTTCTCCTTAGGCGAAGCGTTACTTATTCGAAGTAGTGCAATATCATGGCAACTCGTTGTGAAGGTATTCACAATATGAGATATAACCTAAAACGATGCCGCCTTAAAAATTTTCTGTTTATTCAGAAATGGCTGTGTATTATGATGCTAAGCACTTTATACATACATAAAACAGACACGTACTGTGAAAACCTAGCCCTACCTGAACAACTCGACAAAGGAAAGTCCTTGGTGCGGTTAGGGAAGGGAAGAAGAGGATTTAGAGCTCACCACTGGATGGAAGAACTGCACTATTCTGGGTCTACCAAAAATACAAGGACCGTTGTTTACCAACTTCGCATGTCAACAATATTCATATCGTGCCGTAGCTTGTTTTTACCCGTATAGATCAGTTTTATTTTCCCATTGCATTATTCACTTAAACAGGCACAATTGAATTGTGCCTCTTTAAGTGAATCAGTATTTTAACTCATCGGCAAAAAAAAATGAATGATCCTAATTTAGAGCAAAGAATTGTTAAATATTTTAGTGAAACTCGTAAAAAAAAAAAAAAAAAAAAAAAAAAAAGGTGCAGAAAGTTTGGAGATGTTACGGAAAATATATTGTGATGAAACCATGAGTCAGCCACGTGTGTACTCGTGGTTTCATCAATGCACAAATGGTTGAGAGAGGGCCAGAAATATGTCCACGACGAGAAGAAGACCGCCAACTTCAACGACCGACGAGAATGTTGAAGGAATTCGAGAAATCGTGCGCCAAGACCATTGGATGAGCATTCCATTAATCAGTAACTCATTGACAAAAACAATTTTGACAGAGCGGTTGGTCATGAGAGAGGTGCGCGCGCGAATGGTTTGCAGTCAAGAATTTTTAACGAAAAACAAGATCACAGCATTGGAGCACTCGCCTTATTCTGCAGATCTGGCGCTGTGCGAATTTTTTCTGTCCCCGAAAAAAAAAAATCTACCACAAAGGAAAATGATTTGAGGACTTCGCAGATATTCAGAAGAACACAACGCAGCTGTATCTCCGAGGACTCTTTTAGATCCTGGAAAGAGCAAACGGAGAGTTGCACAGGCACGGCTGGAGAGTACTTTGAAGAGGATAAACATTGAAATTGTTCTTACGATTAATACAGACATAATATTCTACCGGAAGTCTTGTACTTTTCAAAAAAGGTCACATCATGATTAGCGCTTATCCAACACGAGAAGTACTTCGATAGAACACTAACAGTTATTTGTAAAGATTAATTAAGTGCATTGAAGACTGGTTCATGATCTCACGGTATCATAGGTTCAGTCGGTCGGCCAAAAGCTGGTGCCTGTTTCAAGGGAAAAGCCAAGAAACATGTCAGGTTATAAAAACACCACCTGACCCAAATACACATGGCAAAATCATGCAGGAACATTTCCCTGTAGCTATCACGCATTACTCTTGTAGCAATTTGAACACAAGCGATAATTAACTGCTTAATGTAAAATGCTACTGATGTGGAATATGAGGCAAATCACGGAGAAATGCACTATTGAAGGTTGTCCTGGTGTGTGGGTAATGTGATGGGTGCAGATGAGTATTTTACTGAAGTCGCAAGAAAGTGAGAAGTACGTTTTTTTCAATTATTGATTAATATCTTGAACACAGATATCAGATCCCACAGGAACATTACGTGGTGTCTCTAATTTCCTCTTCGGTAATCATAAGGAAGAATTAATAACTAATTTAAATTAAACAGTGGAATTAGAATTTCTGGACAAGAAAAGTTCCGGTAAAATCCGGAAACAAAATATCTTGTATTAAGATTATGTAAGTTTAGATAGATAGGTATTTCCTCCCGCCTAATTAACTTTAAACTTTAATTAATTAAGTTAATTAAAAGTTAAATGCTTAACAAATAATTAATTAAGTTTAATTTAATTAATACATAATTTTAACTAATAAGTTAAGTTAATTAATATATAATCAAGTCAATTTAATTTTACTTAAATTAATTTATTTAACTTTTAATTAACGTCTGCATTTAATATAGAAACATCACAAGGCATCAGCAGACACACCTTGAGAAGAATCTTAGAAAGAATGTCTACAGAAGTGGATCACAGGAGCCACTAATCTCAGACACTAGCCAGATAAAGATGAGCACTGGTTCCAGAAAGGAATCTTTCCGTTGCCTTCCTGGAACCAATGCTGAGCACTGGTTCCAAGAAGGCAACGGATAGGTACACGATTGGAAGAAGTCGTATTACACCGAGGGAGGTCTGCGCATGTTTCTGTAGCATACTCTGAATACGCTGATCAGTTATAACCTGCACAGTACAGTGAAATGCAGTTATAAATAAACAACGTTGCGGATAAGGTACACCTGGCAACGTTGATCCTACGAACAGAGATATTTTCAAGAAGTCAAAGAACCACCTACAATAGCAAATGCGTGAAAGAGCGATTTGGCAAATATGAGGAATACATTGGCCAATCCAATACCCGGATGTTAATCCCACTGAGCATCCGGGAGATAATGCTGGAAAGATGGGTTAGTCGCCATAAATTCTCTGCCCATGCCACTCCAGGAACTAAGGACAATGTTTTTGCAAGAACGATTCGATATTCTTCAAAACACTCCAGCAATAAAAGCAACATTCATATCGCTTTCAACCTTTTTTTTTTTTTATTTCATTTCGGGTCGGAACTAAAAGGCTGTTCAATATGAAAGTAGCTTGTGGTCCTAATAAATTGGCCAGACAGCGTATACATATTAATGGTAACTGTTATTTGGTCTTTTATATGAATAAAATGTGGTTTTTGGATGTTTCTCTTTTCGCTCACTTCCCCGCATTTATTTTCAAATCTCTAAATTCGAAACGTGCGAAAAGAAGAGAGAATCTCTGGACTGTGTTCGACTTTTATATTAATATTATCTTATTTCATTAATTTTAGTATGCTTGTCTAAACTGCACACTATTTTTATAATGATATTTATCAAACAGAAGTGGAATGAGGAATTTTCGACACTCTTAAGATTTAATATGAATAATAAATATATCAAGTTATCGTCAATCTGTAGGTTAATGATAGCATTGATATATCCATAGCTAATATCGACTGAAACTGCCCATGGAGACCGCGTATTTAAGCTCGCAGTCAGCTGATGCTTAAAGTAAAGTTAAAATAAATTAAAGTAAATGATACACAGCTGAGTAGCATTAGCATTAGTAGAGGCATTTGATGCAAGAAAGCAAGCTTATGCAGCATCAGCCAAAAAAAAAAAAAAAAATAAATAAATAAATGAAAAATAACCACTTCCACTTCACCCCTCTGTTCGTTCGAAATACCTGTCCAGCTGAGCCTTAAACTTATTTAGGCTATCAACTTCCACGACAAGGGATGGAAGTCTGTTCCACGAACCAACCACCCGCTGGCTAAAGGCAAATTTCCTCACGTCTATCCTACATCTGTCTTTTCTCAATTTGAATTTATGCCCTCTCAGGTGATTATTCTGAGCAAGAGGAAGAATCCCATCAGCATTGAGCATGCTCAAATCATTCAAGGCTTTGTACACCTCTATCAGATCACCGCGCTGGTGCCTAGTCTCCAGACACTGTAATTCGCCAAACTTAAGCCTTTCTTCGTAAGAGCAACCCTTTGTTCCATTCACTAATCTTGTTGCCCTTCTCTGTACTCGTTCCAGCATCTCTACATCCTTCTTGAAATGAGGCCTCCAGACCTGTATACAGTACTCTAGGTGTGGCCTGACCATTGCCTTATACAAGGGAATAATCACCTCCTTATCCCTGCTAGAAAAATTCCTGTATATCATTGACAAGACACCATGAGCTACTCTTGCAGCCCGTCTGCACTGCTCAGAGAACTTCATATCTGCCTGCACAATTACCCCCAGGTCCTTTTCATTCTCTACCGCTGTCAGTGTAGTACCACAGAGTTGATACGTTGCTCTGGGGTTGCTGTTTCCCATATGTAGTACTTTACATTTGTCAATGTTAAACTTCATTTGCCACCTCTCAGCCCATCTGCTCAACCTTTCCAGATCCTGTTGAAGTAGCATAGTGTCAGTAGTGTCCTTGACAACCCTGCCAACCTTCGTATCGTCTGCAAACTTGGACATTAAGCTTGATATACCATCATCAATATCATTTATAAATACAGAAAACAATAATGGACCCAATACTGAACCCTGAGGGACTCCACTAATAACATTAGTCCACGATGAGCAGTGTCTATTGATTACCACTCTGTCTTCTCCCCCTCAACCACCCCTTTATCCATAGCAGCAATTTGCCTCCAATGCCACACTGCTCCAATTTGTACAGCAGTCTTCCATGTGCAACAGTATCAAAAGCCTTTCTAAGATCGAAATATATGATATCAAAGTTATTCCCTGCATCCAGTTCCTTTGTGACTACATCATAGTATCCAATCAAATTAGTCAGACAAGACTTCACTTAACAAACCCATGCTGTGTCCGAGCTATAACTGAAGTCTTGTCTAGATGATCCTGCAGTACTTCTTTAACCAGTGCCTCCATTAATATCCCTGGAACAGAAGTCAAACTAACGGGTCTATAATTACTTGTGTCGCATCTTTCACATCTCCAGTCTGTGGGTACCTCCCCTGAGTCCAAGGAAGCTCTCATAATTATGGCTAACGGACTGCTTACTTCCTTTGCTGCCTCCTTTAATATAACTGGATAGATCCCATCCACCCCAGGTGCCTTTCTTGTGTTTATCTTCAACAATTTCTTCTCCACTTCACTCTCAGTTATTACAAGATTCTCTAGCTTACTGCCAGAGTTGAATACACCTCTGGCATTCCCCTCGCTGAATAACTCCTCATGTGTGAATGTCGAGTAGCTTTCCTGAACTCCGGTAACCGTTCGCCCTGATGCAGAAGTGTCTTCAAACGGTCAGGTGATTTATAACAAGATTTAAAGGTTAAGCAAATGTGTACCAATTACAGCAAACAAGTCAATTAATGTGCGCATTTAAATTTCAGGCGCCTTCGAATTTTTTTCTTAAATTAACCGTTTTTTTTATTTTGTTTTTTCTATTTCTGTAATTATTATAAGAGAAAATTGTATATAATCATCTCCTAATCAATTAATTACTAAGATTAAAACTTTATAGAACCGTTTATAAAACTCTACGGTGTTAAATTCTTTAAACTTAGCCGCTCAGTTTGGTTTCCACAGAGCAATAAATGTGACGGAGTTGAACTGTGTAAAGTTTACACAGTAAACCAAACTGAACGTCTAAGTTTAAAGAATTTAGAACTGTCTGAAGCTAACAACGCTTTATTAAAAACTACGTTTAATTTTCGAATTTATCTTTTTCCATAGAAATTGTATGGAGAAAAAGACACAATAATTGCCGATTTCTATCTGTCCAATTTAATGGAGGGGATCCTAGAACGAATTTTCATGAAAATCCGTTCTAGGATCCCCTCCACTGAATGTGGACGGACGACGTGGTAAAGACAATAGGTAGACACATATGCGAAAGGGGCTAAAAACAACAGAAATGTGGGTGGATTTAATTCTTTCGTTTAAAGGAAATATTTAAAAAATGAAGTGGCAAAATTTATCGTGCCACGTTAAATGTAGGGGGCAGTCAACCCTTAGAAGTCTTAGCGATCTTGTTTTATTTATTTGTTTCTTTTTGGGGGTGGTATTTAAACCCCTCCATATATATTTATGTTCTGTCCAGTACAGCGCACACGTCAGCAGTGACTTCCATTTGAGCGGGACCAGTCGGTCCCTAATTGCCTCATCGAGTAGGCGTCGCTCATCGCAGCCATGTGTTCCCCCCTCGCCATTTGGGAACAGCAATGTTGCTCGACGCATATATCCAGCTCGGTGTGAGTGTGCGGTCGAGGGAAGGGAGTTGACCTGTACTTACGCAAAGGTGCGCAAACACAGCCACATTTGAAAGCCACCAGAATATCTAGACAAGTGGAGAAGGCTACAAATTTAGAGCAGCATTTCGTTTCCGTGTGTATTACATAATCTCCATAGCACACGTGTTTGCATGTCGATCTCTAATTATTGCATCCAGCGAACAGTCGCTAAATGAAGGCCACGTACATTAGCCCTCTAACAATCCACGCGATAAAGCCGAGCGGGAATCCCGAAGTGGCTCCAAAGCCTCTACGTGCCCTACAAACGGATCACTCTGGATGGGCAAAGCGTGAGACCTATTAAGTCCCCCATTAGTCCTAACCACCTGGTGAGCGAGGATCACATTAACTCTCCGAACGTTCAATCCATAGTTCTCTCTCGTTTATAGAGTACGTGGCATGCTACAAACGCGCACGGACTGCTGGCAAGGTCGTTATGGGAGCGCTGTATGAACAGTTTTCGCTGCGCCGGGCAAAAGTGCAGAAGGGATGAGGGAAGAGAATGACCCGCAGTCACGCACAAGAGGTCTTCCTGAAAGACACCGCTATTCTCGATGCTACTGTTCCCTCCCCCCACTCCCCATTCCCCGCACCGCATCTACACGCAGATGATGCTGTTAATGGCTAAGTCTTAATACGTGACATATATCCCACATTACTTATGTCTTAACCCCCTTTCTTCCTCGCTGCAGCTTCCACTACTTACTGTACATTACCCTGGGGGTTGTTTACGAGAATGATATCGTACATCATACCGATTTAATTCCCTCTGAAGGCCTCTCTCTATCCAGGAAGTGATCTGACAAGCTTTTTGCAGTAGAAACCGATCACACTTCTAACTTTACTTACATTTAAATATTAAAACTAACGATCGTCAGTTTATTTTAAGGCTGCGCTAATAAGCCATCACCCACTGCGAATGCGACATTTCACTTGATTTGGAACCGCGTTCAGAAGATTCTATAAGAGAAGATTCAACTCGAAAACAACCTTTAATCCCCCCATCCCCCGAAAATTAACACAATAAAGAAAATTTCCCAGAAGTGCTTCTCCAGTTTGTCAGGCTTAATGGAATCCAAAACTTTAGATGGATTTTTTTTGTTTATAGTTTTGTGCAGTTTTGTGCTAGGCGTATAAACTTAACTTCTGTTTTCTCTTCAATACCGTCAAGGAATCGAAAAACTCGGCAAATTAAAAAACATCTTTGAAATCTTGTAATGATTTAAAAGATAACAGCAGACGATGCTCGTTTTGCCGAATAAGTTTATTTTGTTTATTTAATAAATCTGTTTATTACACTAACCGAGACTGGCATGTACCCTTATATACAACCCCATTCGGTTTGGAGGGTTTACGCTATTATAAAATAAGTTTGCAAATTCTAAACACTAATTAAAATAAATCAATAGATCGTTACGTGTGAAAAACGTGAATATTAATAATAGCGCACGTACAGGAAGATATGTTACCCCTAACAGATCCCCCTGAGACCCTCCCCCATGGTTTAGGGGCTTATTCTAACTACGTGTATACCTGCCGAGGTTGTTTCGTTTTTTCTTGAATAATTAACGCCTATGTCCCTGTTTAATAACAGCAGACCCACGATTAGATCAAAAAACATGGACATTCAAAACGTCTTTTCTTGATGACCCTGTACGTGACACACAAAAAATTCGTGTTAAGTAATTATGTATAAAAAATATACCGTTCACTAAATGTTATTTTATTAACATGCACTCGCTGGCTAAAAAATTAGTAACCTTTTGCAAATCGGTGTCAACAGATGATTAAACGTAAGATATTCAAATATAAGTTGTCTCTACGCTTTCCTGAATCTCTTACTCGATCTGATCATTGGAACGACAAGTGATCTTTCCGTTTCTCAGAAAGTTGGTGCTGGTAGAGCACGTTTTAGGAGGAGCTACAACTGAGAAAAACAAAAGCAATTACTGATGGTTCGAAAGCAACCATCTCAAAAGTATACAATGAATGGAAGACCAAAGGCCTACGTAGCTGTTAAAGGATGAAATGCGCAGCAATTTAAAGCGAATTGTGCGTCAGAACAGGAGGTCGAGTGGGCATCAATTGACCGGAAAATTCAATTTAGGCAAAAAGAGGCCACTTCCAACCGAGCTATGAGACGAGAGTTGAAGAATATGGGATTTGGTAGCAGTGTGCCTATACGAAAGCCACTTCTTTCTGTAAAAAATTGAGATTCGACAGGAGTGGTGCCGCCAGCGCCAAGACTGGACTGTGGAACGAGCTCATGTGTGCTGGCGATTCTCGGTTTACACTTTTTTTTGCACAAATTGCAGTGCGAAACCGTGGAATGAGCCCCATGAAACCATGCCACACACACTGTCTCGCGTCCACTATGTACGGTTGGGTCCACTCATACCATTATAAAGTCGCGTCGCCTCCAATCTTGTGGTCATAATGGACCCATTTCACCCTGCTGTGCTTCATTTTTGTCCGGGTTTAGATGCTTTCAAAGCGACAACAGCACCGTCCATCATGCAAAAATCTTATCTGAATGGTTGGAGAAACACTGCCAAGATATGCAACATCTACCCTGGCCCACTAATTCTCCAGATCCGAATCCAACTAAGAATGTTTGGAATGTGCTGGAAAGGACAGTTCAGCTTCGCAGTTCTCGACCAACCAAAATACAGCAGCTCAAAAATATCCTGTTGGAAAAACGGACAAATATGGAGCTAGACACTTGGTTTGACCATACTCTACCTAGCAGAATCGACCCATGTGGGCTGTAATTCAGATAAAAGGTTTCTAATTTTTTGCCGAGTGCGTATATTACATTGTGGTGTGTGTGTGTGTGTGTGTGTGTGTGTGTGTGTGTGTGTGTGTGTGTGTGTTTCTTTTCCTTCAGCACATTCCGATTATTTTCAAAGACTGATTTGCTGTATTAAAAAAAGAAAAGTTGTGAAAGAAACGACTTATTTCTTTAAAAGACTATTTTTCAAATAGAATAAATCAGCCTCCATAATTAATAGTAATAATAATTGTTGCGATCATTCATTCCGTTTCTTTGTGGCTCGCAATGTGCCATCACAAAACTCAGACGCCACGTTTTAATGAAGAGGAATCAAATAAGGCATCTCCCGAGAACATTAAAACCTCGAAGACACAGCTGCAGCCATCCCACCAGCGCTCCAGACAGCTTCTGGCACCATAGCTAAAGTAGCATGAGTAGTATAAATCCTTCTCTAAGACAAGTACAAGTAATCGTGCATCCAGAACAAGCCACACACAAAATCTCTCAATATCAAGAAAGAGAAATTTGTATTCGACCACGATGCCTTTCGCTGAGCCTTCAAAGCTCTTTTATAGTTTTAGATTCCGGCGACACTTCTCTAGCTGCACGCTCGCCACTTCACGCCACGGAAACTGGATGGAGGAGCAAATGCCTTTTGCCAAATCCTCATCATTGGCTGTCTCTGCGCTAGAAGACTTCGAGAAAACGGAGCTGACACACGAGGCGAAGATGACGGCAGAGCGTGGTTCTCAGATCGATTCACACCAAACAGCCGCTATCGCATTATTGCAATCACTTGTTCGCCGCTTAAAATAAAATGAAAACAGATAAAATAATACGATGCGAAATACTCTTCTAAAATTGTATTTCATGATATGCAGGCACAAATGTATTATCATTCTTATGGATAAGTTAATTCAATTTTCACTTTGGTACTGGTTCTCCAATCAATTCTGGTGTCTGAAGGTACAATGATTTTATTTCAAACACCAAATGATCTCCAAATACTCAACGTTTCAAGAATGATTCCATCAGGCGATCAACAAAGTTCGTCCGAATTTTTTGAGGTCGAAATTATGCCGAAGCTATTTTGGATGGCGATTATCTTGTCCCAAAAAATATTTGTCCCAATTACAATTATTTGAGCTTGTCTACGAGTCTAAACTGGCATGCACGGATATGCACGGCACTCGGAGAGCATGCACTGAGTGAAAGCACAGTCCAAAAATGGTTCAAAATTAGATGATGAATCAATTGACGCATCCCGTGAAGGACAACCGACCGTCATTGATGATGATGAACTGAAAGCACTCATTCAGTTGGATTTAAAACCAAACGTGTTAGCTGCTTGTAGACAGATTCAATAATAATATATTTTTATATATTTTTTTTTTTTATATATTTTTATATTTTATATATTTTTTTCATAATCTCCTGGTGAAACCGATATGTCTATAGCTGTGTGTATTCATAAGACATCTGCATGTGGTGTGGGATGAAGAACTAGAGTGGGGAGCCCCACCTGAGTTATTCCAGGTTCTTCCCCTGACATTAGCTCATTATAGCCCTGATTAAAGAGTAATTTAGAAATTTCTCCAATCGCCGACGGAAACCCCCGAACCCAGACCTCTCCCAGCCACGACTGGTGGTGAAACCATTATACTCTCACGGAGGACAGAGAAGGATTCAATGTGAGCGGCGAAACCATTCGTTTTATCTGCATCAAAGAGAAAAGGGTTTAGAAAACTGAGCAAAGGGATTCCAACAAACTCCAATCCCAATTCGATTCACAATAAAGGGGCATTTTTGGACCGGTTGTTGAAGTGAGACGAAAAATAGTTTATGCTAGCACTGGACACATCGAAGCTCGCACTTCACCAACCGAAGATTTCGATGTTTGTCTGGTGGAATTCAGTTGGTATCACCCATTCCGACCTTCTGCCTTACAATCACAGGAGACGGTGTTTTTCTCCTTTCTTCCCCTGCTGCCGCATGTTTTAATTTTATACTAAAATTACACAGGAAACATTTTTGGTCACCATATATTTATGCGACGTTTTAAATGATACTTGAGGGACCCTACCCATGTGTAGAAATAAGCTGCAGAAGAGACCTTAGCGTCGCTGTTCGCATATTTTGATGACATTTCCATAGGCTGAGATTTCTGTTCAAGAGATCCTTTTTGTATGCTGTTATAACAACTGAGAATAAAAGAGAGTTACAGTATAAAAGATAAACGTTGTTGCATTCTGTTACATCATCAGGGGATAATCCATCGCGCATTGCCATCGAGAGTAGCAATAAATCAGTGCTTTACGGCCCCGCGCTGTAATGATCCTTCGTAATCCTTGAGCTACCGAAGAGAGACACTAAACTTTTTCCAGAAGATGTTCCTGATCAGACAGAAGTAATGTGAGGGAACGTGGACGGCCAAATTTCAGGCTGCTCACGAGGTTTCATGCAGATAGCGCCTCTTTCGAGGAGCGAAACAGGTGCGACAATTTACTCGGAAATGACGAAGGGTGAATAACGCTTCGGATCATATATTACGAAACAAACGCTTGGTATGTAAGAACTGAACGATGGACTGGAATCGGAAACTCTATATCCATCTTCCTTCCCATTTTGCACCACTAAATCCTCGCCACATGGCGAAGAGCTATTGAGTTCAAAAGAAAACAAGCGACTGTTTAAAAAGATAAGGCGAGAATAGAGCTTGCCCGTCTTGCTCGCGATAGGTCTATAAATATCAGTCCGCCACCCTCGCCAAGGAAGTGCAGGTGCACACGACGAATATAATGAAAGCGTTCTTCGGCTCGCTGTTGGCGCTGCGGAGATAATTTGAAGTAACGACTCCGTTTCGGGTCCACACGATGAAGTGTTCTCCCGAAAATAAGGAGTTGCTTTATGACTTTTACACCATCATTTTTCACACACGGTAGCAATTTGCTAATGTCTCTATTAAGTCTTATTCTAAGTAGTGCTCAGGTCCGCAGATAAGGAAGTTATTTAATGGTCCAGAGAAGCCGAGGTAATCGCTGTGCACTGTGACAAATGAGCGGAGTAACTAACATTTTGCACTCGCTCACCCCCTCCCCACCATCCCGGTGACTTTTCTTCGGAATCCGCGCAAATTGTACTCTGTCGTCTGTGACTATTAGAATGTTTCTAATGTTGCATATTACGATAAGGACGGGCACATTTTTTCCTCGCCGATAGAAGCCCGTTTTTATGCTCGTGCACGAGACGAACTCTGTACTTTCCAGCATCGCTAGCTACGCGGCGTAATAACATGCCCGATTTCAAACGAACTCGTGGACGTTTACAGCTGCGAGTTATTGCTCACAATTGTGACCTGAATTACAGCACCCCTGCGCAGATCTGTTAAAGTTCCCAAAGCTTCTTATATAAGGTTTCCTTTTTTTATTTTTTTGCCCCTGATTAAATAACATCACATATCATATTACTATATACTGTAGTCCCTTTATATTACAAAAAATAAATAAATAACAATTAAGAAAATGTACTATGCATCCGGAATTCATAAATCCGGAACTTTTTGAACATTTCTCCTTGGGTAGAAGACCACAACCGGATTTAATAATTAAGTTTCAGTAATAATTTCTAACCACTAATTTCTTTCTATGTATTTTCAAGTCTATAAAATCATTAATTTTCGTGTATCCTCAGTGCCGGCTCGTTTTACAGAAGTCTTGTTACTATCATTTGACCGATAAAGTAGGGCCTTCTTGAGGCCCCACAAGAAGAGGGATATACAGAAAGTCGGCATGTAATTTAGGGTTGACACAACGGAGGAACAAAACTAAATTGTATCGAAAGAAAATATATATAGCTCAGAAACTAACTTAAAACAAAGAATTATAATTGTAGGAAGAGCCCAGAAATATATATCCTTCACTATTTTCACATATATTTTTACTTTGGATGGATTTCCCTTCACTCTTTCCTTTAATTCTATTTATTAATTTCACTTTGCCATGGCACATACTTTATGTTAAAAACAGACGAAACTATATTGTCATTTTGTCTTGCAAGTCTGGTGGTTAACCCTTGAGGAAACGCCAGGATTTTGCAATATGCGACAATAATTAAATATAAGTACGTATTTATTTATTTCTATATAGTGTCTAAAATGTTTTTTTTTCACCTTTTTTTTTTAAGTAGGTATACTGCCTACTGTCATCTTTCCTTTTTTCTTTCCTTTTTTCGGCAGCTGTCATTTATCTATACATTATACAATCATGGCCGTTGTGTGCTTTATGGCTATCAGTGGCTCTTGTCCATAAAATTTCCCCTTTTTTCCTCGCTCTTTCTTGTCTTTCCTTTTGATATCATTTTAGTTTATTTTATAAATACTTAGCAAAAATAAACCAAACTAATATCCTTTGAAGAATTATGAAAATAAGGAAAGGAAAGACCATCGAGAACGCTTAAATTTCAGTTCTTTTAGATTTTTCGAAGATCTGCACTCGATGACTCTTCATGAGGATCTCTGTGTGGTCGCCAGTTCAGTTGATTTCCCAAAACAAGCCCACGCAATGGTCGTGAAACATTTATACACCCCGTATGTAAGTTGCGGTTATCTTATTGCCTTTTATTTATCTTATTTTCCAGGCAGAAAAAAATTTCCATTTGCGAATAAATAATTACCGATGGCATCGTAATTGAATTAACACGAAACAAACAAAAGTAACATACGTAAAAAACAAGGCAATGGTTTTACAGAACTTGTCGAACAAGTTCCTTATTTTACAAGTAGACCTGGTATTTAACATAATGAAGCGGTTTAAAGCATTATATAATTAAAATTAATAAAACAAGTGGATATGTGCGTGGACCACTTTACTTTGTGAACACATTGGTTCCTCAAAGAAGGACAATGCGCATGGAATGGACCTGCTCCATTTATTATGCTCAATTTGAAATAACTAGCATTCCAAGAAATTTTCATTATTATTATTATCAATCAATAATTAATTCTGGATATTATTTCCTTATTGGCTCGACAACTTAATGAACTGTGAATATGGGTCGCATCCTAAAAAACGTTCGTAGTCCAAATAGAATAGCCTTCTTCAGCATTGTAATAGCTGGCTCCAAGATTACGTGTTTTCTCTGCACGAGCAAGTGTTATGTCATTCGACACCACGCATGGCGCAGCCTTATTTTTTTAATATTTCATCTGTCTCCTCATAAGTGGTATTGTAGGTATATCCCCGTAGCACTCATGTGCTGGAGCAACTGGTCATACCATACCCACCCCCCCCTCCACGGGCAGGAACTTGAAAGTAAAAATTTCCGTATTCAAACCAGTCTTTAAAAATTTCTCAGCTGATGTTACCTTTATCATTACCGTTAACAAGAAGTTCTGCTTGGCGGAAGTTAATTTTTATAAATAAACAAGGCTTCAGCTTCAAATTACCCACGCTGTTTTTCCTAATAAGGACTAACCTATTCTTAATTAGCTAGATGAAGTAAAAGGCGCACAATCGGAACTGTTTTTGTTTTTGTAACACTTTCTTTGCAACTTGTAGTGACTGAAACCATTTAAGTGATTAATTTTTGAAAGCCGATGTTTTTGTTATTCGAAGTATTTTAGAGATAACTTCATCAAATGGTTTCTGGTGTTATTGCACATTCGTGCTGAAGATTGACCTGATGAAAATTTTTTTAAAAAAGTTTAAGTGTACTTTTTAAAGCGCACTAAAGTTTGCACACTGAAACAAAAGATTCGCTCCCTGGCTGACTGTCTTATGTGACAAGATCAGCTCAGCTTCCCGAATGTTTTGTTATTTTTTATAAGCTGTTTCCGTCACCCTTACACTTGTATAGGGGTGATGGAATCCAGTTATTCACTGACTTCTCCGTGGGCGGCTGAGTTCTCCCAATGAACAGGCGGCTGTAAATTGCCAGACAATCTTTTACCACTTTTCAATATTTTGTTTTTGTGCCAAAGCAGCTACGTCTACGAAGTGCCAGTGTGATATCTGTAAATTGCGTGCATTCCCTGAAAAACACGGTACGCTCTCAGTGGAGACTAACATGGCCTCAGTGTAAAGAAACCCCATAAAAATTACTTCTCCTCTTGACGGAACTCGAATCCATGCCTGTTCCACAAGGTGTGGAAATACAATAGCCAAGATTTTCTTCTTATCTTGTGAATATCGCTTTAAATCTAAGACTTCAACAACGATATTCAGAGAGATTTTGAAACGCCGTCAGAATTGGTTTATAAATGGTTGGGTGGGTTAACATTCGTGTTTTTTTTTTAAGTTTACTTTCCATCTACTTTCAATAAACCCAATAATTTTGCCTCTAAAAATACACGGAGTGCAGTGTGTTTTAATCTGTTATTAGAATCAGTTATTTCCCAAGTATGTCTTCCTTCCAAGGAATAATAAAATGTCTACTGTATATTCTTTGCTGGCTTTGTCTGTTTTGAAGGATAAATCACGAAAACTCTTTGTAAATGAAACATTCAGTGCAAATAGCTTTGGAAGCGATCTTTGAGACATTACCCATGCAGGATATTGTTAGTATGCTTCATATAACTCTTTTCAAGGATAACATATTTCATTTGCCATAGTGGGAACTCTACACTTCCTCCTCCTCCACTCCATTGACACTAACTCACATACCCATTGAAAAATCCTTCACAAGTTACATCCGGCACTAGCAAAAATAAATGTAGTCTGGCAATGCAAATCGAACCCAGACCTCTTTAAATTTTAGGACAGGGGCATAAAGTCCATTTCAATGACAATCAGAACCTTCACTGGTTGAAAGTAAGGTAAGGATTTTCACACCGATAATTTCATTAGTTTTACTACCAGGTTTCAAGCTGTTTCACATGAGTGACCTTAGCCTCCCGAAGTGCCCAATTTTATTTAGGCAAAGGGACTTCACTCCAAATTCTCAGAACCCAAGGATAACTACACATTAGTTTTCTTGGATAATTTCCAAATAAACTGCGTGTTTTAATTCGGACTATTTTTACTGGGAAATCACCCACATTGTATCACCTCCTTATTAATTATAAGTAGCAAGAAGTAACAATGTTCGTATTTCGGGAGCGTCGATCATAAATGCTGCTGTCGACCCAGAATCACAAACGTCACTACAGATCGAACACCAAAACTCCAACACAATGTTACTCAAAAGCCACTGAACAAAATTTTAAAAAATAAGAAAAACTTTTAAAAATTTCCTTCAAAATGTCTTACCTAACTTACCAGCCAAATATGGTAGGTAAGCATATCTATTAAAAACTAAGATAACTCATTTCACAGATTAACCAAACTTAAATTATTCGTTTAATAATAACGTGGGCAAAAGTACTTATCATATAACACCTTTCGACAAAAAATGGAAACTGAGATGAAAGCCATTATCGAAACTACTTATTACAGTCCTAATGACTCTGCTGAGCACAAGTAACAACTGTACAATGAAATAGAGTGGGCCTGTAAATCAGAATGTCTTATAATGGGGAAATTTAACTTTCCAGATATTCACTGGAACTTGTGAATTGGTCACTAGCAGGCCTATTGTGGACTTATTGGATGATTGTTTTCTACAACAGTATGTTAGAGAGGCAGCCATCAAAGGGAGTGTTACTCTTGATCTGATTATCAGCAGTGATTATTCATGCATTAAGAATCTGCAGATAAAAGAACCGCTTGGTGGCAGTGATCACAGTGTATTGATTTTGGATCTACTTAAAGATGTAACTACCATCAATGCTAAAGGAAAATGTTTCCGCTTTCTTACACGTAACTATCAGTGATCTCGGACAGTTCTTAAATACTATACAGTGCTACTGTATGATGTACAACTAATGATGCTACCATCAGCAAATTCTCAATGGGAAGCATTCAAAGAATTGCTTATAGAAGCTACTAGGCTTTTCATACCAACTAAGAAATACTCTTCATAGGCCTAAATGTATGTCAGATAAACTTATGAGATTCGTGACAGAGAATAAAAATGCATGGGATGAATATAAATTATCAGGCAACACAGAAGCCTATGGTAGCTAGTCTGTAATCAAGTCACGAAGGCAAGCGAAGGCAGATTACGAGAAATCTTTGGCAAAGGATACAAAAAAAAAAAAATGAATAAATAAATCGGTCCACTTGATATCGACGGTTCGACTGTTGATAATCCTGCTCACGTTGCTGACAAACAATGAGTATCTTGCATCTACACTCACAATGAATTCTGTAGGGAAATGGAGACCAGACGTTTATAAAAAAAAATTCTAATAGAGAACTAAATGATTTAATGATAACTGAGAAGAAAGTGGAAGAGAAATTGTTGAAGTTAAAAATAAGAAAGGCACTTGGGGTGGATGGAATCTATCCAATTATATTAAGGGAGGCATAAAAGGAAGTAAGCAAATCTTTAGCCATAATTATGATAGCATCCTTGGATTCAGGGAAGGACCCCGCAAACTACAGATGTGCGAATATATTCCGAATTCATAACGGATGATATGAGGAATTATAGACTTGCTAGTTTGCTTCTTTTTTTTTTTTAAAGAAAATGGAGTACTGGATAAAAATGTAATGCAGGATAATCTAGAAAAGTCTTCAATTATACTTCGGACAAAGCATGGGTTTGCTAGGAGAAGGGGATTCTTATCTGACCAATCTGATTGGATACTACGATATAAGGTATAAGGTATAAGGTATGTTAGTGTCTAACGGCTCCTGGGATTTCTCCCATCTCCGCGGGTGTACATTGTATCGGGGCCAGAGATTTGAAGTGTGTGGGGGTCATGTGCTGTGTATTGTGTTGTGCCCTTTGTTCCTCCGGTCTATTAGCCGCCGAGCCCCTAGTGGGACCCGACGTTACCACACCAAGCCACGGGGAGGCTGACCGGGTGTACCACTGTAGCTAGAGTACTCTGGCGGGTCCTGCCACCTACTTTCCTGGGATTTCAGTGGCTAGGACCAGATTTAAGAATGAGATGATCGCTGTTTCTTGAGCAACGGTTGTAATTTTAACAGAGCGTAGGGTTGTTCGCTGATAACTTGTTCTAGGGCCAAATAGGTCGGGCAGTAATTTTGATGTTTTTAGATTTAGACCTGTGGGGGCATGAGTGTGTGTGTATATAAAAATATATATACACACACACCCACACACAAATATATAAACTAAAAAAAAAAAAAAAAAAAAAAAAAAAACGTTGTGCAAGAGAAAAGTAAGGGAGGAAGGCAAAAAGACTGGAGGGTAGGAAACAGAAGAAAGGGGCCAATAGAGAAGATGGCCCCTGTGGATACTACGATGTGGTAACAGAGGAACTAGATGCAAAAATAATAATAATAGTTCTGATATCATATACTGTACAGCACTGGTCTCAAACTGGAGACCGCGGGCCGCATCCGCCTCCCCCCCCGAAGCAATTTTACACGGCCCGCAAATACATTTCAATTATGTATTTGTTGTAAATACGGTGCTTATGTTCACTCTCATTTTGTTAAAATGAAATTCCGGCTCGTCAGCTGCTTTGAGACCGTGCATTCGGCCCGCATGCAATTTGAGTTTGAGACCACTGCTGTACAGTACTTGGATTTCTGGAAAGATGTTGATACTGTTACACATAAAAGACTGCTGTAAGAAAAAAAAATCAGAGCATTAAGGGCTAGTTGCTGCTATGTATAAAGGGATGTTGAGTGGGAGAAGACAGAGTGGTAATCAAGGGACACTGCTTTCCGTGGACTAACGCCCTTAGCGGAGTCCCCCAAGGCCCATTGTTGTTTTCTCTATTTATCAGTGCTATTGATGAAGCTTAATGTCCAAGATGCTACAAAGCTTTTCAGAGTAGTTAATAGCAGTATGATACTGCAACAGGATCTAGAAAACTTAGGCCGATTGTCTTAGAAGTGGCAACTGAAGTTTAACATTAACAAACGAGAAGCACTGCATATGGGTAGCAGTAACCCCAGAAAAACATACCAAATTTGTGGAACTACACTCACAGTAGTGGAAAATGAAAAATAACTGGGGTAATTGTGCAATCAGATATGAAGTTCTCTGAGCAATTCGAGACAGGCTACCAAGATGGCTCATGGGGTTTTGCATATAACATATGTGTTCAGAAATTTTGCTAGCAGGGATAAGGAGATGGTTGTCCCATTGTATAAGACCACACTTTCAGTTCCGCATAAAGGTCTTGGAGGCCTCGTTTTAGGAACGATGTAGGGCTGCTAGAACGAGTACACAGGGGGGACCTACGAGATGATCTGATTGAGGAGTAGAGTACAAGGCTTTGATTGGATTGAGCAAGCTTAGTGCCGATGTGGCTCTTCCTTTTGCTCAGACTACACAAATGGGAGGACACAAACTGAATTAAGGAAAGACAGGTAAAATAGATGTGCAGAAGTTAGCCTTTAACCTCCGGATTGTTGATTGCTGGAACAAACTTCCATATGTTGTTATGGAAGTTGACAGCTTAAATAAATCAAGGATGAACTACACAAACATTGGAGGAAATGAATATAGGTGAAATATATATATATATTTTTTTTTTTTTTTTTTTTGCTGATGCTGTATAAGCTTGCTTTCTTCAATCATTTGCCACTACTAATTCTAAGCCTAAATTTAAGGAAGAACTACATAAAATTTATTAATGCGCAACACTTCCTTTTCCGGAAATGCGCCCTCGCGAATCGCTTGTATCCGCTTTAAAGGTTTGTCTCGTTTCATTTAATACCAGGAAAATAAATTTCATGCTTCTTCCTTAATAATTACCAGCTGTTTCCTCAAACCACAAAACCACAACTCTTGTACCACGTACGTGCCCTTCTTTACTGTCCCATTATCGTAGGTTCGTTTTCCTAAGAATTTGGTGTGGGGGAGGGGAAAGATGTGCCGAAAATATGAACTGCGAATCATATGCCTAAAGAGCAACTTATTTGCTTTGAGTCTGTATTGGAGCTTTAACATGACAAGACAAGCAACGGGAATACTTCCCGAAGGTGGGTGGAATAATAAATAATAAAATAATAATAATTAAAACACATTAAAACACTTAAGAGCAGATAGCAGCATCTTCGCAAAATACTAAATGCAACTGAGTACGCTGTTCAAACTTCCTCGAAACCACTTCTAAATTTAAAAAATGTGTGTGTATATATAATAATATTTTAGTATTTATTTTATATAATAATAATAATAACCTTTATTAATACAAAAATAAAGAAAAATAACTAAAACGTTTCTTTCATTTTTTTAGAGAAATTCAAAAAGTATTTGTTACTAAAAACGAGTTCAAAAATGTAAAATATTTCGAGAAAATAAGTACGTGCGACGAATGTTGATTCATAATCCAAAAGGAACATTTAAAAAGCTATGTTAAATAAGATCTATAATATAATCAGACTTAGTTTGAGTTATTGTGGAATATATCTAGATTTGCATCATTTTCGATCTGTTAAGTTTGTTATTGTCGATGGTTTTCAAGTTTGATGGATTTTTTTGCAGTTACTGCCTGAATACTGCGATATTAACTGCAGTGTACAAAGGTAGACCGTACGTTTGCGTTACAATATATGAGCGAAACAGGAGGGTGGAGAGTGGCCAGACGTTTCGCTACTGAATTCCAGCCGTTGCCTAGACATGCTGGAAGAGTTTGTGCATCCATATCTTTTTATCAAGATGTTTGCCAACTTCACTGCTAAGTGAAGGTGCCAACATCTTTTTAGGTGTGCTTCACTTGACCACCATTTTACAATGGCCGATGGATTTGACGTAATAGACAGAATAGCCGCTTCTTGGGTGTGAAAATATCGTCAGTGCTTTTAAACAATTTTTTATATAATTAATTTTACAGCGAAAGCTTAATTCTAAATTTCTAAAATTTTACTATTTTTTTTATATAATTCATATTAAACAAATTATATATCCTCAAAAAGAGAAAGAATGCAAACGAACTGCCATATTAATGAAAAAAAACAAAAACAGAAGAACCTCGAGAATTGTCACTTAATTCCAAATGGTGTACGCTATTTAAAAATGCTGGCATTTGCAGCTAAAGCCAAGAATCTAATTTCGTATTTGCTTCGAAGCATCTGATATTTCAACCGATCCCTATTAATATCGAATCCATAACTGTTCATTTAACAGAATGACCGTAATGTCTATTCATTCGAATAAAATCAGCTGCCTCAACTGACAGCACTCTCGCCCTCAGTCAATATAGCAATCAATATTACTGACTGCTTCATATTACGTAAAATATTATGCTGATAGGTAATTGGTTTTGGTCTAATATTTAAAATCAAAATTAGTGTGAATGAGACTTAAATATTTAACACGAACATCTACGTAATCAACAAAGAGCTTGATCCTAAATATAACGGAGAATGGAGCCTTGGTTGGTGACCCAACATTATGTATTTCACTCCGCCTTCTTTTCCTTCAGCAGATTTATGCATTGAGGGACTTGCGAATTCTCGCTGCTGTTCTTTGTTGCATTATCCGTCGATATACCGAGGATTTACTTACTACTCGCATCCAAATGCAGAAGAAATCTTCCCAGAGAACCGATGCTCTAATGAAGAACGACCTTGCACTGTTGCTGCACATATCTGTATCGTAATCGACATGTTCACTTTCCCGAGAATGGTCATTTGAAGATAATTAGCGCTTGCATAAAAACCTGCTCAACTCTGCTGCAAGAGATCTCACCGGGAACTTATCCCGAGGATATAAGCCAACCCGAATCTTTTTCCACCTTCCAAATTAACCCAAAGTGTTCCAGCGTTACTCTCAGCCTCATTACTTCCTCGTTAAACTTAATTGAAGTATTAAATCATTATTATAGGCCATTTGCTTCATTTATAGACTATTAATGTTTTTTCTCTATTTTGCCGAGGTACTAAAGTGATTAACACCTTAGCTATCTCGCCAACCGTTTCGGATCATTCCCATGACCTCGCGGAATGCGTGCTTCGCGATAGACGATGAGAAAACAAACGCACACAGCCATTGATTTTAGATCGTTACACAAAAAAGGCAAATAGACAAAAAATTGCCGGAAGTCAGAGGTGCCAGATGGTGTTAACCGTAATTATTTTGTGACAAGCGCTGTAAAGAAATGATGGAAAGAAGAAGATAAAATTACCGAACATATGACTCTAAGAAAAATCTATGCACAACATCTACTCGTTATTTTAAAGCACTTTTCTTCGTAAGCACGAGGAAATTATTGAGTTGATAAAAAGGATTTTTTCCCTGCATTTTGCGCACGTGGGATTCTCGCGACGTTGACAGGAGCGAAGAAAAAAAGAGTGATAAACTATTTCGCACTTAAATTAAAAGATCGTTTCTTCGCCATCCGCACATAAATTGTTTAAACTGTTTTCCCCAACTACATTTATGCAAATAAACCTATGGTTTTACATCAATCAAATTACTGTGCAGCTGATATAATTGTACAAACAGAACACCTTAAAAAAAAGAAAAGAAATACTACTTTAGAAACTCCGAATTCGAGGTTTTTTTTTTTTTTTTTTTTAATACTTGTTTAAGTGAGGAGCACAATATGGAACTTAGTATAAAATAAAGCTGCATCTTGGGGGTTTTCTACAAGATAGGAGGTAAATTTCAGCGACCTTCTTACCAAAAATCTGTACTAGAGGATTCCTTATTGACCTTGCGATGCAGAAAGCTGGTTCTGGTGCAGATGATCGCTGCAAGGATCAACAATTATGCCCTACGTGGCTTAAGTGGCCAAGGATGAATGTGTGAGGATTCAACTCATCTGTCGATAAATTATCATTCCCCGCAGATTGCGTACATGTCACCGGCTTATTAGTAATAAGCACGTGGTTAACCCAATAATATCGTTGCATCATTGGAGTATGATCGAGCACCTCATGATTGCTATTAATTGGCTTCTTGATTGCATAAAGGGGACTACTGCAACCGTAAAAGTTATTATAAATGGCAACAGTCTGCATGGTTACAGCTTCAGTTTGGGCTTTTATCAAATTATATCCATTACTCTCCCCATCCCTCTCATATTTTTCCTGGTCTCATACAGTTTCACTAAATAGTATTTAGTTTATGTAATACAGGTTAACTTCAAGTAATTACGCCTTTTCAATACAAGGTTGGTAGTTCCAAAAGAACTATTTAGTGGCTACTTCAGAAACGAAAGGTGCTTTATGTGGGCTTCTGTTGAACCAATATCATCCAATCGTGATTCGAGTTATAATCCTGCTCAATTATGAACTCGTGCACGTGTGGTGGTCTCAAAGTGCCTGAATATTGGATCTGGACATTTGGTCGACATCATCTGATGTATTACAGATATAGAAAACAGTGATTAACATGTTTAATAAAATAATCGAACAAACATCTGGTGACACCATATTGCAGATATTCAACAACAAGGTTTGCAGATCCCGATAGCTTGCCAAACAACGCTGGCGCCTCCGTAGCCAGGTGGGAAGGAGCAGCAGTGTGTAGCATACGCTTCTTGATTAGACCGGGGTTCGAGCCCGTCACCACCAAATACGGAGGATGCGGAAAGGTCAGGGAATGACCACCGTATATCCCGTAGCAATATGACCTTAGTTGCTAATGCTCCTAAAAACCAAATAACAAACAAACAAACCAAACAACACCTCCATGTCACAGAGCCTGAGTTCACGCTCAAATACATATACCGACTTCTCTAGCCAGTAATCACCTACGGATCAGAAATCCGGACATCGGCAACGAAAACCACGCTAAAAACCATTTCATCTGATGGCCACAGACTTGACGTGTGCACAGTCTACATCCCCCCTCCCACAGTAAAGAACACTTTACAAGAGATCTCCAACTGGATCATTAATCAATGCCACCCTAAAGCAACATTACTAGTGTGCGGAGACTTCAATATTAGCTCAGGCCAACACAGTCTTCGCAAATTGTTATCTTCTAATCTGGCATCAGTAGGTCTGACCCTCCAGAATTTTTCCCCTACCAGAGGCTCTAACCTGTTAGACCTAATATTTGCAACAGACACCGTTACCGTTGACAGCAAACCGGAAATAGCCTTCATGTCAGACCATCTACCAGTAGGCCTCATTCTTCCAATCACTTCCAGGACATCCCGGCAACATCAGACACCAGTTAAGAAGACAGCGATTAGCCCTTCTCTCCTCAATCCAGAGAAATGCTGCTTCGCAGCATCCATTTTTCCTTGGGAAGCCCTAAACCAATGTGATCCACAGCTCGGGCTGCACTTTCTTACCTGCTGCCTGAAGTCTATTGCTCGAACTGCAGCGTCGAAAACAGTTTCAATCTCCTGTCGAAGCAAAGCATGGTGGACCCAAGATCTGAGCCTTAAATTTTGGAATAAACAAAGACTACGTGCAAAATGGAAAGCAAAATCAGACCCACTAGACAGAATTGCATACTCAAGAGCCCGCGCCCAGTTCAACAGAAGCAAATCTGAAGCCATTAAAGCCTACATTGACAAAACAATCAAGATTGGGAAGGCACCGTTTAAGGCAAGGAAAGGCATAATGAATTCCCTCAACAACTTAATCCAATTGCATGGCTAGACTACATCACAAGATTTAAGCCAAAGTCAGCGTCAGACCTTAAGAGCATTCACAACAGTTGTCAGCGAGATGTCCTCGCTTCCATCATCATCACAAAAAGAGAGCTTATCCAGGCCATCAATGATATTCCACCAACGTCTTGCACTGGATATGATGGGGTCCCACAATTCATTCTTAAGAGCGTTAGTGTTTTCATCACTGATGCACTCCTAGGTATCTTCAATGGAATCCTCACAACGCAAAGTTTCCCAACAGCCTGTAATCAATATATTGTCCGACCAATCCCCAAAACACAAGGAGCGACATCAATTTCACAATTCAGGCCAATAATGAAAGCCTCATATCTCCTCAAAGTCATGGAGAAGTGCCTTCTTCCCATCCTAACCAACCAGGTTTTGCCATGTGAATCACCATACATTCACTATGCCTTGAAATGCAGGTCCACCATTACATACCTATTGCGAACCACCAACACCATTCTGGGGGCTCTACAAGATAGGGCTGAGATGACAATTGTTTATCTGGATATCCAGTCTGCATTCGACAGCATAGACATCCAGCCCCTCCTGCAACTTTGTGAGGATGGATACCAGATAAAAGGCAATATACTGGAATTCTTGAAGTCGCTATTTATGACCAGGGTCCTTCACTTTACTGTGAATAAAAAATCTTTCACAAGGAAAGTTTCTGTAGGTGTACCCCAGAGCGGAGTTCTCTCATTCTCTCAGGGCTCCTCTTTACGGCTGCCATCAACCCATTCCTGTGTCAGCAAACAGAATTTATCAGTTATGCAGACGACTTGAAGCTCTTCTATCGGATCAACGGGACCGCCGGACCTGATTCTGTTTCTGGAAACATTATCAACAGCCTCAAGAATCTGATTACATACTTGGCACAGTTCTCTCTTAAGATAAATCCAAAAAAATCTGCACAAATGGTATTTTCCTTCAAATCAAACCTAACGCAACTAAACCTGTAAATCCACGGAACCCCCATCACTCCAGTCATCAAGCACAGAGATCTCGGCGTTATATTCGACCCTAAACTCAGTTTCAAACACCATGTTGCAGACATTTACATCAAGGTCTGCAGAGCAAGATGGCTTGCCAAACAACACCTCCTTCATGTCACAGAGCCTGAGTACACGCTCCAATACATATACCGGTTTCTGCAGCCAGCCATCACCTACGGGTCAGAAATCTGGGCGTCGGCCACGAAAACCACGCTAAAAACCATTGCATCTGATGAGTACTGGCTTCTTCGGTGGGTCCTCTTCAAGCATAAACTGCCACCACTCATACTTCAGATATCACCCAACTTCTAAATTACAGAAAAGTCTCCAAACGGATATTTGCCCTCCGCTTGCTCGTGTCAATTAAAATGATAGCGGGTGAAGTCAATACGCCAAATTTTTGGCAGATGTGCAATTGGAGGATCCCCCCAAAACCCTTAAGAGTCCTCCCCTCTGCAGTCTGTGGCGTGGAGGCTCAGAATAGGGGATAGATTCCTGCCCATGGAGATGCTCCACAACGTCCAGGATACTTTTTGTAGTCCACAGATAGATGTGGACTACAAAAAGTAGTCCACATCTTTTCATAGAGGACAAATCGTACAGAAGATCCATCATCGGGGACCAGCTTTCGTCTTCAACCGAGTGACTGTCATCGTACTTTCATGTGTCTTCATTTCACATGTTAATATTAATTTTATATGTAAAATATGTAATTATACATTTTATGTCCTAATATATGTTTTAAGTAATTCTTCTTGTATAAGTTATTTAATGTTAAACCCCTAGCTGTTTGTTATTTGGTTTTTAGGAGCATTAGCAACTAAGGCCATATTGCTCCGTGAATATGCAGTGGTCATTCCCTGACCTTTCCGCATCCTCCGCATCCCCGTCACGGGCTCGAACCCCGGTCTAATCAAGAAGCGTGTGCTGCGCACTGCTGCTCCTTCCCACCTGGCTATGGAGGCGCCAAACCCCTAGCATCGTAGCTGTTGTAGGTATTATTGCATCAGGCAATCATGTAACCAATCACTGCCTGCAATAAAGATATTTAATACTGGCTTCTTTGCTGGGTGCTCTTCAAGCACAAACCTCACACATACTTCAGATATTACCAAACTACTTAATTACAGGACCGTCTCGGAACGGAGATGCTCCCTCCGTTTAATCGTATCAATTAAAATGATAGCTGGTGAAATCAATCCGTCAAGTTTTGGCAGATGTGCAACTGGAGAATCGCCCCCCCCCCCCCCAAAACCCTTAAGAGCCCTTCCGTCTCTGCGGTCTGTGGCGTTGAAACTCAGGATAGGCGACAGATTTCTGCCCATGGAGATGCTCCACAGAGTCCAAGAGATGGATGTTGACTACAAGAAGTTCATAGAGGGCAAATCCTACAGGAGACGCATCACCAGAGAACAGCTATCTTCTTTAGCTGAGTAACCATCATAGTTATTTCATCGTACTGTGTGTAGCATGGAAAAAATAAATAAAATAATGTTCTTTCATTTCCCGTTTTAATATATAATTTTTATATATGTAATATATGCAATTATTTAAAAGTTTCATGTAATTTTTCCTGTTTTGGTTAATTTTTATATTAAAGTCCTAGCATTGTCACTGTTATGAGTCTATCAGGCATACATGTAACTATTCACTGAATGCAATAAAGATAGAGACCTCAACCACAAACTCAAAACTCACCCCGCCCGCTCACTTTAGGTCTACATCAAACGCTTAAACTTTGCTCAGAATTATGAAGAAAGGTATGCTGTATTCCTTAACAAAACAGCTTAAAGACAAGCATTTTTTCACTGCAGATCCATCCTGCCATCCAAAACATGTTTGCAACAATAAGTCTACTTGTTACCACAAATACAATTTTGCCTGTCTTCGAACAACACGAAGAGCTTACTATCACACATATACATCAAAGCTGCTTTTGATGTCAATGTGCCAGCACCCTGGAGTCCCACATCTGATCCAGCGAAGTATCCTCTAGTTCATAGCATACTTCATACACGAAAAGATGTCTAGTATCTCGTGTACGGCGGAACCTGAACGTCAGTTGAACTCCCCCTTGGAAAAACGGAGAAAGAATAAAATAACCATTGCTGCCGTAAAGCGTGAAGAACATCGCATGACTTCCTCTTTGGACAGTATTCATGCTATAGGAATGGCGAATTGCACATCAGTCATGTCTGTGTGCATCGACGACAGAACAAATTAAGTGCGTGCTGAAATCTGGTGGAAATAGGGATGAAGCTGACGATTATATTTTGGCAAAGGTTGCAAACAGATGAGATTTGACAGTGTGATTTTTCAAGAAAATGTTCTTAGAGCCTTTCTTTGAGAGGTAAACCTGGCGAATGGATTATCTTCATGGAGTTTCTTGTTGGACCCGATTCCTAGTATCGGTTCTGCCAGAGCACCAGACCCAACATCTGGTTCATGCTGTTGGGTCTGGTGCTCTGGTTAGTTGTCTTTTGTACAGTGATAATGAATACTTCCTTCTGGATTCTGGGGTGCTGTACCTGATTCACTGCGTCGGATGTGGTGCTCTAATGGTTCTATTATCCATGGCGTATAGCTGGACAGTACCTTTATAGGGTTTGGAGGTTCCAGTGCATGTGGAACAGGATATGAGGAAATATTCAGTCTAACTGTGATTTTTGAAGTTTATAGTTGTGCATCCAGACTATTGATTATTAGCGTTTTTTTTTTTTTTTTTTTTTTTCCTGCTGGCTCCCTGGTATGGGCAACCCGAAGAGCGGGATTGCTGGCACTCACTGGTATTGCACTACCTCCAGTAAGTGGGGGATTTCACGCGCGAATTACGCTACAGTAAAATCAGACCCAGGCAATTCAACATACTTTTCCAGGCCTGCTTTGTAAAGACTACATATTTACAAGTTCTCAAGGTAGAGTTGGGCTTATGCCTGGGAGCTACCCTGATTAAAGAACACACACACACACACACACACACACACACACACACACACACACACACACACACACACACACACACACACGTGTTTAATGATATAAACAGAGCATCTATTTATATGGAAATCATGTATATACTTTGTACATAATCTTGAGACTATATATTGTGTGTATAATAAATAAAGGAAAAATGAATGGCCATGCTATCTCACATCGCTTTTGCACTACCTCCGGTGGGTACGGGATCTGTGCCAAAAAAAAAAAAAAGCACATACAAATGATAATAAGAGAACTCGCTACTCCTAACACCAAATACTAACACTTTTTCAGACTCGCTATACAAAGTTTCTGTACGATCACAGAGGACAAGGTGGAGATGGGCATCTGCCTAGGAGCTCCCCGATACCGGAATACACATTAATTGTATATTTACCTTGGAATTGTACATAAACTTTGTGTGTCTGTGTGTGTGTGTGTGTGTGTGTGTGTGTCTGTGTGTGTGTGTGTGTGTGTGTGTGTGTGTGTGTGTGTGTGTGTGTGTGTGTGTGTGTGTGTGTGTGTGTGTGTGTGTGTGTAAATGAATGAATGGCCATACTATCTCCTCCTCTGCGTCTCTCTCTGCTGCTTGCTTCACCATTTCTGCTCCAAAAAGATCAGAACCTGCGATTATATTCTATGGCGTTCCCAAAGATTACGCAAATAAGTACTTCTTAGAGGACCTTTACTTTAAGAACCTCATTGATTTAGGATTCCATAAGAGGAAATAACGGAGGGCACTACGTTCCGGTTCAACACCAAATCAAACTCATCCTCGACTAATCATATGGTTGTCAGCTTTACACCAAAGATCTTTAAAGAAGAACTATCCCGTGAACGGGTGTTTCTTGGCTTTGGCTCCCACAAGTTTAGAGCATTTACGATAGTAACAAATGCTTTCTTTGTCTAGGCTATGGGCACACCACACAACATTGCACTCACAGCTCTCCAACCTGTAGTCACTGTGCCCGTAGTGGGCACGTCATTGCAGAGTGCCCACACAAAGAAGAGAAGCTTGGCTGCATTAACTGTAAGAGGCAGAAGAGGGCTTCACAGCACTCGGTGAGAGATACAACCTGCCCTGAAATTGGTACGACTTAGAACTGCTGATGGAGAGTAACCCGAACAACTCTGCATTTCAGGTGAATCAGAATAAAATGTCTTCTGATGGTTTTCACTATCATTCTTTCTCCTGAACTCAACAAAACCTTAAATTTAAAGTTTTCAAAGGTCGCGAATGACATTCGGCTGGCTGCAGAGCAAAACGCTGTGGACGTGATCTCTATCCAGGAGCCCTACTTCTCGAAGGGTCAGTTTGGGCATATCTCCAAGATTATAGGCTATTCCATTTATGCTCGAATGATACAACCTGTGCCCCAATACCCTAAAACATGCATCATCATTTAAACAGAAATTTAGATGATGTTGTTCTTCATGGTCTCTGCAACAAACTGGCGACTTGTGTGCAAATCACGTTCTCATCTCTCTCCTTCTATCAATCCTACTGTCTCCCTTCTGCCGATTTCAACGACTCATTAAACTTCTTGGAGTTCGCGCTTAACTTCCTCGGTTCTAGGAATATCCTGATTATTTCGGATGTCAATGCAAAATCCCGAGGTCTCCTTCTTGAGGGCTTTATTTTAAGTCACAGCCTTGCAGTTCATAATCGACCAGGCCAATTCTCCACCTATTGCAGCTCAACTGGTGAGTCGAACATTGACGTTACACTCACCACCAGTGACTGGGTTACAATCCCAGATTGAACACAGCGATCACAGAGCCCTTGTTCCACATCTCTGTCGATGTTCCTACCAATTGCAACTCATTTAGAACACCAGACTTCGTCCAGTTCCGCACAAAAACTGTTGACTGGGACTCTTTTGATGCCTCCATCATTAACGACTTTCCATCGAACCCTCCAGACAGCTTCAGCTTAACTTCTGCAGAAAATCTAGCCGAACTTATTCAACAAAAGCCTCCTATAAATCAGCAAAGAAGACCTTCCGCTCTAAAGTCCGCTCCTGGTGGTCCCAGGTCCTTACTACTCTTAGCAAATCAATTCGCCGCGCTCGACGGTTATATCAGCGACACCGCAACTGGCCTGCTGACGACGTTATGCGATTATATAATGACTATATTGCCAAAACGAATGCCTTTAGTAGAGCAAATGCAACGATAAAAAGAGAAACCTGGACCGTCTTTGTAAAGCTCTCTTTGTAAAAGAATACACTCATGGGGCCTCATGTACAGTGGCGGATTAAGGATAGTTGGGGCCCCTAGGCAAATTATATTTGGGGACCCCCAAAAAATAATAATAAAAAATAAATAAGTTAGGTGGCAAATAAATGAAATTTTGTACTTTTGAATTTTTTGCTTAAATTTTCGCTTAAATTAATCAAGATTTTTATGATGTTTACTGAAAACATTAATCTATTTTAGAACACTATAGGAAAATGGCTTGGCTTGGGGGCCCTCAAAGTCTGGGGCCCCTAGGAACGTGCCTCATTGCCTTAATGGCACTGCTCATGTATAAGATAGCTCGGGAGAGAACATTTACCTCTGATGTCCTCGGCGCTGTTACCACTGAGACTCATGGACAAACTGTATCAACCAAAATTCTTGACAACTTATTTCTTATGGATAATTCTTCTGAAGATTCTCCAGAACATATGGCAATTCGGGAGGCAAATAACAAGTACACCACTGAGGAACGTACCGAGCCATTTACTTTAAAGGAACTTACCTCGGTGGTCAAGAAGATCAACGTGAAGAAGTGTCCAGGAATAAATAAATAAAATAAATTTTCTGTTTATACTCCAGGACGACGAAATAGTCAGAGGAGTTAACAAGATAGACAGAATACAAGAAACAGCACCGTATTCAGCAGTCACGGGCTTGAACCCCGGTCACTCAAGGCACGTGTACTTATGCACCCGCGCGCCTGACCACTGGGCTACGGCGAATATGTGTTCATTCTCCAGCTGTTAAAATTAAGACATCTCTTCTTGCTCTTCAACAAATGCCTCATGGAAGGCATCTTCCCCTCTATTTGGAAGGTTTCTTTGCTCCATTTTATCAAAAAGCCAGATAAGCCTGCCTCAAATCCATGTGCCTACAGACCAATTGCGCTGCTTGCTAATTTTGGGAAAATCTTGGAGCGGCTTATGGCTCTTCGACTAACAGCTCTCTTTCAACAACAAAATCTCTTTTCTGCCTGTCAATATAGCTTTTATCACAAGTCATTCTTGCAAGGAAGCCTTGTCTGACTTTGTCTGGCACGTTTTAAATTCTAAATCCAAATTTGAACTAGCTATTATGGCTGACTTCAGGGGTGCTTTCGACACTGTCTGGTGGCGCAGCGTCCTTGAACGTCTCCGGTCTACCAGATGCTCCTTTTATATGTACAAATTATTTCTCTACCGCTCAATAATTGTCAGGTCAAAATTTCTCCAAGTCTCTAGGAAGGTCATTCGAGGGTGCCCCCAACCACTGTGGTGCATAGTGTGCATAGTGTTGGGAGAAAGGCGCCTCCGGAGGTTTCCCACAGCTGCGCCATATATACTCTGTGGAGACAAACAGTATCATTGTGAAAGCCAGAAAAAAATTTTGTGTTGTAAATGAAGTATTGTGCTGGGTTCTGTTGGGTGTCCTGGCTTTTGGCCGCACGGCCCCTGATGGGACCCCACGTTGCCCGCACACACCACTAGGAGGTAGCCAGGCTGCCCATAATTCTAGTCCTGGGGCCCCTTATCTGGAACATTGTGCTTCAAGACTAGCTGGGCCGCTCTCTCCAGAATTGTAAAATGTTGACTTTCGCCGATGACCTGACAATTGTGATCTCAGACAGTTCTCGTGCGGTGTTGGAGGTGAATGCAAACCGGATTTTAACTGACCTTTCCACCTGGTCATTAGCTAACAAACTTAAAATTAATCCAGTGAAAACAAAAATGATGCTTTTTGTATCCAAGTTGGATCTCAGGCGGCCTCCACAAGTCAAAATATTTGGCGAGCGGTTCCCTACAGTCACTGAGGCAAAACTCCTTTTGGTCATTGACTATAAGCTTTCCTTCTATCCTCATCTGATTCACATAAGTACTAAAATCAAAAAATTCACAGGGTGAGTTATTAGAATTTCCAGAGGGGAGTGGATTCTTTAGGAAATCACTCTTTCTCTACTACAATGCTGTTTTCCTGCCCATAGTCACCTATGCGGCAGGAGCTTGGTTTCACCAAAATTCCAAAATGAGGTTAAAACTGAGTTACATCCAGCGGAGCATGCTCCCCTCTATTCTCAGAGTCTGTAGAACAGTTTCCACCGCTGCAGTAGAAGTTATTGCGGGGTCCCTTCCGTTGGATCTATTTGTCATCTATCGTGGCCCCTGCTTTCGACACAAAAAAATCTTCAGAATTACTTGGTATTCTGCTAAATTTAAATGAAGATCCCAAAAAAGAGAAATCCAGATACTTTAACGAACTAATTAGCATCTGGCAAGACCAGATACCACCCCACTTGGAGCGGCGATAAGAAAATTCCTGCCTGTTGTGACCTTCTTACTCTCTAAATCGATTTAAACCTGGTGCTCCTTAACTATGAAAACTTCCTTTCTGGTAACTGAACATGGCTCTCTCTCTCTCTCTCTCTCTCTCTCTCTCTCTCTCCAGGGCAGGAGGGATTGAAGAATCCCTCCTTCTGAAGAATAAGAACCGTTTCTCAACTCTTCAGAACTTTGCCTCCGAGGTGTTTGCTCGCAGAAAGGGAATCGACGTCGGGGTAGCGTACCAAAACAATCCACCAAATGCACCTGTGTAAGCGGGACAATAGTTTGCTTCTCTGCTATCCTGGATGACAAAACACTCAGAAATTTCTGTGCAGTGCTGGGCTACTCACGAATTAAGCATAATTGCATCAAAATTCGATATATTTTCTTCTATGGTTCATGTACGCAAGAATTGTAACTGCATTGATCCTAAAGGTCACCAGTTCCACATCTGAATTATCCTGGATACACGAGTACTTATTTAAAACTACTTTTCTTTGTTTTTTTCTCATTTTTGTCAACCAGCACCGTTTTTTTTTTTTTTTCTCTGCCAGCACCATTCACTCTCTCTTTTTTTACCAGCACTTATTTTTATTTTTTTCTTTTTTAAAAATTTCTTTTTTATTATTTGTTTATTATTTGTGTTTTTTTATTAATATTTATTTATTATTATTTTTTATCCCAACGTGTTTTCTTTATTTGTTTTTTTGCACTAATGTTTTTTTTTATTTTATTTTTTTCAACCAGCACCACGGGTTGTTGTTTTTTTTTTTTCCCTCTCTCCCTCCTTTTTTTCCTCTAGAACGGGGCCCCAGAGGATCATGGCCCACCTTTTGACACCATCAGGTGGGTCAGTCCCTTTTGAGACATTACGTGCTCTACTGGAAGTGACCCACGGTCCCATAGTGTGTATATGTACCTAGAATCATCTGTCTGGTAATTGATGCAGCCAGAACATAACAACAAAATACACAGAATGCACACAACCCTACACCGAGACAATTCTGTCCCATTTACAGTTGATTCGGCTTTTCACAGAGACACGAGGCGGAGTTGAACAGACTACGGGTGCAACTTATATTACCCTGTATGAAGAACCTATGCAGGCCCCTTGTTTTGCCTACATTTTCGTCTTTGGGGCAGTGGTGCCATCCTTGTCTTCCGGCACTCAATCCTGTCTCTGTCACCTCTATCATGTACTCTTGCTGTCGTCATTCACTTGTATTTGTGTTCCCTCACTAATGGCCTCCGATTTTTTACTCTCCTGAGGGGAAGCCCTCCTTGTGGTCCCCGAATACCCCTTCCTGGTGGGCCTTCCAGTTACTTTGTGGCCAGATTTACAACACAACAACAATGTTCTCACGACACCTACACTACTCACACCCTCACTTGGCCTTGGCTGATTTTGCTTCTTCACACTGAGACTTTCACGAGGTTTTGTGGGGGACCACTGGTATTCGCTGACAGATAAACACTATGTCCTGTATGAAGGACCCCTTTACTTTCTTCAATCCCAATGTTAATACAAAACAATCAAATTGAAAACATCATAAAGGTAAATACAACCTGACTTGTTCTCGTATTGATGACTTCATGAACAAAATATTTTTGCTGGTTTTTCAAGACTACGCCAAACAGATTTTTAACAGATGTTATATTTCCCTGGCTCTTCCAATATCTTTCATCTATACAGAATCATAGACAAGTGATTTCTGATACCACTCCTGATAACAGATTTACATTTTAAACTTGTTCCTGACTTTGTGGACTTGTTTATGGACAACTTTACTGTTTTTGTTTAATTGAAAACTTTTTCTCTTTGTGAAGTACTTTGGGCAGCACAAGATAAAGACATGGCCGTGTTGTAAAAAAGGTAAAGTATAAAGAAATGGTGATTTTGTTTGGACTGGTTACTGTGCGTGCCTATCTGGACCACCGATCCCTGTAATTACCTTCAGTCCATCTTTTAATACAATCCAAATGTTTAAAGAATTAAGTTAAAATGACTAGAAGTGTCTTTGTGCTATTTATACGCTACCTGCATAATAATCTAATGAGCACGTATTTGGAGTAAAAGTAGCTCAAAGACATATATGTACACTCTTGAGTAACTTCCCAATAAAAGTCACCCAAGAGTCTAAGACTAACTTATCCCATAACTGATAAACAATTCACCGTCCTTGTAGTATGCCAAACTAATTAATAATATATAAAAGTCCACTTTTTACCTGCAGTTAGGAAAACTTAAGCAACATTCGTTAACTCCCAGCGTTATCCATCGGTAAGGCCGTTGTGGCACTGATAATAAAACTTTACCATCGCTCGATAAACTTCGCCACCTATCTCTTAGTGGAAGCTGGAGAGACTTGCAATTACAGGCTTCTATACGTCCTGTCAGAAGTCTCCTATGAGAACATGGGCGATGGGAGGTATATCCCCTAAGGTTTTGAGGAAATTCTCCTTTTTAGGGAAAATCGTTCAACCAGTCTCTGGCACATGCAGGTCTAATCCCTCTGACAACCAAGCGGCATAACTGAATGCACGATAGGCTGGGGTGAGGAGGGTGCAATTTTGAATTATCCTGAAGAAAAGGGGCGAACACAAATACATGCATACGCAAGAACTGCAGAACAAACAATTGTTAATCCCTGCAAACAGTTTTAAGTTTTTCGAGCGACATTTAAATTATTGATTAATGGTAAAAGTCTCGATTTTGTAGGCAGCTAAGTTTTATACAGAGTGCAACAGTTCAGGGTTAACTGACGTAATTTAACACAAACCAAAGCAAGTTGCAGGGCCAAGTGAAAGATAATGAGATGTCGAAAATTTAAATTAATTAATCGATTCATCATTAATGACAGTGCCCACAGCATTATATACATATTGAATCTATCTGCTGAACAACCTCCCTGACATTGAGTTCGTCTACTCACAACAATCATACTTTCGCAAGAATATGAATGCAGCGATGGTTTCTTTTGCTGCTACACCGAAGAAATGGCGCTTGTCCGATGTGCTTCCCTGCTTATTTCAATTTATTCTTCCATCATCAGCCACTGATTATCCAGCTATCTTTTCATCATATATTAAAGAGGGATCAGACTGTTAATATTAAAAAGGCAAAATGGGATCAAGAAGTAGTTTTGTAGTGATATGGAAGTCACAGTCCCATTGTATAAGGCAGTTCTAAGACCACGTTTGGAATACAGTACGGTGTTCAAGCATGGAGAACTCTGAAAAAAAAAGACAATGGGCATTCAAGAAGAAAGGGTCCAAAGACGGGCCATTCACATTGATGACATAAGCAAAAGGGCAACCATAAGAGCAAAGACTCCGAATATGTGGGCTACACAGTTTGCCAACCAGGCACCTCAGAGGTGAGGTGATTGAGGTTTAAAAGGCTCTAAGTGGGAGTTAGTAAAACGAAAAAGGCGGAATTCTCACTGTTATAAAGAATTCGTAAACTAGGGGTTATAAATTCAAATTACTGGGGTTGAGGTTTAGATTAGATTGTAGGAAGTTTTCTTTTAGCCAGCGAGTCGTTGATTGCTGGAACAGATTGCTTTCGCAGATAGTTTTTGAGGATAACAGCTCGAATAAATTGAAACGTCAACTGGATAGTTACTTACGTGAGGTGGGCAAATGATTTTTATTTTCTTGTGTACTTTTTTTTTTGTTTTTTTAGCCAGGGGCAGCAAAAGCCTGTTGCTTCCTTGCACCATATGACTATTACTATCTCGCTACTGTCCTACACGATTGTGTGGAATCGAAAATGACGTTAAAAAAAAAGGCACAAATATGCAGAATACAAGTGAACTTCCCTAAACGGCCCCATTTTCATTTTTTGCCTGCATGAGAGTTCCATCTGATAAAATAAAAGCAATTATTGATTCATATATCCAAAATACCTCAGTATGACGGATCAGAGGAATACTTTGGATTGTTTAATTTAAAATATGGATTAATGAAATTTCTTAAAGGTCCTAAAGATGTTTAGGAAATCGTTTTCGATAAATCGTGACATTTTACGCCAGTAGACCTCAAAACAGATTAAATCTGGTCATCAACGGGTTAGAAGCTTTGCCAATTAGGAAGAAACGTGAACACCAAGAACATCCATGTCCTAAAGTATAAAAACGTTCCGAAAAATTAACCTTAGAATTGGACTGTAACCAAGAGTGGAAGGTAATCAGTTGTTACTGCTTTAGCACGTTGAAAAGTTGGTGGGTAGATGGGTTGGTGGGTACACAGGAGCCCAAATAGAAGGATAAGCAACAACAAAAAAAAAAAAAAAAAAAAAAAATTGCGGCGCTGCAAACAACAACGTTGGCGAGTCCTATGTAGAAATAAGGGTCGATTAATTCTGATAAAATGCTGGATTCGTGACATTTACATGCAGGTGCCAGTTTTATATCGATTGATCGTCAGTACACATTAATGATATTCAGAAGTTACGGGATTTCTTGCTAGTGTTTTCGGCCAATAAATTACAGACAGGGCAATGGTGAGATTTTCGTATCGTGGGTGCTTCCTTATTGCTCATTAAAAACTGGTTAAATCTACAAAGTGGATACTGTTCAATTTGCATAATCTGTTTTTATCAGCTGTCCCTCGAAAGACGCCTTAACGGTGTTGCTGTATGTCACTGCGCAGTTCTTACTCATGTCAACAAATCCATACTATTAACGATAAAACATTTGCTCTCTAAAAGAGGAAACCGCTCTCCCAATTTTATGCTTCCCTGGTGTTCGCCGAAGACAAATCTCGGCAAATTTGAGTGTTACTTCTTCGGTGGTGTTTGAGAAAAAGGAAACGGTAATCTCGTTTCCAGATATTAATGATGTAAAAAGGCCACCTGTTCAAGTTAGAGCAGAAATCATTTCTACTTTGTGCGCCTGCGCCAATCAGAACGAGGGAGGCGAGAAAGAGGTAGTTGTACAGGGTTAATCCTACCCCTCAAGTGCAACACGAACAATGCCCCGCAATGGGGCTATTGATCGGCTGCTGAGAAATGTGGAGCGAACGTCTCTCCATCGTGGCCATCAAGGCAGCTGTAGACAGGGATAAATGCACGAGGCGGTTATTCCGGCTCTATCACGAAGCCTCACACGGAAATGGTGGAACTACCACCGCCACTACTCGAAATCAGTAACTGGATGACCCGGCTAACGCGCCGCTCTATTAATAAACTAGCTGGATGAAATGCAGGATCATACAGCGCTCGGGGACGAGATTATTACCAGCAACGAAGGGGGATGAGTATTTCAGATATAACTATTCGCGAAAATTTTTACAAACTGTCCCCCACCAAATCCTTATTAAAGCCAAGGGAAAGAAATTATTTTAGTTGTGGGGATCGAACGAAAGGGATCTTGTGAATTTGTGTCTCAAAAACACAGAAATTCTCCAGGACAGTATCAAATTACATAACTGGAATTCAGCACGCGGGTAAACTCCCATGATTCGCGGCTTGAATGCATTTTTTTTGACACAACCAGGAATTTGGATGGGGGGGGGATTGTAACAGAGTCTCGACGGCTATCAAGGCACTTTACAACGAACGATTGCAAATAAGTAAGAGGATTAACTTATTGGTCGTAGCTTTTCACCCAACGGTTTATACTTGAATTTCCAGTTAGATTTCTAATATGTAAATCGAAGGCATGATTACGCAAGGTACGATAATTATGAAAGGATACTACTCCGTGCGTTGATCAGAAAAAAATTTAATGCGAGCTAACCGAGATTAAAAGAAATAGATAAATAAACTATACTTTCTGGTTTCTATTTTCGAACACCAACACAAAAAGAGAAAAAAAAACAAACAACTATTAAATTCTAATAATTAATTTACTGGTTCTATTTTTTTCCAATTAACATTACTGAATAAAAATTCTAGAACAGGAACCTCATTAAACATCTCTTTCTAACGAATGCACTCAGAGAAACGTCTTTTCTTGTGGCTGGTCGGACAAAACATTTTTTCTTTTTTTTAAGGGGAAAAACATACGGACCTTTTAAACCTCCTGCCCAGATTATAATGAGGGCGTCGTAACCTAAATAGTGACATCCCCTCTTCGAGGGGAGAGTATATAAACATAGAAAAAAAAAAAAAGGTAAACTGCAGCCATTATCAATCCACTGCTAGATGAAAACCTCTTCAAGGGTTGATGTCGAGGGAAATGGACTATAATCTACCACGCTGGTCCAGTGTGGGTTGACACATCGACCGTATTTAGCAGTCAGGGGTTCAAACCCAGTCTACTCAAAGAGTGCGCTACTGCACACCCGCTCCTGGCCACTCGGCTAAGGCCAAAAAGTTAATAAAGAAGTTAATATTTGTTCAAATATAAACCCTTTATTTAAGCATTAGTTAGTTTAAAGCTGAACCAGGAATAGGAGAAAAATAAAATACCTCTTTATAAAACTTGATTTTCGGAAGAGAATTTCGTTTTACTGTTGTTTAAATTAGGGTCTTCCTTTAAAAAAAAAAAAGGGGATTAACGTCTTGACGTTGACTCGATGGTAATACACCCTCGAATAATAAGGAGTTAAAATCTCCTTTCGCAGAAACGCTTAATGACTTCTGAAAAGCAACGATGCAATCGTACAAACAAAAAACATTGAAATCCAATAACTGGTACTAATTGCACATGCTACCAAAAAAATTTATTTTAACAGTCCATCCAAGAGGCAAATGTAATACCGATTTTCCCACTGAAACTTTGTATTTCTTCTCCTTAAATGCCTTAATGTTTTTATCCTAAATTCGCGTTCTTTCTTAAAATTGAAATGGTCTTCCTCCTTCGATGTATTCCATTAATTAATGAGATAGTTTCTATTCCCGGTGGTAAGCTTTCTAATGATATAGCATCGGCCTCTCGGTGGCCAATTGTGGGGATAGATAAATGACAAAGACAAACAACGACAGTTTCAACAGCAATATTAATCCGATTGTCCATTTCGACACACTTGGAATACCACAAAACAAATCGATAATAGCAATCAAGACTATATCAAAGTCGACAACTGTCCATTACCACCAGCTAATGGGTACTTATTAAAATTCTGTCTTAAAAGCCTTTCGAGCCGTACAATAATGCATTTTACCCCGTTAACACTTCATGCACGAAGTATCTGACGTAACATATCTAAACATCCTCCTCGGGATACCTCCGATTCAGTGTGATGATAACTTAATTGAAACGAGACATAAATGCATTAAAGTACACCCAGTTCTGAAAAAGAAGAAAAATGCAGCAATCAAATTCCTTGGTGGAAGTCCCGGGACTTCTTGCCAATGTTCCCCATCTTATTGCAGTCCCAATTTAATTTCAGCTATGAAAAAAAATCGTTATCTTCCATGCCGTGATTAAGGCATCTCAGTAAATTAGCCTAGAAGATGGATTACATCCAAGAAGCCCCATTTGCACCAATCTGTCATAATAAAGGCCGCAGACGTCCACGCTACCGACCCTTGGCCGGCGAAGGCGAACATGCACTACATGCCGTCAACTTGTATTCGACCTGTTTCTTTTATGTATTTTTCCCCCTCTCTTTCTTCTTTCTCAGTAACTCATTTATCTGCCTAAGCAAGAGGAGGCAGCCCCCCTGCGATCACTCCCAAGTCGGGCTACTCCACACCTCTGCTTGCAATGAAACTTTCATAACCTCCAAAGCTCCGTTTTTATAGACTTTCGAAACCGAAAAAACAATAAAAACTCGAAGCTTCCTCCACATGATGGATGAGAAGTGGGAGAGTTGTCGACAACAGGAGACTCATCCCCTTTCTCTACTGTGCAGCTACGAAATGTGACACCCCCTTCTCCCACCACCCAAAAGTACAAAGCACAACGCATGCACGAGCATCGCTTAATTCTCTGCTATCTTGGTGTTCCCCTTGTTTACATTTAAGCCTGGCGTGATTTTTCGTTCTCCAGGTAGAAAAATACGTCTCTCTCTGTATCTTCAGGCACAGCCCTCAACCTGACTATTCTCTGATCTGCCTTTTTATGTTGGCGTTATGTTCACGGAACTCAAATGTCGTTCTAACTCACCACGGACTGAAATGTTTCCGAGTTGGCCAAAGAATATCTTTATTACCATAAATATACCACCAACTGCCACGCCTGGAAAATATCCTACAAATATCCCTGAACATGCCGAACAAAGAATTCAATCGCATTTCTTAATGAATTCCAGTTGTGATCACAGAACTGTATTTGAATTAGTAGTTAACGAATTAGTTAATATTCTTGTAGGAGGAGTCATCTGTTGAAGAAGACATCTACAAGTAATAAATAATAATAAATTTTCTGTTTATACTCCGGGACGACCACACGGTCAGAGGAGTTCACAAGGTAGAGAGAGAGAATAGAAGAAACAGCACCGTATTCAGCAGTCACGGTTCACTCAAGGCACGAGTACTTATGCACCCGTGCGATTGACCACTCGGCTACAAACCCCGAGTAAACAAAGTAGCATATTTTTTCTTTTATTTTCTCTAACTATGAGTGAAAATTCTTTCTATAATTCCCTTAATAGCTGTCGCTCAATCAACAGATGTCTTATAAGGTGCTCTGAAAAGCACGAGTGCTTGAATGACTAAGAAGTGGTATAGTTGAGCCTTACAGTTTAGGGAAAGTGTCTTTTAAAAGGGCATAAGGAACGATTCCTTAGTGTTTGACAGTTATACACAGCTGCCAAAGAGTCACATGACTAATAGCGAGCACCGAACTTACATGAACGCGCGGGGGTGCAATCCAATTGAATTTTCCACCGCTTTCATCACGAAGCTTGTGCGAGGGCGCGAAGCAAGGCTTCTGACCACCACCACCTCTGTTAGCTTCTAGATCCCAGCAAACATCGAAAATCGATATGACATGAAAAATGGTAGCAGCACACAAGATTACAGATGTTTCAAAGTGTTTACACTTCCGTAGACAAGTAAAGTGGTCAACGGCATTTTGGGAGAAGGGAAAAACAACAGAAAACCGTTCCGCTAAAAAAGCCCCCTATCCCACTTCAATATTGTTCCACCACTTGGTTAACTACACCCTGGAGTGAAGGAAAGAGCGTATTATTAAAGGGTAAAATCTAGAAATCTGCTACGCTAAGGGGAATGTGTTCAATCGCAGTGGACTGAAAAGCTTTGAGACTGACGGCTGAAGCGATGCTAGAAAAAGGAAATAAAGTCGAAATGACAAAGTGCCGTGAAGAACATAATGCGATGTTTGTGAGTGGTAAGCCCCATTTTACTTTTCCTCTGATTAGTTAGCTTAAAGAAGTTGAGTTAACTCTAACTGACGTTCTCCAATCCACTGTAAGCAAAGTACGTAATGCCCCATTGACAAGGGATTACGCGAAGGAATTAGCATAGGATTCGTATGCCACTCAGACTCAAGAACTGTAAATATTACTAAATACAGTACTGTAATAGTATATAATGAAGAGTTCGTGCAGAGGAGCAGAAGTTTCGGTATAGGTCCGAATGCGCACTGCTAGAAGCAGCGTTTTCAGGAATCCAAGGCGACACGCCTTAATCGTGCAGAAATTTCTCTAAGTCACAATCGAAATCACTGATAAATGAGATTGTAGCGCGGAAAAATACCGGTTCATCAAAAGCGAATCTGAGGTTCTTTTCTATGAGTGACAATACGGATCAAAGGTGGGGCTGGGGGATTCTCCAAGCACAGGTGCTCGAGATGGTGTGTTCAGTGATTTTCTCCGGCGTATGTTTTTATCGCGAACGCCGTTCATGATTCAAGGAGGAAAGCTTCCTGGTGTTTATATCTATGACCGTAGATACTGATGGATATATTGCTGAGCTCACAAACCTACTGATGATTGCTAAATCTCTCTGGGTAGTTGCTGCTTCTCAAGTATATCCTCGTCATACAAAAGACTACAAATCTAGACTTCTGTATGAAAATGATGGTATGTAATCCCAATTGTCTCCTCTGAGACGAAGAGGGCCAATAACTGCAGCGCAGAGAATCACTTCTGGAAATATGCTACCTTGTGGCAACTTTATAGGAGATGTAGTCATTCGTTTTTGCCTCTCTCTCTCTCGCATTCACCACCCCCGAAGGACCAGAAAATACCACTCTTGATATGAAAATGGTTCATCAGCAGTAAAAAACAATTCCGGGGCGTTCGTAGCATCAAAGATCTCGAGGGTTTCTAAATAGATAACCATATCTGTCTGTTTCTTAAATGTTCTGACGGATGTAAAGTGCCGTGTCATGCAGATTGGTTAAGTTGATCTTGGATTTTCCTGGAACCACACAGTTTACCCCGTTGCCTACAATTACGATAATCGGAATTACAAATAACAGGATCTTTTCACACAATTTTTAGCAGTGTGGACGAGCAGGATATAGGCCCACAAAGTGGCATGGTGATGTGCCTGTGTGTGTGTGTGTGTGTGTGTGTGTGTGGGGTGGAAGCAGGTGAAGTACGCACTGCGTAGGCATTTCATGGCGATGAAAATAAATGTTGAGTCAGGCATCTGTTTAAAATGAAGGGCAGCGACTCGATAAAGAAGGCTCAGAACCTTGGTTATGAATTGCTGGATGCAATCAGTCCCTGCCACGCCAGAGGGAGGAAAGGGAAATGATGTTTACTAGTTATTGCTTAGTGATGGTTATCGTGGGAAGTCTGCTGGATAATCTTAAATCACGTCAAAGATATCCCCATGAGCCTGAAGGAGTGAACTATTTATTAAAATCAATAGGCAAATACAGCAGGAAAATGCAAATTTATTTATTTTACCAGTTCCTTCTGATAAGTCTCCGATCCGATCCTTTATTGGTCGCACGGTCAACTAACTCTTGCGCGAGTGCTTAAAGAGTCTGCAGGATGATTATAATCATGGATGGATGGATGGATGGAGCGAGCTGATTAAAGAAGCTCAAGAACTAAGTTGTTAACCGACTCGGTGTCATGATCCTTGCAGAATGGCTTTCCTCACTTCAGTGTCTTGTCAATACGTTGCTTGACTGAAGTTGATTTACTTCGGTTTAAGTGAGCTGTCACCTGAGAGAATATAATTCTCTCCTCAGTGGGCTCAGGCATCTACATTCCATTTACTGTATACGGCCTGTTTGGTTCTGAAGCTTGCAACAACTCCAGTGTTCAACATGCTCTTGAGGGAGGGGAAACTTACTTTGTCCTGCCGTTTGACCGATGGAAATGATCTAGCCAGGTAAGTCGATTGCTAGACTAAGATCACAACGAACGAAAGTATTCCGGGGTGGGGATAGATGAGGAAATTGGACACATAACTGCAGGTCGAGGTATTTTTGGTAAAATCATCTCCCCCCCCCTCTCCCTCCCTGTTAGTTGCTTTAGCGGGTTGTAGTTTGGTGAGTGAATGATCCGAAGTGGAAGTAATCACGTGAACTTGAACCACGATCACGCAAAGCACGTATATTGTGCACCCTCGCTCCTGACCATATCTAAGGTTCTGTAAAGTTTTCGGCAATAAAAAAAGTTTATCACCAAGAAGTTATCTGTGGGCTCGGAAGTACACAACAAACGAATTTTGGGAATACCCAGATTGTGTCCTACTGGAGCACTTGTTTGCTTTCACGTGAGACATTTGCATTCAGAAGGAAGTTCAACAGCGAATCCCAGAAACAATGTTTGTTCAATAAATAGACAATATCCATCGATAATCCATGTTCGTGACCATACGCCAATATTTCGCCGGCCCCTTTCTCAAACTGAGTGTGAAGAAGAAAAGGTTCCGAGAATGAATAAAAGAGAAAGTTGCCTTAAATGTACTTAACATCCAACAACGGGAACAGAGTGCAGAGAGCCAGAAATTACTTGGCATTCGGTGCACATGTCGATGAGGTCTGGCGACTAGAAATGATTGAATGATCCTAAAAACGAGAAGAATTAGCTTCGTACGTATGAGCAAGTAATTTCGCAGTGAATGTCGCGCAAAACTATAAAACCTTTGTCAGTATCTGTTGAGTGAACTGTCAACTCTCTTGATGCCGGCCGTTACAAAGGAAAATTTATTGGACTCCCGATGAATATCGCCACGCGTAATCGGGGACGATTTAATTTAATCGATGAGTGGAGAAAGAGAGGATACTGTCAGTGCACATTGCGAGGCACAGATGAAACAACAGAAGTGTGATTTATCACAGGTGGCTACGAAATCATTCCGTTTCACATTGAATTCACAACGTTATGCCCGCTTTCAATTTAGATCACAACCGATAAGAGCGATCATTATTCATTTTCCCAAATAGCTTGGCATAATGAGATATTATTAACGAAGACATTGCGGGGGGATATTGCCACTATATTTCCTATTTCTATTACACGGCCATTCACTTATCTTCGCCTTATTATCTTCCGAGTCATGCCAGTGTCGTAGAGATTTCTCTGATGACACAAGGAACAGAAACAGTCGGGTTAAGTGATCCGCTAAGAGAATGAAATATCACGCGAAATTTTATTTTTCGTGATTCACAACATTTGGTAGCAAACGTGAGATTGAAGTTCGCGTGTCCCATTCGGCCAGCAGTACAAGGGATCACGCACAATCTATCCATCTATAACGCTCCGCGGTTCACATTACGGGCATGTCACGAGCAGTCACATATTCTCATTTACGATAACGGCCAAATTAGTTTTCTACCCCCACCCACCCTCCTTTTACTTTCTTTTTTCTTAGTCTAACGTTTCAAAACAAATAAGTGGAGGCAATCATATTAGCGTTTATAAGTGCAAGGAAAATGACTAATTAAAAGTTAGTCGGTTTTACGTTACTTGACCTCCTTTAAATAATCAGCGACCGCGAAGTGATAATTTCTAATTGCATGAAGTCAAAAATACAAGAGGTCTGAGGAGATTGACAGCAAAATGATTCATTGCATCCGCGCGAATGAGCAACTCGTTCAAATATCGAAAACTACGAGCCTTCTTGCCAGAAAATTTAAATAGACTGTCTCTAAATTGCCAAGTTTACATATCTGAGATGCGCGAGCATATTTTAATTTCATTTATGGCAGCCGATACACAGCAGACCTCCTGTTATTGGGCGCACAGTTATTTCCAACGCTGTACTAATATCTTTTCCTCTATCACGTTTCGTAGCATTATCTTTTACTGTGTCTATGTTATTAGGTCGGTGCCATCTGTTAAATTCGCAGGTTGATCATTTAATTTGCAAAATGGCAGAGCCACCGTACAACCACTTAAGCTTCGGCGGACTGCCAGAAGATGGCAGGAGAGGATTTGCGAAATGAATAATGGAAGACAGATAGGACGACCACTCGACGTTATTTTATACGCTGTTGTGTTCGATTTGGTATGAATGTTGCAAAGACTGAGAGCAATGTCAGAGGAATTTAGGAGACTAGTGTTCGAATAAAACTGCAATTTTAAAGTGGCACAAGCACATTAAAGAAGATCGAGAATCGTGGCCAGAACGACCACAGACTTTTCAAGAAAGTGCTTCTGGGAGTGCTTCTACGAGTGGTTTAATCGATGGAGCAAAGTGGGAAGGATTATTTCAAAAATGAGAGAGCACCTTTTCAAAATAATGTCAACGAACGCGGTGTAACGAATGCGGTGTAACCATTTTCAAAATAATGGTTACACCGCAAACAGTGACGGAGATTAAAATTAAGGCACGTGTCAATTATGCGAATTAAATAGTGCAGAACAAAATTAATATACAGTATAATTTAAATATACTGCGTTCTGCATGTCGATTTATACTTACTAAATCGATATAATGCCACCGGCAATTGTACGATTTTCAGGTAGATAGTGATAGAGTGGGCATCATCCTGCACTATTCTACGTTGGATAATTGCATAAGTTAAGTTTAGAGAAGGTATGTCCTGTCCAGCTTGCGCTGTGATTTGTTAAAATGAGTAATTGAAAAGAACGAACATCTGTTTCAAGCTCTTGAAACAGACGTACAGTTGATAAAGCGCCTTCTCCGAAGGCGCCTTATCAAAAGAACTAACATTCAGATAGTTTTAAAGATTCGCACATCACTTTCTGTCCAACCATTTTTTCTGATCAAAAGTTTTTTAGAGACCAAAAGTGGTCTCAGAAACACTCTTTACTCTCCGGACCTTGCTCTCTGCGATTTTTTCTTTCCGAAGATGGAACTGAAGTTCAAAGAAAAGAGACTTAGCAATGCCCTAGAAATTTTACAAAAATCGTAGGACGTACTTGATGGTATCACGAAAAATTAATTTCACGCATTCTTCCAATGATGGCAGAATCGCAGGGCTTGGCCCAAGGAGGAAAATCTGATGGGGTTTTAATTTATTCTGACAATATTTTGGTAGTATCCTATATAACCATTTAAGGAGGCTTCACTGTGTTAATCAGAAAGTTATATATAGAATACTTGCGAATAAACTTTTGTCAATTCACTGCCACATATAGGCCTCCCTATTTTGTCTCAACTCTCATGCTGCTATTAATATTTCTTCTTGTAATTCTCCCCCCTTCCCTCGAAATAAGCTCTACTACTATTCTGAGCTAGTGATGGGCATATTCGAATATGGATTTTTGAGAGAGAATTTAATTTTAGCTGCATACGGTATTTATTTTACAACAATTATTAATTTTAATAAATATTTTAAACCTTTCTATTTATTAATTCATGAAGCAAAATGGTCTGGCTCGGATTGTTAACCACCCTTTCCACCTTCAAATTCATTAGCAAATTTTGACAGCTTCCCATATACTCATTAACATTATTTATGTGATTAAAAACAGGAGGGTATCCAACGCCGAGCCCTGGAGATATCTCACTTGTTACCCTGGTCCAGCTGAACATTTATGATAACCCTCAGTTTCCTATCCTTTAGCTAGCCTCCAGTTCATCATAGGATACCAGTAATTCCATCTTCTATTCTACAGAAGGAAAATCCTACAGTAGTTTTCCATGAAGGACAGTATCGAAAGTTTTACTGAAGCCGAGATATGTCAAATTGGTGCCTGCATCAAACTGTTTAATGACTATATCATAGTAATTTAATAGATCGAACAGGCATTACATCCACTTAACTGGGATCTATGCACGGATCTATTCAAGATGCCATTCTTGCAGAAATAGTCCTCAATCACAGACCACGATATGTCATACACGAAACCAAACTCACTGGCACTATCTTTGGGGATCAGAAGACACATCAGCAGAAGACACTTCAGTCCAAGATTATTTTCCTCAGAGTCTAAAAACGCAGGAATTGGGACTACTGAGATAAGAAATTTCCAATCCTCTGCTGTTGGTGTTCCTGAGCTCACTGTAACCGTCCTTATTTATTTATTTTTTTATTGTTTTTATTTTTATTATTATTTTTTTTTTTTTTGCGAACAAGAGTGGACCCCTGTGATCCATTCGTGTTACAGCGAGTTGTGCGTTCCGAAGTGTGTCTTTGGTTACCAATGTCATGATGAGTTGTTATTTTACTGACTGCGGCCTATTTCTTATCCTGCACAAGTCGTCATTTCGATAGATGTTATTTGATTATTGGACCAATCTCGAGACAGTTACATGAAAAACCATCAGGGTTGCAGTTTCGTAAATACGCATGAAGCGCGTTTAGCACCGACTGCCATACCACGTTCAAACTGAACTTAAATCTTTCGCCCTACCCATTGTCGCATCAAATTTCAATCACACGGCATCCCTAAATACAGATCCCTCAACTTCATAAGGAACACGTTCCATTTCATGAAAAGGGTACGTGTAACTAATAAAGTGTGTATTGATAGACGCTGATGCATCCATTTAGACTCTAACTAAAACATTGAGATTAATTTATAGAATATTAATCCATGATTTATAAATGCACATCAGCAGGTGTTTTATTTTATTTTATGTGTAACCTACTTTAAGTGTATACCCTGCCTGATTGGATAATAATAGCGTACGCTAGCCTGGCTACAAATTAGGTCGCATTCAGAACATAATCCATACATTTTGGCACGTGCCAAATATTTACACTATTAAGTAACAAATAATATAAGTCCTCTGAGTATATGAGTATTCTGAAGAAAGAATAATTGGATGACATCCACACGTGTGTGTGTGTGTGTGTTATGGAGGTTTAATGGCGCATAAGCTGCTGGGGCTATAATGCGCCTTACATCCACACGTAGGATTTTCTACAACGTATATCGTTATAATTATCCTTTTTAATTTTATATCCCCAGATTATGTCTCCAGATTAATCGGTATATTGTAATAAATGCTGAGAATAGCCTTGGCATTGCATGAGATAATCTTACGAGTGCAATCGAGTTTTAGGGATGAGTTTCTGGTGTTTCTCGACTATCGAACAATATTATTCACGTCAGGACCAACAATCACACAAGTTTTAAAAGAATAGTGAGTTCTCTATAAGTATTTCAGTCCATGAGCTAGTTTCCAAGATTGGACTGGAGAATCGATTTGGATAAAATCATCGCAAGTGGCTCGATTGAGCCACAACTGATTTAATATTCCGTGTTCAAGCGTTTCCTGACATGAGATTTTGGAGTAAATGACCGTATTGAGGTAGAACCAATGGATACAGGAAGAAACATGTTTGAACGTATTTCACTAAGCTCTTATGTGATAGCCCAAGTTGCTTTTGCTTCTGCTTGTCTTTGCAGAAGAGAAAGAAGTGCTGAAAAGAGAAGAGAATATATTAGAAAAGTACTGCTGAAAGCACAACCCACTATCTCGTTAGGCCTAAGTTGGTACTACATTTTCCTCTCCGAAATTGCTTCGTGTATTGCTCATTCGAATATCTGAGTTTACTCCCCCCTGCCCTCCTCTTTATTCACTGAGATCGGGACGTAGACTGTTCTTATTTTCGTACAATAAAGAGTATTTATTTGTTTATTGCCTCTTCAGTGATTTTCCGGCGTTGTTCTCTTGTCCTCTTATTCATTATCTTCGTTTAAAAATAGAAAAAGGGTATTTTCTGTTGTGGAATACGAGGACAAGTATTTTCAGTTGATTGTAGTCACCGTACAGATGGCGCTGCTGAAAAGAAGAAAGCTGAACGCTGATGTATGCGGCGTTTAGCTTTCCTTTGTTTCACTAGTGGGATTAAAATCCCTTCATTTTCTTCTGAAGCAAAATCCATTTCTACTGCGCATTTTGAAAGAGAGATCGTACTCAGCTGCACGCATCTATCTACAACACGAAGAGCCTTCAGCAGAAATATTCTCTCTCTCTCTCTTTCTATCTCTCTCTGCGCGCGTCGCTTAAGTACCAATGCATTATAACAAGCTGAACCGTTCAAGGTTAACTTGTGCAAGTGTATTGAAAAGTGCCTCCGTTCGCGGCTGTCTGAACCCATAAAGCAATTCCTCGCGCTTCTCAATCGCCTGTCTGATTAAGTGCGGCTCTATCCCTGAGCGACTGACGTCGACTCGTTGCAGTTAATGCCGGCCACTTTGCTTTAAACTGTTGGCTCCTCGTTCGTCGAACGTCAACGCGGTGTGAGGGAAAGCCGTGCCTCGTTTTATCTCCCCCCTGGCTCCAGTTGAGATCGAAGTTCCGAGGCAGCGGGGACGAAAACTAACCATCAATGAGAAGCGCTTTCCTGTAATTGCGGCAACGCTCTCCTTTTCTTCGACGTAAGCGCCGGAGACAGCGGAGCGCTGCCGTGATCTGCTCGTGCCAATTAAGCACGCTTCTCTTTGTTGAGCATCAGGCACCGCTCTAGAGAGGGTCTCAATGACCCGACAGGCTTTCATTTCGTTATCTTCGCGTTTTACAAGCCATGGTCTATCGATCCGAAGGTGAAACTTCGCCGGTAACAACATGACGCCGTTACAATCTCGACTCCCTCAACCAGATTTTTTAAAGAAAAAAATTCGGTGTCATATAGGTGGAGTTCCAGCATTTGGCTCGATAACCGGCGCTCTTTTTTCTTTTCTTTCATCTTCAAAAGCGAAATAATGAATAATATATCTGTCTCATAAACCGCGGCCAACAGAAAGTCGAACGGCGCCATAAAAATAAATATTATTCGTGGATTTTTCAATTACGAGAGTAACTACGCGCGTAGTTATTCTCGTAAACTCATAAATACTCTTTTCTGATACAAAGTCTTACTCGGCGAGCAAAACCGTCATCGAGATGAGCTTCGGCTTCGACTGCGTGGGGCATTTTAAATATATCAGTTACCCCGATAATCGACGAGACCAGGACGCAAAATGAATTGGGCAGATTCGCTTTACCCAAAGTGCTTTCTAATTAGCAACTGTTTATCATTTATAATTGCGCAAATAGCCCGAAAGAAACTGCACTGGAAACATGACAAATGAATACTTCGCATTTACACTTTTTGCACGCCGCGTAGAACCTCCGGGCACTCAGATTTTTCATCCCGTAAACTGAACCGTAGAATTCACGCAATGTACGAACGAAGTGTGCTCGTCCCGGTTTAACTGCCTCGAGGCTTGTTCTAATACAACGGGGTTAAGTGACGGATCGTTGCGTGGAACTCCATTATTGCAATCGCCACTCGTCAGAGGGCAGCGTTGGATGGGCAACTGTTATCACGTTCACGTCTAAGAGAATGCTTTATTTAATGAACAGAAATGAATTAAAAATATAGCAATAGCGGGCAGTCTGCAATAAATTTAATAAATCAAGTTCTTATTGTGAAATTGAGCATTAAAAGTATTAATACGGTAATAAAACATAAATCAGACATTCCAAATTGTTCAGTTTGCGCTCAAACCGACCACGTAAATTACATTTTGCATTAATTCACGTCATTTTGAAATCGGCACACTCTTTACGGTATTTAGCAGTTACATGCATTAGAACAACGGCCTACAACGAGGGAAAAATGAATACGTTATTTTTCACTTTTGCTGTCATCTGATTGGTACGTAGCAAGCACTCTGTCATGTGATTTTAAAAATAAACCATTTATGGGTTAAAAAATGTCGGATGGTTTAATGATTCTAAACTTCCTTCCCCAAAAATAGAAGGGGAAGGAAGTTTAGAATTTCATGATACGGGAGGGAGGCAATCAAACGTTAAATTTAAATCCAGTGAAGAAATTTTTCACTGAAAAATGTTACTGCAAATGCGGTTCATTTGAAGCGTCGGAGTGTTCCGACGAAGAAAGGAAATTAACGAAGGTAGAGAAATGGGTTCAGTTCCAAAAGCATTGAAAACTTAGAGAAAACGTAAATTTGTGGAGGGGGAAAGCTAGTTTTCTCTATTGCCTGGAAAAGGCAAGGTTCGGAGCAGATTCTTCGCGTTGACCTATATTAACAGAAATCATCTTCATCAGAAACACGCATTAGTGCATGTTTCTGATGAAGCACATGGAGTAATGACGATTCAAGTAGGCTCGCTCTCTAACCACGTTGATCAGAAGCCCACAAAATCTATAAGATTGAAAGGAGCACTCTGAAGACCCAGTTTACAAGTAATAACTTCTAAATATCGGCGAAATGATACGAGGTGCAGTAATAAAGTTCCCGGGCTGATGCTTTTGCAGTCATATTCGATGAGAAAATTTTAAAATAAACGGAATTTGTATGTTGTTATTGAAACTTCTTCCAACGGATGGCTGCAGACTGACCAATAGGCTGACAGGTTACAAGTAACAACTAGTTTCGTTAGCAGTGATAACGTTCCATGATTTTACATTACAGCACCTAACGAATATCAAATTTTTGCTTTAAATTTTGCTTTATTGAAGATAAAAACGCTATAACACGACATCAATTTCGCTTCCGCCGGAACAAGTCTACAACTGATATTCCACATCAAAGTTGAAGCTCACACTCGAACACTTCCCTGTCACAACTCACAAAGAGAGATACTGACGCCCTCGACATCTTCAGATTTTTCACAGACCCTCAAGTAGAAGGTAAGAAACACTGCACCCGTAACATCCAATGGCGCTTTGAGCTCCATAACTTCAACTGCCTCGAGCACTTCTTCCAGCCAATACAATTCCTCTGTGCAACAGGCTACCTGATGTGCAACTCCAAGAAATACAGAGCTCAAGTCTTGTCACAAACATTCCAACTCATCAAGTGCTAATGGCAACCTGCACTGAGATTTTTTTCTAATGATTGCATTGTAACGCCATTGTATGAAATTTGTTGATCTGATTTGGGTGTTGTGTGGGCTGAAAAATCCAGAAGAATCCTTTTCCCTCAGTATGATATCGAATGTCAACCATAGCCAGGCATAGGACATTAGAAACTCCAATAGGAGTCGACAGGAATCGAACCCAGGGCCACAAATGATGAAAAGTGCTGAAACGATTATACAAAAAAAAAAAAAAAAAAACCAGCTGTACTGTCACAGAAACTAAACTTTCGTGCTGGACAACTCTATCTTACAATAAAGATTATTTGTTTAATTTAAGGCGCCTCTGTAGCCAGGTGGGAAGGAGCAGCAGTGCGCAGCACACGCTTCTTGATTAGACCGGGGTTCGAGCCCGTCACCACCAAATACGGAGGATGCGGAAAGGTCAAGGAATGACCACCGCATATCCCGGAGCAATATGGCCTTAGTTGCTAATGCTCCAACAAAACAAAACAACTGAAAACTGTTTAATTTAAGAATGTGATCGAAACGTCCATACATTAGAAAATGCACCCTCACTAATGCTTAAAATCTGTATGACAAAAAATAAATTAAATTAAGATCGAAAACATGAGCGCAGATGAGAAGTATTTAGGAATCTGGGAATGCCAAGATAGAGATAGAGATATGTTACCTGAAAAGAATTTTCGTCATACCCTTAAAGATTAATGCAAATTCAAAAATAATGTGTTAAAAACGCTGCTAGTTCCATTCTCCCCCCCCCCCACAACCAATATTGTTTTATTAAACCTCTTAGTACAGATCAGGCACTTTTTTTTTTTTTTTTTAAACAACGCGGTCCCAGCCAGCATTCCTTGAAACACCACCATCTATTGCAATACTGCACAGGTAATTTCTACCATAATATATACTGCCACTAGTTGGTTATTATTCCGAACACATGGAGACGGCCAGGGATCGTTTACCAGCATACAGGCAGTAGGAGAGGCATGTGATGCAAGAAAGCAAGCTTATGTAACATCATCTAAAGAAAAAAAGCATTTCACACATCCATTCCTTTTAAACGTCTGCCCAGTTCTTCCTTGAATTTATTTAAGCTATCAAACTTCCACAACAACAGATGAAAGTTTGTTCCAGCAATCAACTACCCACTGGCTTAAGACAAATTTCCGCACATCTATTCTACAACTGTCTTTTACCTCAATTTGAATTTATGCCCCCCCCTCAGGTTTGTAATCTGAGCAAGCGGAAAATTTCTATCAGAATTGGGCCTGCTCAACCAATTCAAGGCCTTATACACCTCAATGAAATCGCCTCGCAGGTGCGTTGTCTCCAGACGCTGCAATTTGCACCTGCAAGGTGATTTGATTGAGGTGTACAAGACTTTGAATGGGTTGAGCAAGCTCAACCCATTTTGGCCCAAAGAAACAATCACCCTGACAAAAGGTGATTGTCCCTTTGTCACGCCACTCCTTGAAAGGAATTTTGCTGTAGGAAAAAAAAAGAGGTGATTATCCCATATACAAAGGGATAATCACCTCCTTTTATCTACTAGCAAAATTCCTGTATATCACTGACAACACCCCATGACCTGCTCTGGCAGCCTGTCTGCTGTGCTCAGAAAACTTCATATCTGACTGCAAAATTACTCCCAGGTCTTTTTCAATTTTACCACCTTAAGTGTAGTACCACTCAACTGGTAAATTACTGTGGGGTTACTTCTACCCATATGCAGTACTTTGCATATGGGCATATGGTATTAAATACAGCATCAATTGTCCTCCAGCGTACTGATAACATCATACACGCATCAATATAATACCACCAATTTCGAGGGTATGTCAGTTCTTTAGAAAGATGCATATTTCAAAGAAACAGCAAATACAAGCACATCAATATAATACCGCCAATTTGCAGGGTATGTCATTCGCATAAAGAAACAATTGTTTCGCAATAAAGTTGATCATAAATCTGCTGGTCTTGATTGGAGGATAACTCTTTCTCACGAGGAAATATTTAACTGGGTCACCCCGCCAGATAAAGTTGCAGCAATCTTCATATTCCTGATTCGCATATAATACATGTTTTCAAAATCTCCTTAAGTCCACAAACGCAGTGCGTACGCTCACTTATCTCTAATTCGTGTAACTTATCATAGAATGTCCCATGGCCTGTGAGAAATAATGCTGTCTTGTACATTGGATTGAACCAATGTGGCATTCCCCTAAATTCCTTGTTACAAGGAAAGAATTTTTTAGCAATACTTATTTTTTGTACTACCATTCCATCGGACCTGCGAAATAGATAACAATAAAGTCCAGATACGGTTTTTCTCTTGCCTCACAATCTATCTCGATGATCATTCTTTTTTGACTCTAAGTCCACCACCTGGAGAGTCAAAGTGAACGACTTAGATTGCAACCTAATCTATCTCGATGCTCATTCTTTCATAGGGGATTCATCATGGCAGGTAATAACACCTGCCTCTACAAAGAACCAAACTTATAGGTATGCATCCACTAACAATTTGCAGAGTAACCTGACAAGAACATAAATTTCGCTGTAGAGTACATTTCCTTGACGTTTTTTTGCAAAGCAGTCTAACCAAACATGTTCTTCGTAGGAGCAATTGTTAGGAAAAAGCAGTCATAGGTTTCCAACGACCTTCCTGATTCGCCACTCCATTCTCCAAACGGATACGGATCCCTGTGAACTCTAAGAATTGTGTGCACAAAGTACCGAAGCTTTTCTGTAACATGCGACCCAAATCGTAATTGCTGAGCTGTTTTAATTCCGAGGTATTTGAAACTCTTGAGGCATTTCAGGCTAATCCCCCACCCCGGTGCTGTTACCGGGTATCTATTTATAGATAAGTGTTCCTTTCGAGAGGATTGTTATACTTTTGCTCTGTGAAACCGACAACCTTTGCAATCTACTCCAACACATCATTGGAATAGACTGCAGCTCCATCAACACCGAAAAGAAATTTTCCTCCAACTGTTGTCTTGGGTTGCCTTCTGCCACAAAAGCAAATCATCGACATATGCTACCATGGAAATGTCTGGATATGTTCACAACAACCAACCACTCGTTCCACACCATATTCCACAGTAAAGGGCCGAAAATGGATCCCTGTGGACAACCCGTAACCACTCTTTGCTTAATGCTTCCACAAGATGACTTTTATAATGAAAAACCTATTACATAAATAATCTTTTATCACAGAACAGATCTGCTGGCTGCATTTTGCCGTGTGTAGTGTAAATGCAAATCAGCATGCAGTTCATAGTTACAAAATTGAAACCCAGTTTATTATCCGAATAGAGTCAACACTATGGATAACAACTACCAATCTCAGATGTAAGGCGATTTTCGATGAAAGCGCCGGAGTACTCCTGCGTAGACTCTTGGATAATTAATAATATACCCAGATGGTACACGTTTCCTTTCAATGTCCACCAGATAACCTCTTCAGCCCTCTCGTAATCTTAGTACTAGCAGTGGCTATGATGATAGTGGCAGTGGCCTCTCATAATCTTAGTATTAGCATTGGCTAAGAAAGCAAGCTTATACAGCACAAACCAAAAAGAACAAAAAAACTTCCAATTTCACCTATCCAGTCCCTCCAATAGTTTCTCTTGTTCTTCCTTCAATTTATTTAAGCTAAAAACTTACAGTACGAAAAACGGAAGTTTGTTCCAACAATTAACCACTCGCTGGCTAAAGGCAGACCTCGGCATATTTCTTCTGCAACTGTCCTTCCTCAATTTGAATTGGTAACTCCTCAAGCGCGCGATCTGAGCAAGAGGAAGAATCCCATCAGCATTAAGCTTGCTGAAACCATTCAGGGCCTTATACACCTCAATCGGATCACTTCGCAGGTGCCTACTCCCCAGGCGCTGCAATTTGCAGAACTTAAGCCTTTATTGGTAAGAGCACCCCTATGCCCCTCGCCAATCTTGTTGCCCTTCTTTGTACTCGTTCTAGCAACTCTACATCCTTCCTAAAATGAAGCCTACAGACCTGTACGCAATACTGAAGGTGTGTCCTGACCATTGCCTTATAAAAGGGGATAATCACCTCCTTATGCCTGCTAGCAAACTTCCTGTATATCATTGACAAGACCCCATGAGCTACTTTTACAGTCCGTCTGCATTGCTCAGAAAACTGTATATCTGACTTCTCAATTACTCCCAGGGCTTGAACATTTTCCACTACCCTGAGTTGCTGCTACCCATATGCAGTATTTTTCACTTCTCCATCTTAAACTTCAGTTGCCACTTCTCAGCCCATTTTTCCAACTTTTCTAGATCCTGTTACAGTAGCATACTGCCATTACTGTCATTAACAACCCTGCCAACTTATAATCTGCAAGCTTGGACATCAAGCCTGATATATTATTATTATCAATTTATTTATCCAACACCCCTGTACAGATATTATCTAGGAGGATGGCTAATACAGAGGTCCTGCAACAAATTATACGCAACACTGAGAATCAATAAATAAATCAATAAATACATAAGAATTCATTGATAAATATAGAAAACAACAGTGGACCCAACACTGAACCCTGGGGGACTTCACTAATAACATTAGTCCACGTAGAGCAGTGTCCACTGACTACCACTCTGTCTTCTCCCACTTAATCATTCCTTTATCCATAGTAGCAACCTGCCCTTAAAACTTTCCTGCTTCTTCGAAATCCATGAAAATTTCAAAATTGAGTCAGTGCCCATGTGTGGGCATGTGTATATGTAAAGGGCGGTTCCTAGAACGTTAGTTCAACTACGCCTCGTATCTCTGTGAAGAATAGTACCACATTATAAAGGGCCAGAAATGTGAATGACGTAGGTTTACGTGTCAGTGTCCATAATGGCATAGTTTGGGTAAGGCGCCACCTATGGTTTCCCACATCTGCACCATCATGTGTTGTATACAGAACTCTATAAAAGACAGAAAAAGTGTATTGTGTTGTATGTGAAGAGTTGTGTTGGGTTCTGTTGTAATGGTCTGGCTTCTTAGCCGCAGGGCTCCTAGTGGGGCTCCACGTTGCCCGCCACCACCACTGGGAGATGAGCCAGACTTTCACAGTACTCTGGCTGCTCTCCATCTGAGCTTCCTGACGGAGGACAAACAAACAAACAAATATATAAATAAATAAATAAATAATAAATTAATTAAATAAAATAAAAAAGATAATAAATATATAAATAAAATAAATAAAAATAAATTAATAAAAAAATTATAATAAATAAAAAATGGTGAGATTGAGTGGGGCAGATAGTATGAGAAGTGGAATCAAAGTGGGAACAAGGAGGATGAGGAAGGAATTTTTTATTTATTTATTTATTTATTTTTATTTATTATAGTCTTTGGTTGCCTTTAGACGTTTGTCCAAATCCACCTAATATCACTGACTTTATTATACTTAAACAATCCTGGTAAAGAAAACAAAGTGTAAGGTTTGTGCAATGTGTAAGTGTGAATTTATGTTATATACAGGACACCCAGCCACCACCCAGGATAACTGCTACCCGATACCCGTCTTAATGAACGTAGAGCCGAGCCTGGGAGCCAGCATAAAAAAAAAAAAATAAAATAAAAAATATACATATTAAATATATATGTATATATATAAACAAAATAAATAATAAAAACACGCAAAAATAAATAAAAAATAATAAATAAATTTTAAAAAATAAGTAATAATAATAAAAAAAAAATATATATATATATTAATAACAAAATAAAATAATAAATCTCTCCTCCCCGCACAGGCATTCAGGAATCAAAGTCTCCTACGCCTGTGGGCAGAGGGGCAAAAAAAAAGATGAGGAAGGAATTTATTATTATTATTATTGTCTTTGGTGGCCCATAGACGATGGATGAGGAAGGAGGTTATTAGTTCACTTTGTTCTTGGATTTCAGGTGCATCACCGAATTAGACATTACTTCGCCATTGCGTATTATGTTTGTACAAATCCGTGTTTCGCCACTCGTTTGCGACAAGTGGCGAAACCACTACACCGTCACGGAGGACACTGGCCTTCCAAGAACATGGAACTTGTAGTTACGAACGAAACGTATTTATTCAGATTTATAGTTTTTTTACTAGAAATTAGTAAAAATTCTTCCAGGATGCATTAAAGCAGGCATCATGGCCAAGAGTGGACCAACATTAATTTCTTTAAAAAGCAGTTTTTGTGTATAATTTCTGTAAGGTCGGGTAAGTGTGCCCTGACCATTTAACGGTTGTTCTTCGAGAAGCTGTGAAACGTTAAAGAAATATGGAACACGGGGTAGTAGTCGTCTTTAGGTGTATTTTAAAGTTTTAATTATTTTCTATTATTTATTTATTTTTTTAAAACGAAGATCGCCTTTGTTTCTTATGGGAAAAGTAAACGTCTTATTTAAGAATTGACTAAAATGGCGTAGGAAAATGCGGCATAGTCGGATATAAATACTTTGAAATAACTGAAATGAATATCTATTTTCACTATTTATAAACAAAAAAAAGTCTCGTGGTGACGGGCTAAATAAACTAAGGAGGACAAATCTAAACTGCTTGTTTCCTTCTCCAAGCTGGATGGCTGTAAAGGGGGTATTTCTTAGAAAATAAACTGATAATAACAAAAAGGAAAGAGAAGGACATCCTTCCCAACCAAATGGATGTGCTTCCTCCGCAATTGCGCTAGGTGCACTCAAGAAGGAAGAAAAATCCAACACGAAATGGAACAGCCAAATAAATACGTTCATTATGCGACCATACTCCGAAGTAACCAAGCTGAAGAAGATAACAATGTACAGGATGAAACTACACGCAAGTGATTCCCAACTGTTCAGGTCGCCAAAAAGCGAATAGCAGACCAGAGAAGGACCATCGACAGGAAGAACACGATGGCGCCTGCAATGTTGGAGGGAAAAAAAAAATAATAATAATAAATAAAATCAAGCAGAATGTGGACGACCAATTACAAACAGCAAAGAATAAGGACGACACACACCCACAAACCATAATTAGAAGAAGAACAGCAAGTATAAGAATAGATATCCACAGTAGAAGAAGAGTGGGAGAAGGCTCTAGCAGAATTTAAGGAAATGCACGCCATACCGAAGGAGAGACCCAACAGAAACTAATGACAAATCACAGACCACCTCAATCGGCGAATAATACCAGATTACCTCAACAACGAAGTAACACCAGAGAGCGAGAGAGAGAGAATCTTTATTGCAAGTAAAGAAAAGAAAAAGTGGTTTCAGAGAACTTAATGTTGCAACCGATCCGTCACGGCACGCAGGCCAGGGGTTAATAATGCCAAGACATACAAAGAAGTGTAAAAAAACCCAAAAAACTCAGTCCAATTGATGATATGCATGGAATGCACCTTCTTTCTATATCTTTTATCACATGCGAATTTGTTGAGACCAGCATCAAGTTTGTATACCTGAAGAGAAGAGCAGCTGAAAAGAGAGGAATCGATCTGGAAGAGTCTGGAAGGAAGAGGGAGATTAAGATTCTCGAATTCCGGGCGGCCAGTCTAGGGAGAAAGGCAGAGATGGGGATTTTCCAGCAGCATGATACCATCCACACATTCATTTGCTGTGCCACTATAGTAGCTACCAGGATGAAAGAGAAACCAAACCAGAAAACAAAAAGGCAAGGATAAAGAGCCATGAGCCTTGGAAAAAGGCCACAGGCTGATGACAGAAGAGCTAAACGTGAAGATAGGCTAATCGACCCAGTACCAGCTCGTCAGAAAAGTGAAGTCCATCTTCAAGAAAGACAACATCCCAGGAAACATGAGACTTATAATCAGAGGATCGAAGAATACCTTAACACCCTCAAGCAGAATTCCTGGCATAGAGCAAGCGACTTCGTCGATAGAGGGAGAGTGCCCAGAGGGAAACCAGAGAGACTTCTACAGGAACATTGGATAAGAGGAGACGCAAGGCAACGAACCCCCAAACAGAAGGCCCTCTAGAAGTTCTGGAATAAACTGTGGAGCACTAATTTAGCCATAACGTCTATCCGTTCCCCCAGGATAGACCTAGAAGGGAAGAAACCAAGGACATACGAGAGATGAAAAAATTGGCAGATTCAGGAGCAATAAGTACAACAATCGATCTAGAAGTCCCGCAAATGGCGAATCCCATGGATCGATAACTTCCACAACTATTGGTGCAAAAATAACCAGTATCATAATACGACTAATACTCGGTCTGCCGCCGTAGGTGCCTCCGTAGCCAGGTGTGCAGAGCAGCAGTGCGTAGCACACGCTTCTTGATTAGACCGGGGTTCGAGCCCGTGCCTACCAAATACGGAGGATGCGGAAAGGTCAGGGAATGGCCACCGCATATCCCCGGAGCAATATGGCCTTAGTTGCTAATGCTCCTAAAAAAAAAAAATTAAAAATATAACAACATTCTGCCGCCGTGGCAGAGCAGTCAAGGGGAAAATACAATAATACACGCGTTGCAGTTGACCGTGGTTCAACCCCATTTCCTGCTGATCAGGGTGATGTTTTTATTCTCTCTATGCTCTAACCTTATGTCCGGTGCTCTCGAAGAATAAAGAGAACATTTATTTAATATCAATTCCTGTAGCCACCCTGGTGTCCAATGAGGAATGACAGAACCACGAACCCTTTCCATCAATTTGTAGAGTCTACACGAACATTTTCCCAACTGTATTATCGCCATGACGTTTCCATTTAGTGATTACATTTACGTCCATGTGTTTTGCTGCAATACACGAACACACTGATTACTAACGTGGCATCCTAACCCTTTGAAAGTAGCTGAGCTCAACGCCTCGACCCATCTACAGTTCGTTGATCTAAATGCAGTTGCTTTTATACCTCTTTCTGACAAGTGGATAGCGTGGATGGTTCCACGACTTTGACCTACTAATTTTGGTAATAACATTGTAATACTTTTCCAAGTACTATACTTTCCTGCTTCTCTCTCTCTCTCTCTCTCTCTCTCTCTCTCTCTCTCTATGTAGGACAGGAATCATCAGTGGAATAATTTCTCAGTTTTTCACACAAAGCCCATTGTGGACTGTCTTCAACGATGCAACCTTTTCTACAACACAAACATTTTTTTTTTTTTTTTTTTTTTTGGAGCCTGGGAACCAGAACGTGCCCACAGCCAGGCAATCCGACTCGGGCGATCAAGATAAAATTAACATTATAGTTGGCTGAACTTCTCTAATCGGGTGGTTTTGCCAGAATATAATGTAAACTCTAAAAAAAAAAAATAGATGGATAAAATATTAAACCCTAAATCATGGTTGCGATTATTTTATGTACGTACTTTCACCCTCTTGTTTGTGGAAATGGTTACGAAACATCCTTTTTCAATTCAGTGTTTGGAAACACCTTTTTTAGCGGATTTTTCCTCCGAATCCAACAACGCGCAGAAGCATCAATTCACGTTTCATCCGTTTTCTTTTTAATGATTCTAGTTAAAGGAAATCGTTTTAAATTTGTCGCGCTATGGGCACCAAATATTACTGTACCTTAAATTCCACCCGAGAGAAGATTTTGTGTGCGCGCGCGGAGGCGCATCTGACCGCTGTAAATAAACCATTACTGCACGCTACGTTTGCCATTTCCGATCTGACACCACAAACATCGGCTACCGAATTCCACTTCATGATCGGTTGTCTGGTTACATGTCCGTCGATCAACAAATATCCATAAGCCCGTTTAGTGACAGCGCAGGACATCTTGACGGCGCCGACACCGAAACGAATACCTCTGAATCATACGAGGCCACAGAGTCATTTATATCAGGATAATGCGTTCCCTTGATGGCTGACTGAAGACAAGTTGTTTATTCATTAAAGCAATAGTTCCGTGCCAGCAGTACATCTGCAGAGAGCTAATAGTCGTGCTGCAATCAATGACTCGCGCGCACACACAAGTCGTTAGCAGAGACTTGCAACTGCTAGCTCATCTGTTCCCAATTAAACCCCCCCTTGACCTCAATTTAACTCGCTTATAAGCATTTTCCTAACAGAGCGGCTGACGAGAGACCTCAAGGCAGCAATCGTGCATGAGAACACGTTCTCCTACAACGGGCGGAAGAAATTAAAGAAAGCGGAGAGGATTTAAGAAAGAAAGAGAGAGATTAAAAAAGGATGCCGAGAGCTTTCACGTTCTTCCAAAAAAAGCCATTCATTGTCTCAAAAAAGTCAATAAAGTTTCTCGTTTGTGAATTCGCTTGTGACCTCCTCCCATTTTTTCCTCCGATTAACTAAGTTAATTATTTTTGTAATTCTTAATGATTTGGAAACAGTTTTTGCAGTTTGCTAAATTATTTTGATTTGATGCATGCCTTTCAACTATCACTTTAACTTAATTGTTAAAAGGTCTTCCATTTGTAATTTTGTGCTTCTTTCTTTCTTTCTTTTTACCAAAAGAGGTTAAGATCGAGGCTCTGTTTCTTTTGCGCTTTCCTCACTACTAGATAATGGATTATTGCCAAGCAAACACAGAATGGCAAAACATAGAAGACATAAAGGGGAAAATAAAGGAATAAAAATAATCCCAGCTTCCCTCTTGGTTGGATATTCTAAATTCAGAGAAATCTGTCAGCGATCGTTTATATCTGAGGATAAGTAAGTCCTATTTCGAAAGAATCGCAGTATTTTATCTTTAATGAACAATCGTGTCTCGGCTATGGAAAAGGGCTGAGTTTGAATCCCGAATCCCGTCCAGGTAGTCGGTGCTGGGAGAGACTTGCACGGTTTTATCTTCTTCCTGAAATACGGATTTTTCATCCAGGCAATCGGATAGAATAACCACCATTTACAAACACTCTCTTAGCTTTTTTCTTTTCGTCAATGACTCGACTTGAAAGTCTTTGGAATGGAGTAGTAACTGAACTTTAATGTATGTGTGGTTACCAGCGGGTGGCAAACCTACCGCCACAGGTTATGCGATTCATACTCCACATAGTAATAACGTTAATCCATTACAGTCTTTACCGAAATTGAATGGCAGATTAATCTTTGGAAGATTTGTTTTTGTTTAAAAGTGCAGCAATGCAAGGCGAAGTTCGTTCTACTATCGGCATTAAGACCGCTGCATTTGCCACAGTTTAAATCCTGCTGGCCTCAAAAACATTAGTGGCGAAGAGAACGCCACTTGTGTCCTCCTATTCCGTTTATATTTTTGAAAAGGCCAAACTAACTATTAATTACTAATTAATAAATCCTAATAAACTTCCTTTCTTTTGGAAAGAATGGCCTCCATTAAGAGAAATTATGTTCAAATGGACTCGAATTATCGAGACTCGGAAATTGATATATAGCTTCGAGACTATATACGCCACAAATATGCTCGTAGTAATTATAAAAGGCACGAGAAATTGCTGCCCTCTATCTGCAACAGTTAATAACTAAAACTGCTGTATTGTTTCGAAATAAATGGGAATGCTGTAATAAGATAAATCAACCAATAAGTCAACTAGCAAAGCTGTTCTCTAATAAGTTAGAAATAAAACGAAGCAATTTCAATAATAAAAAAAAAACGGTTATACCTCGCAGAAGCACATCTTTCCCCCCACTTCTTTCCCCGCCGTGCATTAATCAAATATTCTCACTCTTATGAACAAAGTTAAAAATTAATCGCCTTCGTGGCGAATACATTAATCAGAGATGTCGTAATGAGATGTGAAGATTACCGTCCAGCCACATCTCAGGCTCCACTACGTCGAACCCTGCTGCAAAGTTGGCAAGTAAAGACTCGCACACTTCAGTCTGAGCATTGCTCGTTTCCACGTAAGTTTAATGGAATCAACTGGTGTTGTAGCCACTTCTTTAGCATTAAGCCCACTAGTATATTAAGCCATTCCTGGGTTATTAGTTCCCAAATGTATAACCTCACCGTTTGGCAGAATTAGAAACAACTATCGTTTCTCCATCATCGTCAAGTCTGTCTAAATCATTCTGAAGACAACCTGAATACTGTCGTTATCCACCCTCCCAATCCTTATTAACACAATGATTATACCTGCCTATTTCAACATCGTATCCTTTATTCCTGTCTCTATATTTATTTATTATTAACATAAAATATACGCAACAGTTAAAGTTTATAACAGATTGTTGTTTGGTTTTTAGGAGCATTAGCAACTAAGGATATACTTCTAATTACTGGAAAACTAACACGAGTGTGGTTTGCTCCCAAATGACGAAGTACACACTTAAAAAGGCTTGTCGAAATCACAGTGAAAATTATCCTGTGACAAAGGTCGACCTCACTGTTAACGCATATCCAACAAGAATTGGAGAAATTGCACCACATTTGCCAGAGGATTTTGGCAAAACGGTGCAAGTGGAGCGAACAGGAAGAACTGCAGCCAGTAGTGCCATTGAACATCATTAAAGTATGGGTTACTTAGAGTGAACAAGTCGATAACCGAAAAATTGTTTCTCTTTTAGTGATATCGTATCCTCTCTGAAAAAAAAGAAAAAAAAGAAAAAAGATTTTTATGTTATGTTTTTGATAATAATAATTCAATGATTGTAAAAATAATTAATAAGCAATATCCAATGATTTTTGGAAGTGTTTTTGGTTGATTTCTCGTTCCTCCATGTTCGGAGTTTTTGGAATTTACAGCAGATAAACTATCGAAATGCAGTCAGAAGGATGGATTGAATGCGCATTTAAAAGAGATTGACAGTAGACGAGATAACGAAATTTTGCTTTCAATTTACAGTAGCACTTAAACAACACATTCAATTGCAAGAATGGAACTTGCTATGAAGTAATTTCGAAGCCAGATAATGGTGACGTGAGGAAGTTAGAATTTTGTATGGAACATATCTTTTTGCTTCTAAAATGTATTTGCCATAAAACTCAACGTACAAAGCAATCAGAGAAGCCAAGTTTCTTGCACTTCCCCATCAAAGAACATTACAAAAAATTACTAAAAATTAAATGTCACTGATGATAATTTTGAGGTACAGTCACAGTATTTAAAAAAGAATTGGCTTTCTAAAATAATAATGAGGAAATTGTTTCACTCTCAATTGATGATCCGTTCTAATACGGAACGGATCGTCACCCTCCGCTTACTTGTCTCAATTAAAATGATAGCGAGTGAAATCAATACGCCAAGTTTTGGACAGATGTGTAATTGGAGGATCCCCCGAAACCCGTAAGGACCCTCCCCTCTCTGCAGTCTGTGGCGTGGAGGCTCAGGGTAGGTGGTAGATTCCTGCCCATGGAAATGCTCTACAACATCCAGGAGATGGATGTCGACTACACCATAGAGGACAGATTCTACACAATCCTACAGAAGACGTATCATGAGGGAACAGCTTTCGTCTTCAGCTGAGACTGCCATCGTTTTTTCATCGAGCTGTGTGTGTAGTATGAGAGAGAGAAAAGAAATGTTCTTTCATTTTCGTGTAAATAATTTGTTTTATGTAATTTTTCCGTTAAAGCCCATAGCACTGTTGCTGTTACGGGCATTGCATCAGCCATCCATGTAACTATTCACTGCCTCCAATACAATAATATAGCAATTATTCAATGTCGGTTTAAAATTGTAATTGTAAAGACTCCTTTTAAAGGTACGAGAACTAAAGATTCAGATTCCAGTCCACTTAATGACAGAAATCAAGAATAACTGTTGATTGAAGTTGTGTATAAGCGGTTTAAAAGATGGGAGATTTTATCTCATGGCAAAATACATAGTGGACTTAGTTCGCAGACATTTCAATCCTTTTCACACACATGCCTTGAATCACAAGAAATGACAACGGAATGTACTGTGGTTTAAATGCTTGAAAAAGAATTTTGATGCTACCGTCAATTATCTGGAGCAAATCATCTAATATTGCAACAGTTATTAAAAGCTGAATTTTCGTTTTCTCCCAACTTCTCATCTAAGACAAATTTTAAAATTGAAGATTATGAAATTAATTACCAGAAATATATCAATAATATATGAAATTAATACCAGACTACTGGATGTTGCAGTCGAGGCTTTAGATTTATTTCTACTTGCAGGTGCAGCGGGTCCTTGCTCTATATATGTACATCTGGTTATGCCTCTGTAGTGTTTGAAAAAAGAAAAAAAAAAATATATATATATCTTCTTGTACAGCTAAACTGATTTGTGATGCCGATATGTTAGATTATGAGTTTGAAACTGTGCAATTATTAGCTGGAACTCGTCCTCCAGCAAGGTTCCCGGAATGTTACATTAATGTACAGGGATTTAGTTAGTAGCTAAATAAACTATTTTAATTTTCACGTGGTAATAAGAGTGGCCATTACAAGGAAAACTAGGTTTCACGGAAAACCACCACGAGACGTCCTTCTGCAACTATATTAGATACGATAAGGTTTTCCTCGTGCAATCAGGGTGTGTTACTTAACTGGAAGTTGTAAACATTTCACGAAGACAAAGAACAAAAAATATTAATCTCTCTTTCCTACGTTGCCCGGAGCCAGTATTATCACGCTCTTTCTATCGAAGCAGAGAGGGGATAATACCAACTAACGCGGATGTATCCTTTAAAAGTACTTAAATTTATCACGCCATATCTCAACCTTCGAAACAGCTTCTTCTCCAGTCAAAACGGAAGGCGTAGGAGGAAGCAATAGACATTTATAATAAACGAGCAATGAAGACATGACGATCCTATCGAATTAAAAAAAAAAAAAAAGGAAAGAAAGCCTTCCTCCCCTCCTCCTATTCCTCTCGGAAAACGTACATAATCAGATCGGTGTCGCCGCTGCATATCAACATCCGAACGCATCTGTATGAGGCCGTGGGTGGAACGCATGGCAGTGACATTCAGCCGAATCGCTTGAAAGGCAGTGAAGCACAGCTGTTGATGGCAGCGTTTTGCTTCTCCCGTATTACCCCAAGACAGGTTGGAAGGGAACTGCCCCTCTAACAGACAATATTAACGTAAAATATGGCTATCTGTTGAGAGTCATCTCGTGCCATTCAGCTCCACATCTTTAAAGGATTTAACTTTTTAACGTCCCTGAACTTGAGGCGAAATTAAAATTAGGGTGATGAGGCCAAGATTTTGTACTTCAAGAAGTCTGAGTTAAATAAGGTGGGCATCGATGTCGGGATTCTGAGCTTAAATATTTTCTGGACATCGCACCCCCGTCATTTTCCAAATGAGGCCGAATTAAAAACAAATTGGATTTCAAAGCAGGAACTCCTTTCTAATATAAGGAATGACAAAGGGTGTTCAATATTATACATAATTACTTCGATCATTGCTTAAACATCGTTTGCAAAACAATGTTTAAGCAATCATTTTAGTCTCGGCTTGGAGACTAAAAAATGACGCTAATTAAAACGCGAGAAGTGCTGTTATATGATTTAATGGAACAGAAATATTTTTCTTTCTTCATTTACATTTTGTGAGTCAATACTAGTCACTGAACGTCGGTCGTAACTTTCTTTTCTCCGTTTCACTGAGACTGAATATCATCTAAATGTTGCTAGAAATTTCCCGTGTGAATTAGTGAACCTTCCACTTGCCGAGGTTTGTAAGTTCGCAATTTCTCCCGGAAAGTTCGGTTTTTCATCCAGCAAACAAGCAATTTACAGACATTATAAACGGCACCAGTTGCTGATGCGCATAAAACCTTACAACAACCAACCAGCAAGTTCGCAACAATTCGGTCCATAGATGGTCCATCTATGGACCGAAAGAGAATGAAAAGTCGGGAAGGTTTTATACGAGATTCTCACGTACACCCACCAACTATTAATGAAATTGTCATACTAAACCTACCAGTGAAAACCGATAAAATTCTTATAAATCTGGTGGCAATGGGGCAAACAACCTTAGAAAGAAAAATGAAGAATCGGGCAGATTAACATGTTTGCTTTCTAGTTTTGCCTTTGAACTTTTAATCCACTCTAGGGACGAACAAGTTAGCGCAAGACATCATTTTAGTTCGTAGTGAAAATCACCGAAGTAGGCGAAATGGCTTGTTTTTGTTACATCTCATATTAGAATGCCTTCACAACGAGTTGCCTGTCATTGCACTATTTCGAATAAGCATTGCTCAGCTAGTACAGAAGATTAATATTATTTATTCTCGGAGGGTACTACTACCCAGGCAGCATCGTTTCGAAGCTTGCTGGTGTCTCATCGGTGGGCGGGTAGGTACCCCCGTGATATAATGAGAGAGTACTCCACTATAAGGATTAAGAGCTCGATCTGCAAAATAAATCATTCCCTGCGATTTCGATAGATTACACTGCTCTGCATTTTGAAAAAAATTCACCGATGTTTTCTCAGGAAAGGGTGTTTCAGGATCATTTTCTAATGCTGATTTCAAAAATGACTTCCGTTATTTCCATGACGTGAGGTTTCTTCAAAAATTTGATTTTTCACAAATTTGAGCGCTGAAATTATAATAATTTCAGCGCTCAAATTTGCGCTTATTCGAGATAGTGCAATGACAGGCAACTCGTTGTGAAGGCATTCTAATATGAGATGTAACAAAAAATGCTACTTTAACATTTAAATAAATGTAAGAACTATTTAAAAAGGGCAGCGTGGTAAAAAAAAAAAAAAAAAAAAGTCCGCTAAATACTGGCATCTCAATTTAAAAACTGATCTACGATAAGTCAATTTTTTTTTTTTTTTTTGTCTTGCAGATCCTTCTACTCTACAGTCCCGCTTAAGCATCCAGAAATTGTCAGCCATCATGTTGACATTCCACCTCCATGTCTTCGATGTCCTGGTGACACCTCATCTGTTCTTCACCAACACTTCCTAGAGTTTCTGGAAAATAGTCGATGTGTGAGAATGAAAAATGTACCTTGACATTGGAGCATTGGAGCTTGGAGCTCCAATTGGAGCTCAGCATTGGAGCTCAGCTTCTTGAAGTTTGCCAACATATTTTCAATTATACAGTATTCTTGTAATCTGAATCCCTCTTGTTCCCTAAAAAAAATTTTCAACAACAGACCTGAAGCTATTCCAAAGCCTGTGTTTCTTTTTTTTTTTTTATTCATAGTTCCCTCAAAATCTCGGTCCCTCATCAGTTTGCAAATTTTAAGTCCAACAAAAATACATTATTTTAGCTACTCTTGGATGATCGATGGGAATTTAGTACAAAGGTAGGGACCTTCCTGAGGTAAAGCATTCACCAACTGTTTCATCAGACTCAAGTTTGATGTGAAAGGAGGACAGATTTGGGGTCTACTAGTGGTTTGTGAAACCATTTCTTTCAAATGCACCGAGTTTCACTCCAAAGTAATTACAATACACATTTTGTACAATTTCTGCACTATCTTGTCTTTGCTTGAGGATTCCATAACTTCCACAAATATAAAAAAATAAGCTCTGATTGTTCAAAAACTGTGTCAAGACATTTTATTCAATTTTCAGCAAAGTTTAACATAAAAATAAACTGAGCTCACACTGATAAACTGCTCGTGCATCACACTGCTGCATGGATCTCTGCTCATGAATGGTCCAAGACCGAAGGCAGTGTTGTATTTAGTCTTGTTTTTTGAAGACTTAGTTTACAAAAATATATCGGTGTAGATACGCCATAGTTAACCCATCAAATTAAACTACGTACGTAGTATAAAGGCATCATTTTGATTTTATCTCATAATGTGCTACCTTCACAACGAGATTGTGAAGGTAGAGAATAAGTAACAGTAGTCTTCTCTATTGGTGAAGGGTTACTCATTTGAGGTAGTACAATACCTGGTATCTCGTTGTGAAGGTAACCACAATATGAGATATAATTAAACGATGCCTTTACACTACACACGTAGTTTAATTTTATGGGTTGACTATGGTGTATTTGCACCGTTACCTGATTAAATAATAATAATAATAATAATAATAATAATAATAATAATATAGTTAATTTAAACCCATATGGAATTATGCCTTGTGCATTTAGTCTTTAAATTTAGTTTACAAATTCCCATTCTCACTTAATACACTCAATAATGCAACTCATGACATCAACTTAAGTGGTTTGTGAGAAAAACGGTGTACGCGATAGAAAAAAAGCAAATAACATTTCTGAAATCAGGTTAAAAATCAAGTTAAAAAAAAAAAGCTTCTTTACAAACAACGAAAACTACCCAAATTGGTATTATCACATGACAAAAGACCAAGAAATTGGGGAAATATATCCCATGCAGCGCAAGCAGGCATCATCTAGGGAGGAATGCAATGTCTTGTAAAATCAGCGGCTGGTTTTCCTATTTCATATTACTTCGCGAAGAAGCAATTCAGCCATTTTTCGAAAGCATCATTGAACAAACACAGTGACCGCTCGCTTTAACCGACATCCGCGAAAATATGGAAGGTTTCGATAAAATCTAACAGTTTGCGGTTGATGGGTTTCTCATTACTTTGGAAAAGTGCAATGTGACTATAATTGGAAGGGATTCGTCATCTATTTTAGAAACTGGCTGACTTAAGCAGATTTCTGTTAGGAGAAGAAACCAATGGAAGTATAGGGAAACGACAAAACGAACTCTGGAGTTCTGAGATCCAGTGGAAAAATGTACCGTCCGCTGAACCAGGTTTCTCTCCTGTGCCAGGCCAACACCTTGACGTGTGATGGCCTCAGTCTGAAGGTATTGTCACGTTAAATATTTTGCCAATAAAGTTTTAATCTTTATTTTAAAAATTTAACAATACGTAGATAATAATAATAAAATAAGGCTGGCCTTGCTATCAGCTATCAATATAGTATCAGATAATTAATCAAAAAGCTGATTAGCTTGGTCCCTGAAGGTTGTAACTCTAACAGTTACAATGTAACTGTTCTTCCAGTATTTAGGGCTGCTGCATGGCAGTTAAAAGCTGATGGATCTAAACTCAGGTCCTTACTTGGGAGCCAATGGCGAATTTCAGCAAACTCCGGTCATTCTGCGATACAAATTCGCCGAAATGTAGTTAGTAACTCTGCATCTGGTATACGGATGTGACCACTCCATGTAAAAACCAACATAAGCAGGGCTCGTTGTATGGCGTCCACAGAAGAATGGTCGACCCCATGAGTCACCAGGCAATACTAGGTGGCATATAATTAATAAGATTTTTTATTATTTTCTTTATTAGAAAATAATAAAGAATTCTAGCCCAAAGGGTAACTTAGCTATCTGGTCTCTGGCTAAAGTTATCGGCAACGAATTCTCTCCATTATACTCCCACCTCTATTACAACCTGATGGTTCTATTACACCCTCATAAAGTTAACTAATCAGCATCCTACGTTTCCTCTAACTCTTGCATTAGTGATCTTCTTCAATTACCATGCTATATAACATATTCAATTCAATGCTTCCAATGATTTTTCGAAAGGTGGGCATTAAGAAGAATCTTAAACAATCATGTTCTAAGCAGCCAACGGGTAATTTGAAGAAATTTGGAGATCAAGTGGAGAAATGCCAAGTGGCATTTCTCCTTAATCTCAAAGCTCCAGAGCTTGTTTTGTCGCCCATTTACACTTTCTTATTCCACCGATGTTTCTTCTTCTTCAAAGAAATTTGCATATGTTCAGCCAATTTATAAAACGGATGATGAATCCTTTATTCCAATCATCGTCACATTACAGTTATACCTCAAACTTTTCCAAAGTAATAGAGAAGCCCAAACAACCACCAACTCTTGAACTATTTCGGAAATACGGATTCCCTAAATATCGATCTTTGGTGATGCCTAGCATATATTCTCTGGTGCCTGCGGACATCATCCTACATAATCCTACCTATTGACCTACCTGTTTCCCATGGAGGAACAGTCAACGCCGAGAGTTAACTTCCATGAGCTCCTTTATCTGTGTTTGATGATTTAGAAGTACAACTGGGGAATAGTTCTTTAATGGATGATAAGTAATGGAATTAAGAGAACGAACTAGCTTTACTTGGGCTTGAACCCCCCAACCATAAAGAATGAACGAGACTCAGAAGAGCGAGGTCTTCCACGTGGTCAAACGTTATGAGGTATACCTTGCATACTATGCCTCAACTGCCGTGAAACTCTTGTAAATAGCATTATGAGCATGGGGAATACAGAAGAAATGCAAACTTAATCGTGATTATGATTTTGCAACTTCGCATATACACTGGGCCTCCACAAATTATCCGAAGCCAATTGGAACCTTTTCGGATTAACAAGTGACTTTGACCAGTATATAAGGAGAGTGCATGAGACAAACAAATTACTTATCCTCATAACGTGGCACGTACAGTTGAACAGACTGATTTAGAAATGTGTGTGGGGGGGGGGGGTTACTGTCGGACGTCACATTGCTGGAATCTCGATTCGTGCAATTGCTGAAAATAGTAACGAAATGAAAGCGTGAGAGTTGCCAGTCCAGAAACTAGTGTAAAAACGACGGAAGTGCACTCTCCATGACCAGAGGGTATTCTACAAAATGCTGCATATCAGGAATTGCACTCTGTACGAATAACCTGCGCACGAAACTGCACAGCCTCAGATTTCACGAGAGAGTGGCGGCGCATAAGCCAAACATCACCAACCTCAATCATCGGTCTCGCCTTGCATAGTGCAACAAACGCGATAATTGGTCCAATGAACAGTGGAAATCGATTCTACAAAATGAAGAGTTTCGCTACACCCTACTGCCATTAGACGAACGGGTGTGCAACATGTCGGAGGACGTCTTGCTGCTGAATCCACATTTCGACAATGAACTTCACATGACGTCGAATTACAGTGTGGAAGAACTAATTCTCACTGTACGGTGAATATTCTTTAGTGATTGTAAGTGAAACCATGAACGGCAATGCTTAACGTTTTGGCCAATTCCATGCTCTCTTCGTTGCGGAAGTTCTCTGGTACAGATACATGTTTGATCCAAAAGGATAATTCTCCGTGCAATGCCATCGGTGCCCTTCCAGAATGGCCGGCTCAAATTACTATTTAAACCCTATGGAATGAACGGGAATGTCAGATAAGAGAGATACCAATACTCCTCAGATCGGTGGCCTAATTGGTTACTGTTTTTCAAGAGATGGGGAAACCCCTGGGGCCGTTCGAAAACTAACACTATTCTTCAAGAACAAGAATGATGAGCTATGCCCGCTGCAGTGTAACGATCGTTGGTGGAAGGACTATCCAGTTGTGTGAATCGTTCCATAGCAGCAAAACACACCGACTGAAGTGAGTAGCGACGTCAATGTGAAATGGTCGTCGCCGTATTCTTTTCGGTAGGTAGTGCCCACATTTGCGTGCACTACCTACCGAAAAGAATAGCGTACTATACTGAAGATTTCATTGGTTCTACGATTAAAATTCTTCATTTTGCAATTTTTGGTTGCTGCTTACATCTGGGACGTGAGTGTATTTATTAGAGAAATCCAAATAACCTACATGAAGATCACTGAAGACTGAAACCACTTATGGCTGTAATTAAAGTATCTGAAATAATAAACTTTTCAGTTTGGATTGCTCAACTTCCTCCCCCCCTTGAAAGTTAAACTGCCATAATTGGAACGTTATGATTAAAGCAATTTTAATTTGTGTCCATAAGAATTAGATTTAAGACACTGTTTAATTTGTAGTTTGATGTCACGCAACGAGAGAATGCCTTTTATCGATCGGATTTCGTTCTATAATGAAAGGCTGACAGTACTACTGAAGGCTTTAAGTTTCACTTAAAACGATGGCATCACATCCTGCTCTGTTCAAAGGACCAGTGATTACAAAGAAAAGCACTGTATATAAGATGCATATATAAATTTTCCGTCGATCCTTCACAGCGGATGAAATCAGTCCTTGAAGTGGACGACAAATTGCGAAAAGTCGCTCTTTTAGAATAGAAGATCTAATTATTAACAATAACACTATACTGCCAAAAGTAACGGGTACGCTTTCATGTTTCGCAGAACCATTTATTAGTTCATGCTAAATTTAATAAACTTGAATTCAGAAAAATTGATGCAGAGGTACTCTTTTGCGGACAAAACTCACTGCAAAAAAATCCTAATGATTTAGAGTTTTAATCCGCTTTTAACTGTTAGAACTTGCGTGTTGAATTCCGAATGTCGCTTGAATGTATATTAAAACTTATGCTGTTTTTTATAAACTTCCCCCTGTGCTAGGAAATCTATATGCCAAGGTGTTTTAAACTATTTTGTATAGTGTTTTTGTGCGAGTGTAACCCTCTAGCTGAAATGCTAGAGGGTTACACTCGCACAAAATTTTACCCAGTATTTGACCCAGTACTGATTAAATAACAATTATTATTATTCAGGTACTGATTATTGGGAGTGTCCAATTAGCTAGAAACCAACATTCTACTTCATCCCATCAGATTCATCAATGGGGTTAAGGTTCCGAGCAGGCAAATGAACCTATGTAGGTCTTTTGCAGTTTTCAGATTGTTATTTAAATTTGGAACGTGAGTGTATTTGATTTTAAAACAAAGTCAATGCGGGATGTGCAGTTTGCCATGGTGCTTTGTCATTCTGAAACAGAAAAGGATCTTCCTCATGCTGGTGCAACAATGTAATTGTCCCGAATGTCAATGTATGCATGCCAGTCCAGAAAAGATGACCAGCAAGTAGTCAAAGCCAAAATAATGATAATATATCCCCAGAAGGTGGCAGCACCTCTTCCACACTCCACAGATAAGTTCTAAGGGAGTTCGCCAGACCGAAACACGGCCATCAACTCGGAAAAACATGAATGGAAATCCCCAAAAATGTCATCAGCATATCTCTCTTTCTCTCTCTGCAACTGCTTAATCCAAGGTGACGTTTTCAACCGACCACTCAGAGAGCTGGTCGGTTGAAAACAAAATGACTATTTTGTTTGGAGGGTGGGATTAGCATTCAAGAGTGTTGTGAAAAGGCGTTCATAAATGAGAGACTAAGAGATTGATACTGATTTCAAAAAAAAGGTTGTAACATCACTGGAAAAGTTCTTTATCTGCGTTGACATCTTTAATGCCTTTCATAAAAACCTAGAAGTTTTTACTTACACTTGTTATGGCCACGAGACATGAAATATTTCAAGTGACACCGTATAAAAGTTTGTGAACCTCTGTTCAAATTAGTTAACGGCAATTTTTAGTACCATTAGTAACAGTGTTATGACAACAGCAAAATGATGCAAGGAAGCGGACTTTTTCTACATCTGCGAAGGGAAAGAACTCATTCATACAAAGGGTACTAGGAAAGTTTTGCAATATGACGCAACAATGAATCACAGGAAGCTGCTTGTTGCTGCATGTTGAGACATGTTCATACGTGCATAGTAGCCGCCGCGCCAAGTCGATGGGCTCAGTTATTCATTAGTAGTGAGAGTGTAAAGTGCTTGCGATGGCATCGTGGTCACGAAATGAGATAAGGACAGTTTTGCGGTATAATTTCGTGCGTGGTTTAACCATAGACCAGTGCTTAGAAGAAATGACTCTTGCACTAGATAATGATTGTCCACATCGTACAATGATATTCAGGTGGTATAGAGAATTCCAAAGGGGAAATTTCACTCTGGAGGATTCTGAGAGGCCGGGAAGGCCACGAACGTCAGTTACGGAGGAAAACGTTACTGCTGTGAGGAAAATGCTTGACGAAAACAGGTGAGTGACCTACCAACAGATAGAGGATACTTTGGGCCTAAATGCACCAGCAATTGGTTCGATTCTGCAAGATCATTTGCACGTGAAGAAACTTTGTTCTCTCTGGGTGCCGCATCAACTGACTGAAGAGCAGATGACACGACGTGTGACTTGGTGCCGGGAGATGTTAAAAAAGTTTGATAAGGGACAATCTCGGTATGTGAACAACATCGTGACAGGTGACGAGACTTGGCTGTACTATTACGATCTGCCGACCAAGGCTCAAAACAAAGTTTGGGTCTTTGATGATGACGACACACCCGTAATTGTCAGAAAATCCCGATCTGTAAAGAAGAAAATGATAGCTGTATTTTTCAAATCGAGTGGAATTGTAGAACGTGTCGTTTTGGACACGCAGAAGACAGTCACAGCTAAGTGGTATACTGAACAATGCCTGCCTAAAGTCATTGGATCTATGAAGAACCTGCGGCCAAAGTCAAGAATGGACACCTGGTACCTCCATCACGAAAATGCTCCAGCTCACCGCGCCAAAGCCTGCACCGAATATTTGACCACGACAGGACTGAAACTTCTCGAGCACCCTCCCTACAGTCCAGACCTTGCTCCCTGCGACTTTGCACTGTTCCCGCATGTGAAAATGAAGCTAAAAGGGAGGCGGTTTTCCAGTGATGAGGACCTTCTACGGGCTTGGGACAACGAGTGTGCTTTACTCCCTAGTGAAACTTGGCAGAACTGGTTTAAAGATTGGTTTCGGAGGATGGAGAGGTGTATTGAATGTAGAGGAAATTACTTTGAAAAAATTAAATAAACAAAGCTGTATTGCAAAACTTTCCTAGTACCCTTTGTACTTTCTCCGTTACCAAAATCTGCCCTATCAATTTGCTTTGAACTTTACCAAACTATCAACCTCGGCCACTGTGGCAGGCAATTCATTGCAATAATCTAACAACACGCTGCTCGGTAACAAAATTCAAAGATTCATCCTTCTGTTACTCCCAAAAATATCGCGTTTTTGCCCCCCTCGTTTTCTTCTCTTCTGCCATGGAAAATATACCTCCCTCGTTCATTGTTCCTATTCTCTTTTTATTATTATTATCTTTATTTCTCCTAGGAGACACCCGGTTACAGCCATTGACTAGGGGGTGTAGATACATATTCTGTTATGCAACAGAGAATAATATTATATACAATTTTACATTATATGTACACTCGTTACTAATAGAGGTAGCACTTATTATCAGAATTATACGATACATTAATAACTTGTAATCTGCTTAAGACTTAATAAATAAACGAGAAAAATTTTATACTACTGCGTTTAAAACATAACATCACCATATTTACATTAGCGCAGATATTCGCAGCAGAACAGTATACAGAATAAAATATAATATAGAGTAAAAGTGTAAAAGCTCATTTTTACTGTTTTCAGCAGTCTGTTTCTTCTGTGGGAGTAGAGTGGAGTAGATAAGACATATCCAGGAGAGTGTTTCCAGATGAGGTCGAGATTCCTGTCAGCTACTCTATGGAAGTTCTTCGTGCTATTTATTTTTTCTTGCATCTGTATCTGCAGGTAGCAGTTTTCGAGAACTTCTTTTCTGTATGTTTTGCTTGTGCAGAGTTTTTCAGGGTTGATTTTTAGGGTATTAAACAGCTTTTTAGTGTTTTTGCTGCAAAGAATCTTCTCAGACTATCCAATTGCGTAAACGCGGGCTTGAGTTGCTGTTCCTTACCTGCAACTCGTCTTTGTTTTTCTTTCCACTCTCCACTCTCGCGCTTTCGGAGAATCCAGCCGTCCCGATAAGATCTGAGCAAGTGTCATCTTATTCTTTGTAGTGATCGTTTGTCTCCAAGAAGTGACTTCTAAATTGGAGTATAGCATACCTCTTGAGATGGTAAAAGGCTTAGCTGAAATTCTGTTCAGCCATCTCAAGAGCCCGTATTCTATTCCTAGAAAAGCCTCGATAGTGCTTTCGGGAGCTGAAGACCAGATTTGTAACGCATATAGAGGAATAGGGATGACATATCTATTGATATACTGAATCATTATATTGGGGTTTCAAATACCGGTGAACTCCTGCCTGGTTGTCCAGAGCGCGGCGTTTGTTTTCCTACGGATGTAAGCATAGTGTGGAAGGAAGTTCAGTCCTTCGTCCCACTTGAGTCCAAGATCAACGTGTGACTGAACCTTTTGGACAAGGATGTCGTTCACGTATATTCTTATTTTGTTTGGATTTATTTTATTTGTGAAGGTCATTTGCGCAGTCTTGTCTTCATTTAGGTGTAGCCCGATAGAGTCGAGGCATTTTTGTAGTTCTTTTATTTTGGCGTTAGCCACTTGGTTGCAGTAGTTGGCAGATTTCTGGTCTTCTGAGGTAATAAAAAATTTCATATCGTCTGCATATGTGATGAATTGCTTCCTGTTTCGAGCTAAGGAGGGTTCGAGGGCTATGGCAAAGAGTGTGGCGGACAATACGCCGCCTTGTGAGACTCCTTTACTGACTTGGTACATAGCGCACACATTCCCGTTTGTTATTGTGATTTGTCTGCGCAGAAGAGTGTTCGTAAAAAAATGGAAGACATTTCCCGTAATGAGGAAGTAGTCCCTCAGAATAACTATTAGAGCTGCGATGGATATGTTGCTGAATGCGGCTGCCACACCTAGAAAAACAACATCCAGTTGCTGCTTGTTATTTAGCGCTTGCTGGACCCTTAGTAGTGTTCCCATGAGGTTGATGATGGTCGATCTCTGAGGAAGTACTCAGTGCAGGTATTCAGGTCTGTGTTTGAAGCAATGTTGGATGATGATGTCCAGGATTGTTTTTTCGAAATTTTTTGCAAAGAGCATCAAACAACGATTGGTCTGAAGTCTTTTACACATTTATGGTTTATTATTTTGGGGATAGGTTTTACGTAATAGCTTTTCCACAGTTTCGGGAAATCCTCTTCCACCATTATTCTCTGAAATAGATGTAATAATATATTACATCTATCTCTTCAGGGAATTACTTACTTACTTACTCCACGCTGCTATGGTCCTTGTAGAACCTTGGCCTACTCAATGATTTTCCTCCAGCTGCCTCTTTCCCTGGGCATCGTCTCTCCCTAAGTTGTCGCAGGTCGTTCTCTATGTCATCCACCCACCTTCTCGGTCTTCCTCTCAATATTCTTCCTCTCGGTCGCCCTTCCATTGCTTTCCCTGGCCATCTGTTTTCGTATCACCTAGGCTGCCTATCTAAGTCTTGAGCTCTTTATCACTCCTACTATATCCGGTTCTCCCAGCTCTTGGTTTGTCTTTATTTTCCACTCTTCCCCGACTTTTTAGGGAGCCAAAGATTTTCCTTCCTTTCCCAAGCATTTAAAGATTTCTGTCCTTTTTAAGCACCCATGTTTCACTAGCATAAGTCACGACAGGTTATACTACTGTTTTGTATAACACTAATTTCGTTCTTCTAGAGAGCAGTGTTGATCGAAAGTGTTTCTGCAGGGGAAACATAACATCTATTACCAGCATTAATTAAAGACGAGCCCAAATTTCTGGGGTGTTACTGCTATCATGTTGAATCATAGCTGCCATATATTTGGAGGATTCTGTTCTATTGAAACTATGCTTCGCTGTTTGCCAGATCTGTTGGGTACTTTGTCTCTCCCTCCAACCTGTAATCATAAAAAAAAAAATTAAAAATTAAAAAAAATAAAAAAAACTCTTCAAAATCTGTCCTCAGAATTTGTGGGTTTCTTGCAGTCATCACTACATTATCTGCCTAGTCTAAGTGCTAGTAGAGGCTGTTATATATGATCCCACTGGAAGTGGTTGTGGTGGCCGATACTTTCCTCATAACTCTTTCCAATACCAAGTTAAAAAGGACCGACGACAAAGGGTCCCCCTTGTCTCAGCCCTCTCCTCACTTCGAAGTACTTGGAGATATTCCTTTGCACTTGAACCTTGCACTTGCTTCCTTCCAGCATGATCTTCGTCAGCCTTACCAGCTTTTTTGGCATGCCCAAGGCTTCCCATCGTTTTCTATATGTTGCGCTAAGTAGGGAAACTCCTCTGTAATTCCCACAAATCAGTTTATCTCCCTTCTTGTGTATTGGGAGATTACCGCTGTCTTCCAGTCATCTGGAAATTCTCTTTCCCATATATGTCCAATTTCAGGGTTTTATATACCTCTGTAATAGCTCGAAAGACCACAGGGGGATATTAGCTCCACCCACAAGATTTACAGTCAGTATTTTTTAAGACGTTCTCATATGGAAATCGATTAGCACTCCTCTGGACCCTTTCTAGAAGTTTCTTCCTTCATGTGTAGTCTCCAAACCTGAACACAAATTGTAAGTGCGATCTTAGAATCGCAATTAGAATATTGTGTACATGGACAATGATATCCTTTCCCTACTTGCGAAGGTCCGCTGGTAGGGAAAATATTAGGGGCAATAATTAAGAGTGCAATTCAGAGACATTTAGGTAGAAATGGCGTTCTGAAGGACTCACAGCACGGTTTTGTTGAGTGAAAATCATGTTTAACTAACTTACTGATTTTAATAGTTACTCAGGAGCTGGATTAAGGGAAATCTTTTGACACATTTTACTTGGATTTAACTTTTGACACATTTTACTTGGATTTTAGCAATGCATTTGAGTCGGTCCCTCATGAGAGGTTACTGTATAAGCTACAACAGATTCTAAGATGAACTACTGCAGGATGGTGGATGCTGGATAATGCAAGATGGTGGTTGCAGGGCAGAAGGCAGGTTGTGATTAATGGAAATTCTTCAGACTGGTGTAATGTCAGAAATGGGATCTGTCCTTGGACCACAGTTGTTTCTGATTTTCATAAACGACGTCGACGATGGAACAGAAGGAGTGATGGCAAAATTTGTAGACGATGCACAGATTGGGAGATTCATTAATGATGAATGCCAAGCAGCGGTCCTTCAAGATGACTTGACCGGGCTTAAAGAACGATCAAAACAGTGGCAGCTATGTTTTAATGCAGCAAAATGTAAAGTCTTACAATTGGGGAATAGCAACTCCAAAATAATTTATAGTATTAGTAATGGCCGCATGGTGCAAGGAAGCCTATGGCTTATGATGCACCAGCCAAAAAAAAAAAAAAAAAAAAAAAAACGAATAAAACAATGATAAAAAAAACTAATAATTAATAAAAGAAAAGGAAATTAAACCTATCATCCTATGCGTTTCCCTCACCCGAAGGTACTATCCAGATGACCTTTGAATTTCCCCAAACTGTCGGCCTCTACCACCCATGAAGGCAACTTATTCCAGTAATTTATAACTCGCTGGCTAAAATAAAACTTCCTGCAGTCCAATCTAAACATTTCCCCCGTAACTTTAATTTATGTCCCCTAGTTCTAGTATCATTTATAATCTTGAAAATTTCGTCCTCATTCATTTTACTGATGTCTCTCAGAGCCTTAAACACCTCAATCAAATCTTCTCTAAGGTGGTGTCTAGTTTCCAAATTCTGCAACCCACATATTTGAAGTCTTTCTTCATAAGGACGCCCTTTTTCCGATCTCATCAGGCGAGTTACCCGTCTTTGCACCCTTTCAAGAAGCTTGATGTCTTTCTTTAGGTGCAGTCTTCATACTTCAACACAGTATTCCAAGTGTGGTCTAACAAAAGCCTTATATAATGGGATTATCACGTCCCTATCTCTACTTGCAAAAGTTCGATAGATCATCGATAGGACACCATTGGGAATAGCCATTTATCACAACCTTCTGCCTCCTGCCCTGAAGCCATCCTGCTATCCATCTAAGGATTTTCCCAGTGATTCCAACCTGTTCCAGCTTATAAAGCAACCGCTCATGTGGGACTGAATCAAAACCTTTGCTGAAATCTAAATAAACAATGTCGAAATTATTCCCTAAATCCAGCTCGTGAGTGACCCCTTCAAAATAGCGAACCAGATTGGTTAAACATGATTTTCCCTTTATAAAACCATACTGAGTATCCTTGAGAATTTCAATTCTATCCACATGATCCTGAATTCCACCCTTGATCATTGCCTCCATGATTTTCCCTACCACTGAAATCAGATTGACAGGTCGATAATTTCCCACTTCACTCTTAGAACCACCCTTATGTATGGGAGATACATTGGCACTTTTGCAATCCAACGGAATCTCCCCAGAGTCTAGTGATGCTCGCATAATTAGCCTCGATGGTTCAATGCACTCGCTTGCCGCCTCTCTTAAGATTATAGGGTATATTCCATCAACTCCAGGAGCCTTACTGGTCTGTAGGCTCGAAAGGTTTTTCATTAAATAATCTTGCGAAATTTCAATATCATTAATTACATATTTTTCAACTTCGCTCCCACAATTCCCCATTGCCACAAAAGGCTTTTCTTCTGTAAGAAAAACCTTTTATACACTTGGTGGGTCTGAAATAAAAGCAGCAAAGGATGAAAGGGAACTGGGAGTTACGTTACGTGCAGATTGACCCCCATTGTATAAGGCAAATGGAAGACCGAGCATAGAATAATTTGTCCTAATATGGAGATCTTATCTGGGGAAAAAAATACGTTCAGCTTCTTGAAAGGGCACAAAGACCAGTAGATCGCTTACACGTCTTCATACTTTTTCGATTATGTGGGCCACAGAGGTTGGGAACCAGGCGACCTGAGTGAGGTTTATAACACTCTGAGAGGTGTTAGTAAAATGAATGAAGGCAGAATTTTCACTGTGGTAGGGAATTCCAGAAATAGGGGCTATAAATTCGAATTACAGGGAAAGAGGTTTAGTCTAGATTGTAGTAAGTTTTATTACAGCCAGCGAGTCATTGATTACAAGTTTTAAAGTGTAAAAAAGCAATAAACTGAATAAATAAATACAAATATATTTGCCATCGCATGTAGTTAAGGCTGTCAATTTGAAAAAATTCAAAAGGTCAACTGGACTTCCTCCCTCACATAGTTACCTATGTGAGGGAGGAAGTCCGGTTGTATGTGTATTTTCTTATCTACGCTTTATCTCCCTTTTTCCCCAGCCGGTTCAGCAAAAGTCTGTTGCTTTCCTGTATTTTATGGTTAATACTAAATTCGTCATAATAATTAACTAATTTGATCAGGCAAGGTTCAAGAAACCATTAAGAATACCATTCATACTGAGATGGCCCTGTACTGTATACTTATTCCAATACTCCATGATCTTACCACTGAAGTTAAACTCACTGGTCTAGAGTTGCCCAGTCCAGCAGCAAGTAACAACACTAGTGAAGAGCAGGACATGATTTGGGAATGACCAAATAGACCGATACAACGGACATCGGCAAGATCTTCCCTCAGTATGCATCCTGGAATCAGTTATTCTGGGGAGATCCTCCTCCTATCTACGATTCCGAATAATAAAAATAAAATTTCCTATGGCAACAACCATTTAAAATACAATTAACTATAGAACAAATACAAATTACTGACGGCCTGTCCAGCAACCCCGTGTATATTACTAACAGAGGACTGCGTCGGAAATGACAGGAGAAGTTGTTTGGCGAGGAAAGTCTTTTATTGCAGTTGTTTCTTCCAAGCCGTCCGCCCCCATTTAATAGTATCATCTTATCAGCGCAAAGTTGTTCATAAATGTTGTCATCTGATTTCCTAATCTGATTACGTCACTTCCTGCTTTCTAACCGTAGGCGAGGATATTTTCCAACAGAAGGAACGAGGTGAGAATGGAAATAAAGAAAGTGTAATTTACGTTCAGCCAACTTTAATGGTTACCAGATACCACGGCCCGATTTGTCATCCTGCAGTCAGACTTCGTCAACACGTTATTGAAATGAAATGTAAATAAGCCCGAAGTGACAGTGGGGCCGCCAACGCTGATATAGGGCCCAAATGGCAGTAAATAAATTACGGCTGATTTCACTTGGGTTATTGCCTGCAGTGAAACAGTCCATGTTTGGATATTGCTCGCAATTAGATTATAACTCTGCCATCTCTTTCCAAGCAGATGACTGCTCCGAAGAGCAGATGTAACAAAGACAAAAATTATTACTCCTTTAATTGTGTTAAACCTCGTGTCTAAATTCCTTTTTATTTAGGCAGATTTTTGTAGCTTTAATTTTTCCCCCTGTCTTTCTTATTCACGAAGAACACCAAACTAATCAATTTTTCTTTTGGATTCTCCTTTTTCCTTTCCTTGTTTCTGTATTAATGCCACATCACTTACGCTTACGGAAAAAAAAAAAGCACTGTCTTCAGTTGTTAGGCTTTCCATATAGAAATACTTAGTATTTCTTGTTCCGCGTCAGGTGGACCCATTTTAGTCAACCTGACGCGTTAAATTTTTCTCAAAATAAAATCCTGCAGGTCTTCCTTTCATCCTAGTGGTGTGCATCGCTGTACAAGAACACCAACATCCGTACGCTTCCCTGAAAATATTTCTCTGGATTGGATGCTCGAGGGTCTTTTTAAAAAGTTCGTATTTGACTAAAGCAATTAAGAGGTGAACATTGATTACAGTTAATTTTCGTTGATTGATTGAATGATTAATTGATTGATTGAATGATGATGTTCTGTCCCATACTTCAATGTAAAAACTTAATTTCTCTCTCTCTCTCGTTTAAAATAGTTGGAAACTGAATCTTTCATAATAAAAATAAAATAAAAAGGTACAGCAAACATCAGAGGCAGCAAAAAGCATATTCCTCAACATGATGCTTGAAATATAACCATACAAATAAATTATAATGAGAGTTAGAATATAAAATAATGCCAGCAGTATGGCAAGACAAGAGCGAAAATAGTCGAAATTAAGCTTAAGAATCAAACCAAAGAGGGAGGGAAGATAGGGGTAACAAGAGTAAAAATATTGCAGCAGAAAATCTCTAAAATAATTTAGAACATCTACTTATAAGAATAATAATTCATTCAATTTTGAAAGCCAATTAAAATAGAAATTTAACGGCGCCCACTCTGACGGGCACCAGGTTCAATTTTATGTGAAATATCACCAACAGAGATCTAGACCACTACAGTAAAATAAAACAAAAATAAACCAAAAATAGACTGACCATTACAGATTAGAGATTTTCTGTTACAATATTTTTACTCTTGTTACCCCTCTCTTCCCTCCCTGTTTGGTTTGATTCTTAAGTTTAATTTCGACTATTTTCGCTCTTGTCTTGCCATACTGCTGGCATTATTTTATTTTTAACTCTCATTCCAATTTATTTGTATGGTTTTATATATATATATATATGTGTGTGTGTGTGGTCCCAGCCAGCTTTCCTGGTAAACCCCCAACCTTATTTACAGTGATATGCCACTGAATAATGTGGATGTACTATTCTCTCATATTCCCTCGTGGAGGGTCAATGTTCTCAATGTAATGTCCATATCACAAAGGTATCTGGCACTACAAGAATCCCAACCTATGGTTGGGATTATCTCCAAAGATCCAATTGAAACTTATAGGTACACCATGAATATTCAAATTTAGTAGAGGTCCAGTCCACGAAGTAGAAGTCTAAAACACAATGATGTGTAAACATAATAAAAAAGTTAACTTTTCCTCAAACCTGGACAGCCCCAATTGTACAACAATTAACAGTAAAAGGAACACCTCATATAAACTCCACGTATAGTGTCTGAAACCACAATAACATCACAGCATCATAGGCCATCCATCTAAAAAGCAACCACAATGCAATCCAACTCCAGTTGTGGTCTAACCCTCTATGGAGCCCCAATTTATCCGATACAAGCCTGCCTGAAAAGCGTCAGTGGTCTCCTCAATAACTACTCGGAACCACCTGTTACTGGAAGAGGCATCTGTAGGATGCATTAGTAGGGAGTTTTGAGACCATGTCCAACCGTTTTTTGGTGAGTGCTAACTGTAAAGCAGGACGGGTTTATCCTCATCACGCTTGTTTCGAACTATCTGTGGGTCCCCAATTTCCGTATATTCCAATGTGAATGGAAACCACAAAATGTGATTTATTGCCATGAGGAACGAAGCTCATCAACTCCAGTTCGATTTCCTGTTGTAGTGCATGATTTGAGGAAAGTATTCTGTATTGAGCATAGCAGCATCTTGGAGCCATCTGTTGAGAAAGTGGATAAATATTTGGATATTTGTGTTCATTACGGGTTGCTCAAAGCTACCAATATCAATTGTGCACGGAATCTACTCTTAATTGAAAGCCAATTAAAATAGAAATTTGATATTGGCAACTTTGAGCAAATTTCTGTTGTAAATAACAGCAACAATCCTGTTGATTCTCCAATGTTTTGACCATCAAGCAGAGAAAGGCTCGACGTCCAGATTCGATTATTAAATGCAATCGTGAACGAACTGTTGATCTCTGAATTTAATGCGAGAACATCACAAGGCATCAATGGAGCACCATGCAGAGAACACTACTGAAATGTCCTACGGGAGTTGGAGATCTTCACGTAAACCACTGATCTCGTATACCGACCAGGGGAGGACTGGAAGCAAAATGGGAAAGAAGACAGACTGTTCGTTCGGGTACCATTCATTGGTCCCCCAGGATCAGTGGTGTATTTGGGCTGGAACGACATTCCGGTGATTTTCTATTATGACATTTTTTCTAAATGTCAATAGAAAATAAGACTCAAGCGTTTAGGGCATAAGCCTCAAGCTATGAAGGAGTCTAGACTATGTATAAATATAGTGCAAATGCATCAGGAATACATAGCTATATCTGAATAAATCAGATTATTAATAAAACGGCATCGTTTTAAGTTATATCTCATATTGTGAATACCTTCACAACGAGTTGCCATGATATTGCACTACTTCGAATAAGTAACGCTTCACCTAAGGAGAAGACTAATGTTACTTATTCTCAGATGGATACCACCACCCAGACGGCACCGTTTCAGGGCTATTTGGCCCTTCTTCGGTGGGTGGGTAGGTACCCGAGTGATGCAATGATGGCAAAACAGTTAAAACTGTTTTGCCATCATTGCATCACTCGGGTACCTACCCACCCACCGAAGAAGGGCCAAATAGCCCTGAAACGGTGCCGTCTGGGTGGTGGTATCCATCTGAGAATAAGTAACATTAGTCTTCTCCTTAGGTGAAGCGTTACTTATTCGAAGTAGTGCAATATCATGGCAACTCGTTGTGAAGGTATTCACAATATGAGATATAACTTAAAACGATGCCGTTTTATTAATAATCTGATTTATTCAGATATAGCTATGTATTCCTGATGCATTTGCACTATATTTATACAATAGAAAATAATTAAATTTATACACCTAATACTATATTTTGAAACAATGGCATAATCCAAGGGGAGGGAGAAATATCTATTTTACACATTACTACTAAAAATATATATTAATAGTAATCTTTAAAAAATTAACAATTTCTTTAAAAATATATTTAAAAACATAATTATAAATTTCGCAATGAAACTTGAACGTTTCTTTGATAATTAGATAAAGAGATCCAACGAATGAGATATACTGTAATGCGTGCGAAAGCTGCATTTTGATTCGCCATGAGCTGAACGCTAGAACTGGTTGTTCTATGAACCGTGAGTCTGAAATCTGATTCAGTTACTGTACGGTCGATGGTGGCGTGATCATATAGTCTTCTGGAGAACGAGCGTTCCGGTAGTATTTTTTTTAGCAATACACCTCAGTCCACGACCCCCTAACTTCACATCGATGAATTTCTGTTTTTGCGGTTTCAAGGAATATGGCTGAACTGAAGTCCAGAATCGCTGATATCGACACTGACGCGTTCCTCTTTGATTTCACATATTTGTCTTCCCACAATTTCTACAATTATGGTGCTTACAAATATCTAAATTTGTAAGTTACTTTGTAATGACCTTGTATTAGCTCGTATAGGGTTATATTTTTTGTCGTCCGTGGCTTCCACCTCTAAATAATAGTAGTTCGTAAACACTGCGCTAAACACTGTCTTTAAATCCTTCCGAATGCATTAAAATATTGAATTTAATTTTAAGAGCAAGATTTCTCCTACGTTTCTTAACAAAGGAAACATTGCTGCCACTGCACCTTTTTAAATACACGGTTCAAGAATAACGCAATCAAATACAAATATCGAAAACATTGGGAGCACAACAAGAACTGCACTGCAACAGTATTTTAATTATGTTTTAACCAAAACTGAAAATGACTGGCGAGCTGAGAATTATGCACTGGAATCAAGGCAAAGAGACTAAATTTCATCCCAATTTCGTATAACGAAGGGTTGTTAAAATAATCAGTTTATTTCAGCAAAGGTTTGTTTTCGCCACTATTACACAGCTTTTGAACAGAGGGTATACAAAAAGGCATATTGACAATTACTCACAATATTTACAATAATATTTACTGAATTATTTACAATTTAAAGAATTCTAAATAATTGTAATAAAAATTGTGAAATTGCATTTCTTGCAACCATAAACTCTAAATATATGCAGGGGGTAGGATCTGATTAATATTTGCCCGATTTTAATCAAACTTCGAATCCTTCGACAATTATTTCTCAATGGAGTCTATATGAAATTTCATTCCATTAACTGCGAGTCAAAATGTTAATATGAGGACGCACTTAAACTAACTGACACTTTTTGTGCACTTTTTATTTATGGTTATCTTTAAGCTATCTAGGAACCTTCCATCTGATCAACGATCGCCAGTATGGATTCCGTCAGCGTCGATCCACTGGTAATATCCTGACTTATGTTATACATCTATGGACAAATTCAATGGAAAAGTTCGGTGAAAATCAAGCAGTTGCTCTTGACATTTCAAAGGCTTTTGATCATGTTTGGCAAAAGAATCTTCAAAATAAGCTGGCATCTTATGGTTTGCCAACCTTTTTTTGTAATTGGGTATCCAATTTTCTCTATGCCCGCTCACTGCAGGTGATGGCAAATGGCGCATTATCTTCTAATTTCTCCACTAATCCTGGTGTTCCCCAAGATTCAGTTCTTTCTCCCATTTTTTTTTCTCTTGTATATTAATGATCTTCTTCCATTGACCGGAAATCCTATCCATAGTTTTGCCGATGATAGCACATTGCATTCCACTTTCCAGTTTGAGGGACACTGCCCTGCACAAACAGCTTCAACTTTTCGAATATCCACTATCACTTCCTTAAAGGCAGATTTCCAGGTAATTCTCCAGTGGGGCAAAGACAACTTAGTTGACTTCAATCCTTCTAAAACTCAGTTTTGTCTTATATCTCGCAAAAAGGATTCTTCTGCTCCTATGCTTATCTTTAGTGACACTCCGATTTCTAGGCAAAATGATATATCTCTTTTGGGGATTACCCTGACTTCTAATCTCTCTTGGCACAAGCACATTACAAATATTGCTTCTTCTGCATCTAAAAAAACTTGGTTTTCTCTTTCTTTCTCTGCGTTACTTTTTTTTCCAAACAGCTGAGCACTCTCTACAAATCGCAAATCCGCCCTACCATGGAATATTGTTCCCACATCTGGGGTGGTGCCCCCAAAACCTCTCTCAGGCTTCTAGATTCCATTCAGAAAAGGGCAGTTAGGTTAATTAATGATTCATCTCTAACAGAGTCTCTCCACTCGCTGTCTCATAGACGTACTGTTTCTGCTGCATGCCTCTTCTACAGATACATGCATGGGCACTGTTCTTCTGAATTGGCTTCTATAATTCCCGCTCTCTCTTTCAAAACAGTCCGAACACGTGCCGCCACCAGCCAACATCCATTTACTGTCCAGCTTGAAATTTCCGGCACCAACTTTTCTTCTTCCTCATTTATTCATTCAACTTCTATTGTCTGGCACAACTTTGCTTCCTGCGTATTTCCTGAAAATTACAATCTACAGAAGTTCGAGTCTAATGTCAACAAATATCTTCTTTCACCTTCAACCCATGCAAAGTACTAAGTACTATAGCTTCTAATACCTCTCGTGTTTGGAATTTTCATATAAAAAAAAGAAGCAGAAATAGCTTATATATGCTTCCAGGTTCATAAAAGATTTGGATATAAAGCCTTCCAGTGAAGTAGACCTTGTGTCTAAATGTCTGCAGGTAAGCTGTACATTAGCGCCTTTGTGAACTGGAGTTTGAAATGGGGAAGCCTTTTCACAAAATACCAATGCTTCAATCGAAAAGCATTTCTTCAATTTACTTTCATTAAAAACATTTGTTTGTGCCTCGGCTTGTTTGTCAGTGACTCGGAGTAACTCGATATTTGTCGCCAGGTAGGTGATGGATATTTTTTGTCTTAGATTATGCGGGTTCAGGGAAAAGGGCAAGGATAATAGTAAGTATCATTTATCGGTGTGATTGATAACGTGCGGGACATTCTCGCTGCGGCCATGCACGTGCCTGTCGGTAATGGTGGTGCCTCCAGCGAAGTCGTTAACACTTTACTTAAACAAACCGGCTTAATTCTAAAGAAGCATTTTGAGTTATCGCCAAATGCACTCCAATGGCGTCGCCCATTATTTTTAGTGGAAAAACGTAGTATGAAATGGAGTTGAGAAATCAGAGTGCTTAACATCTGCACGTGTCTCTCTAGTGGTAGTCGCCGTTACTTAAAACCCGAAATGAAATTTAATTATGTGTTGGACTCCACGCGAGTGTATAAGCCTATTACTCTAATTAGCAGATGGTATTTCGTAAATGCGAAGGATTTTCGATGTTTATGAAGAGTTAAATGTGTCTTTCTTTCCAGATGCCGCCGTTACAAACGACTTAGAAGCCGACGGATGCCTTAATAAACTACGATTGTGAGTCACCGGCGAAGTGAACCGTTCGCACGAGGCAGTTTATTGGAATTAAAGACGAGCGCTATAAGGAGGCAATTAAAAATTGGCAAATTGGCCACTGCAATCGTTACATGCAATCCATCACTTCTATCTGCTTATCTCCTGCCACGGACTACACGCAAAGTCCCTCATTACCAGCTTTAAAACGCCGTTTCTCGTCACGTGGTTCTAAGGGACACAGGGATTGTGCCGATGTATTTTTAAACGGGTTCATTATTAACGCCGATTCATTCTCCTATTAAACGTGGGCAATTTTCAAATTCAATTGACAGCTCTGCGCGAATACGCAACACCGAATACGCAAAGCCACAAATCATTTTAAGCAGCAGCCGCGTATTGAAGAATATAAGAAGTATAATTCACCCGCTAGTCGGATAGAAAAAAAAATTACACGAAAATTTGCCGTTATATACTCAGGTGGTAGATGACTTTCATCAACCGGTGAAATACCACCACTTTGCTTATTGGAGGCTTGAAGTGGCGAAACCCATGTTTAGTCTCTGGAGCAAAGTTTCCGGCATCCCCCTCCCCCCATACTTCTCTTTCAATCCATGCACGGTACTAAGTACTATAGGTTTTGATACCTTTCGTGTTTGGGGTTTTCATATAATTTTGTAGACGCTTATCAAAAGCGTAATGCACACTCTGGCCAATAAAAAAAAATTAAAAAAACTTTATTCAGTGTCAAATAGGGCCACTTTTCTTTCTAATAACAGCCGGCGTGCGGTGCGGTATGGATTGTATTAAGGCGTTTTAGTGCGTTTTGGTCTAATTGTAACCAATCTTCCAGCTAAATATAGTGCATCCGCAACAAAGTTGAAGGAAGAGGACTTCGTTACCGAATCGATCTCTTCAACATATTATCTCACACTCATTGAATAGGATTCTATTGAGTGTGTGTTGGAGAGACCGAGTGAATTAGATCGACTGAATGTGGGGCCATGGAAGATGGTGAAAATCCGTGTCATATTTTCCGAACCATTCTTGAACGATGCGCTGTTGTACTGTCATCCATAAAGTGGTCATCATCTTCGGGATAAAATTGTAACATTCAGGATTCAGCAGATCTCATACAAAACTCAGGTACTCCCTTCGTGACATTCGACCTTCCACTGGTATCAACAGACCAACAAAACATTCGCCATACCGTGATACGGCCACCGGATGCTTTGTTTGTCTTAACAAGATAAGCAGTGTACTTCACTTCGTGAGGCTCTCGCCACACTCTCTACGTACCCTCTGTGCAAAACAAAGAATATCGTGATTCGCCTGACCAGATCACTTTCTTCCACTGCTCCCCTGTCCTGAGTCACTCTTCCTTTGTTCACCTTGGTCCTGAACACCTGTCTAAGAAAGGTAATTTCGAAAATAGGGTTTAAATGGAGAAAGCCCCGGATGAGGAGCGACAAATTACCTCTCAGCCCAAAGAGGTGATCTCCGAGAAGTATCAACTCCATACCGTTCGTAAAATAATTGGAGACCGAATTTAGCTTCTTCAGCCACGAGTAGGCTATTGTGGACTGTTGACAATAATGTTCTTGAGGAAAATCATATTTCGAATGCAGAGTTCTGGAGGAACAGGATGAAGTTTGAATGACTACGAATTTGGAGTTTTAATAAATTGGAAATATTAATTAATATCTTAGCTTTCTTTCTAAACACGTCTAACATTTGCTACGTATTTCCTGATACCTCTATGTTGTTAGCAATAAAATAATGTTTGTTCCTATTTTCGTGGAGCCCTACACACTCCACAACGCCGGTGTCTCACGAAAATAGCAGTGACAACATTTTTAAATAAGTTGCAGTATTTTCTTAGCTTTGCTGCAACGACTTAGTCTCAACGAGCATACTGAAGGGGGAAAGAGCTGCAGCTATAGAAGTCAAACTGCACACGTAGTCCCCGGGTCGCTTTGTACAATAACCCTATAGATAATTGTCGCAGAAAAACAAACAGAAGCGTGCTAAATACGAAACTCAAGAAGACAGTGCGTTTTTTATGGACAATTTGATCCAATGCTTACTTTATTCAGAACGAGGGATAATCATAAAGATGCCATTATGAAAAATAACTAACAGCCTTTGTATCTCGTGTATCATAATTTCTGGGAAGTGCACGTTCTCCACCAGGGCGAATCAGAAAAACAGATTCTAAACGGCTTTATTAATACCACCATCGCGCAACACTGGGCCAGTATCTCGCTATTTGCTTAGCCTTCGTGAGAACGACGCCGGTGATCCTTCTACAATGATTCACTGGCCAGCCACAACGATTTATTAACGATCTGATACACTGTAGAGATTAGCCATATGTTTCCTGTCGGCGCGAGCTTAAACAGCCCAAACTACTTTAGGGCAGCTGGCTTCCTCTACTAAACCTCTTCATTCGCGCCATCTTGTTAAATCTTCGATCGCTTTCCAGTTGGAAGCGAGTTAATTATTGGTTGCTGGCAGAGAGTTACAGGGTTAGGAAACAAGGCTTCAAACGGGGGTGTGGTCTGAATTCAAGGATATTCCGGTTAATCAATCAGCGGACGTCACAATCTGCGAGAAGTATTTATTGATAAGGAGAAGAGCGTCGTCTGACTTGACCAATTGCACCCTTTACTGCCCCCCCCCCCCCCTCGCCATCAACCACCACGCTTTCTGTACAGTCCTCCGGTAATGAAGGGCGCGTCTTTCATTAGTAGATGTTTGTGGTTCATCTGATGGTGTAAGGTCGCCCCCAATTGTACTTAAGCCTCGGGCAACTGCTACCGAAAAACGGATTCATATCAGTTTACGTGCTGCAGGGAAGGGGAAAGAAATGAACCCCTGAAGTCTCCCTCGTCGCATCGAGGCTATTTTCTACCTACGGAAACAGTAACTTAATGCAAAAATTGCGGGAATTTGAAAGCTGTAAGGCTTGAAAGACAGCGAGAGCGCGTTTGAACCTGCAAATTCAAGAAATAAAAAATATACCCCACGTAGGAAGCGGTTATTGGTTTCCGAAAGTAACCCACTCACTAAAAAAAATAAAGCGAAAGCTACCAGAAAAGTAATTACAATCGTACGTAAACTCATATAAAAAAAAAAATAAATAATAAATTATTAACAGCTCCCAAGCGTAGCGGTAAGTGTGCGCTGTGTCTGCAGAGTGTATTCAAGGGCAGATTTGCATATTGTGCGCAAAGAAAAAGCGGAGAATGAAAAACTCACTGAGAAACCCTTCAACCGTTCGTCTAAAATCAGCTAACTTCAACCTCAAATGAAAACGAATTTAGGAATTCTTCCCGTCGTCAATGAGTGAAAGTGGCGAAACCACATGGAGGACAATTAATGTGTACACCTCCCTCTGCATAGAATCATCGAGTTGCATCGATGATTCTATGCAGATACTTATCTCTTTCTTTTCCCTTAATAATGCGCCCTTTTCAATGGTACCAACAACCATGACTTTGTCCAACTGACCGATATCATTTTCCATCCGCAATTATACTAAAGGAAAATCCATCGATTTCGAAGTCGAAACAGATCGAGCTGTCCACCCGAGTCTCTAATATTTTGGTGGGATAGTGTAGTTTCATTAAAAGTGCTTCTGTTATATACAAGTAGATAAGTGCCGCATTCATCAACTGAAAATTAAAAATGCTGTTCGTCCAGGCTGCATAAAACCAAACCCAAGAAGTCTGTTGCTGGATTTGGTTGATGACAACTATCGAATGCCGACGGCCTTCAGAAGTGCGTTTAGTAGATGTTCATTTATATATTTGACCGGAAGTTTCCCGTTTTCAATGTCCATCAGGATTCATATTCTATCTACCCTGATGAGTGAAGAAAATCAAATTTCACACTCTTATTACATTCGAATCTGGGTCTTTCTTGTTTCCCCCCAAAAAAGTAATAAATTTCTGAAGATGTTACCTTTTCATCGTCATTGGGGTTATGGAAAAAATTTCTTCTCAGACTTGGAAATTTAATACACGAGTATGTTCACCATTTTCATCTACAAGCTTTAACAAATTGCTTCATTAATCCCAGTTTTATGTGGATTGATGGAACACAGGTGGTACGAAAACGTTATTCGAATAAACCGAAATTTCTTGTACAATATTTTCCAATCAGATATCAGATTGATTCTGAGTTGCCACTGTTTCTTCGATCAATACCCACTTCGTGCTCGGCTCATATAAAAAAAAAAAAACCGAAAACTTTTGTAAACTTTCAAATTTTCAAAAGGAATCCAATTATGCTTAGTGTTCTGGATTTTCATACGTTTCTCTCAAATTACTTGGACAGAAGAGTGAGATATTTAAGAACTGTGGTTTGAGCAACACTCCTTTCAAGCTCCTTTTTAGAAAGCCAGTTGGACAACGTTCAGTCACTGCTGCGCTATAAACTCCAGCTACTATTTTGGTTTCTAATCCAGAAACAACTTTCCAATAAATAAGCAATTTTTCTTCTTGGGAGCAACTTCTTTTTGAAAAGAAAATCCGTCGTGGAAGTCTATCATGAAAATGAAGTTTCGTGACGCATTCTGGCTCTCAAAAGTTCTACCTTTGAAAGGACCCACGGTTAGTCCACTTCTCTCCACACCGAATGGAAAATGCCCGGGTGCGAATCACATCAATGAAACTGGGAATTTTTATGGGTTTTTTAGGCGCGTTCGCATATATACAGGGCGTTTCAAAAGCGATGGTCAATAATTTAAAGGTGAACTGTACAGCTACAATATGCAAAAAGGCCTAGTAAACATGGGTCCTTAAGTGAATCGTTTTCGAGATATTGCACATTTCTAGTTGGAATCCACCACTGACTTGTTTGTTTAGGTTAGGTTATGCTCATTCTCTCCCTTTCCCCTCTCTGAATGCTCTGAGACGTAGCAGGCATACTAGTACTTGTTAAAGGATAGTCAACATGGAAAGAGGTTACAGCAACGAAGAGTATGAGGATATGCACTTCATGTATGATAAAGCCAACGGCAGTGCACGTTTCTACCAAGAAGCATTCCCCTGCCGAAGGCAGCCCAACAGGCGCATATTCAGGGGATACATCAACACCTTAGAGAATATGGGCGCTTCGCACATGGAGTACGAACAAGTAGGCCCAGAAGCAAAACACCTGATGTTCAGGAAAGGGTGTTAGAAAGAAAAGAACAAAATCCAGGAATTTCGACAAGGAGGGTTGCTCTGTAAGAACGTGTACTGAGTCATAGCAGTGTGTGTGGCGAATTTTACATCGCTAATTACTGTACCCCTACCATATATCCAGCGTGTATAGACTCAGCAATACAGACTACCCTCTCAGAGTGGACTTCTGCCAGTGGATGCAACAACAGCGTGTCCTGAATCCCCAATTTTTAAACATTTTGTTCACTGACGAAGCTCGGTTTACTCGTGATGGTATTTTTAATTTTCATAACTATCAACGTTTGGTCGACGAAAATCCTAATGCAATTCACAAGTCACGACATCACCACGTTTCTCGATGAATGTGAGGGCAGGACTACTAGGAGACCGTCTAATTGGACCACACTTTCTGCCAAACAGGAGAGCTGTACCTTCAGTTCCTGCAGAATGTTCTTCCAGACCTCCTTGATGACAATGTTCCACTTCAGCAACGCCAAAACATGTGGTTTATGCATGATGGTGCACCGGCACATTTTGTGCGAGTTGGGACTCGGTATCTAACTAGAAGGTATGGTCAACGGTGGATAGGTAGAAGTGGGCCTGTAATGTGGCCTCCAGGATCACCAGAGTTAAATCCTATGGATATTTGTAACTGGGGTCATGTAAAAAGCTTGGTGTACACTTCTGACATTAACAGTTTGAGGAATTGCAGCGTCGGGTTGAAGGAGCCTTTCAGCAAATCAAAAATGACCCAGGAATGCCTGAGAGGATTCGCAACTCAATGCAGAAAACACTACAAAGCTATGTACGGATGCAAGGACAGCATTTTGAACACCTTTTGTAACATGTAACATCTGTAAAATCCTGTGGTGTTGAAACCAAAAATTAAAAATGTATTATCTTATGTTTAATAAAACCACCCTTAGCAAAGGATTCGCAGCTTTTTGCTAAACTAGTGCTCCCATAGTCAGTTGTGGATCTTAACAGAAAATGCGCATTATCTCGAAAACGGTTCATTTGCGGCCAGATGTTCACTGAGACTTTTTTGCTTATTGTAGTTTGTACTTTTCATCTTTAAATTATTAACCGTCATTTTTGAAACACCCTGTATATAAAAATATGTGAACGTGCCAACATCTTTAATCCCGCCTTATGATATCTGAAGATGATCCCAACGTGAACAGGCGCTCCATGGTCAGAAGGAAAACGTTGGAACGTGATGCTCCTTATCAAGAATTCCTCCGTGAGAATAGGAAATCGAAGTCACACAACTCTGGACATTGTTCAAAGAAACCATTCGCCAAACCCACCCTTCGTTCAGTTAGAAGTTGAAGTAGCTAATAATCTTGTTCCTGCGAAGTAATCCCCAGTCCCCAAACGTGGTATAATTCGTTTTTTTTTTTTTCTGTACATTAATGCGATTCTTTTCTTCTTTCTTGCGCCAGTGGACGCATCCACCCTATTTTATACGTATTTGAATGGGCATATATTGTTCAATTTACGCGATTTCTGTCTATGAGAGATAGAGATTCGTAACCAGAATGTAAAGAATTTTTGAATTGAGGCCATTTGGCCTTACATCATTAGTTGACTGTAAGGTTATTTTTGCTATTGGTTTTTTCCAATACCAAATAACCTTACAGTCAACTACTTGGTGTAGTCGACTTCACTCACTGGCAAACTCCAACATCTCAAAAAAAGTGTATTCCAATATCATCCTTTCCCAGTGCATCAGAACTGCCACCATATGTAGTAGCAACGGTTTGATAATACACAATATCACAATTCTCTATAATAAACTATTGGATAATACGTTTCGTACAGCTTCCCTTTATTATCATTTAAATAAAGCTCTCCATATATTGAAACAAAAAACTGCTTAACAACCTCTTTGATCTTAATAGTATAATAGATAGCTGATTACTCTGCTTTCAGGATGTGTATATAATGTACAGTTCATACCCACCCCCCTAGCCTCTTCGGTGTCTCACAGTCCAGAAAACACGTGCCCACCGATTAGCTACCAAGGAGGCATTAGTATTATTTTTATTAATATTATCAATTACTTAATTTTAAAGGGTAATAATTTTAAAATGGTAATCGTTTATTATATATATATATACATATATATTTCTGCATCATTGTTGTTCTGTTTTTGGCGCCCATCGAAGAATGGGCGTCCCGTGCAAGGGCCTGCTAGACCGTACCTTAATCCGGCACTGACTTTGGGATGGGATTTGCGACCCCGGACTGCCCTAGCACACCTAATGCAGCAACAGGAAAGATCAAATTACGGGGGGGGGACATTACTGGAAGGTTTCTTTCAGCCAGCGAGCTTTTAATTATTAGAATAAGTTGCCGGGTAGTTGAGGCTGACAGCAAGGGGAAAGTCAAAGCTCAGTGCAGCCGAAGCCCAGAGCTTCCTTGCACCATACGGCTAATACTGTACTAATAATAATCGACTTGCTAGTCAAAGAACACATCTATTAGTAAATTCATTAGCGTTTATTATAATCTAATAATCAGAAAAATATATAAATAGGAGTGCTCGCGTGGCTTCTATTATATGAGGCTGCGGAAGATCAGCAGAACCGACCTATTGCAGTAAGAACAGGTTCACAATGCAGTCATAAGACAGAACTCTTTGAAGGTTATGTGAAACCCAAGAGGCCCAAACCTCCAGGAGGCGATTTTTGCTTTAGTCTAACAAACGAGACAAGTTTTATTCTAAATGGTGAAACGCAATTTCGAGCTATACTTTTTCAGGCAAAGACAACCAAAATTTATATTTGGGTTCTCATTCTAACGACCAAATTGCATTTTAGTTTTACCGGGCTGAATTAGCCAACATTTATCCGTCTGTTTTAAATAGCTGGTGTAAAATGCAGCTCCTCAAATCCCCTTTCGATATCGTTAGGGGATGTGCAGATTTCCTTGATTGCAGTGCGTCCAGACAAAAAATAAAAAAAAAAATAAATAAATAAAAAAGTGTTCGCCGCTGTACTTATGTCTGTGTTAAGTTCTTTCCGTTCTTCGCTGGGAACAACAGCAGTAAACGATTGTGTCTAGCCGTTTCAAGTGAAATAAAATTCAAAAATTTTATTCACTGAACAGAGAACTTCTTAACTTCATGTAGGTTAATGCAAATGCATCATTTTAACATAGCTATCTACCAAAGCAGTTAAATTATTTAATTAATTAATTAAATTGGCATCGTTTTGGTTATATCTCATATTGTGACTACCTTCACAACGAGTTGCCATGGTATTGTACTACCTCGTAGCATGAGGCCTTTGCCCCTAAATACTTTATAGTCTTCACAAGTATTAAAACTCACTTCTTTAATATTCCGTAAAAGTACAACTGTTCATTTTAAAACGAATATAAAATTCAATACAGCGTATGCACTTTCAGTAATCAAATAAATAAATAAATATACACACACAGACAAAACTCATGGAATATATATTAAAATATGATATACAAGGCACCTATAGCTTACCTGCTCTGCGCTACCATTAATCTCCAGATACATCTCAGTTGATACTTGGTCAGGTCGAATTCAAGCACCATGTCTCAACTCAGTAGCGTAGCTACCCTTTTTCGGGCCCGGAGGCAAAGAACATGTTCGGGCCCCTACTTAATTAATGAAAATTGCAAAAACAGGAGACAGCCAAAGACGCCGGGCCCCTAAAGGACCCGGAGGCAATTGCCTTGCCTGCCTACATGGTAGCTACGCCACTATCTCAACTATAACTATGTACGTAGGTCTTCGAGGAAACAGTAACACGATTGAGAAAACAAGATGTAGCGATCGACAGAGTTAACGCACTTCCAACAAGGCAGGATAGTGTGCCACACAAAGCAGTCGGTCAGTACTTGGCATTTCAACTGCACTGAACGTTTTTTCCCACCAATGCTCACCTATAGGTGGAAATCACCACCTTCATTTCAGAGGATGCCTTTCTCTACATCTTCTGATACTCTTCACTTTAACCTACCCTCCTTTGCACACCCTGTGCCTCCCAACATGCTTCTTTCTATCTTCCCCCCCCCTCGTCTCGGTTCAGGAAGCTCAGGCGATCCTGACGGAGACCAGCCAGAGAACAACGGGCAGCCTGGCTACTTCCTAGCAGTGTATGTGGGCAACTTGGGGTCCGGCGGCCAAATGCCTGAACACAACAGAACCCAACCCAATAGTATATAGTATGTTTAGGGTCTAATGGCACTAGGGGCTCCCCCATCTCCGCGTAGTAGTCCTCCCCGGCACCCCTTCTCCCTCTGGTGGGGCACGAGCATGCCCCACTGATATACCTGGGGTCGCTTTCTCTACTGACCCCATATTTCTGTCTTTCCGCCTCCCCTTACTCTACCTATGTCGCCAGCGAAAAGCGAATGCCCCACACAACGAAAAATTTAAAATGCCAAACAACACTTGGAACTACTTTCAGCCTAACTAGATTCTGGGGTTATTCGCCCCCCCCCCCACTTTTTTTTTTATTTAGGTCCTAGCCACTGAAATCTCAGGAAATTATGTGGCAGGACCTGCCAGAGTATTTACCTAAAAATACTGGTGTACCTGGTCTGTCTCAACAGGGCTTAGTGTGTGCAACGTTGGACCTCAGCAGGAATCCAACGGCTGAACAACAACAAATGAACAACGATCAGATGAATAACAGAACATACCACTACACATATCTATTACCCATACACTTTTAAATCTCTGGTCTCGACAGGGTACTGTCCTACACTTACAATGAAAGCAACGCGGAGATGGGGGGAAACCCCTAGTGCCGTAAGACACTAAATACTCTTTACACTTTTTATCCGCGTAGTATACATTGTGGTGTGATACAGAACACTGTTGTAGATGCCAGAGGTTTAAAAGTGTATTGTGGTTTGTAATTTTTGTACTGTTGATCATCTGGCCTTTCAGCCTAATGGGACACACTCTGCCCCGTGGAGGCAGACCAGGTACATCAGTATTTCAGATTTTACTCTGGCAGGACCTGCCACCTAATTTCCTGAGATTTCAGTGGCTAGGACCTAAAAAAACACAAGAGAGTGAGGTACAGATCGTCAATGGCGCCAGCATAGCTGGAAGTTTTCACAGTCAGTGTTATAGTCCATATAAGTTCTCGAAGGTCCGCTGTGTAGTGTATAGTGTGTTCGTGTCTAACGGCACCAGGGGTTTCCCCCATCTCCGCGTTGCTTTCATTGTGGGTGTAACAGTTCACTGTAAAGGCCAGAGATTTAAAAGTGTATGGATATTGTATGAGTGTAGTGTTGTGTATCGTTGTTCCTCTGGCCATTTAGCCGCTAGACCCCTGCTAGGGCCCGACAACCTCCCCCCCCGACAACTTGGCATTCCAACTGATGTTTCAAAGGAGTAAAGTCGTTAGAGTTGGACTACAACTACAACAAAAAGTTTGGATGACAAGTAAAATTTTTGATCAGTGGATTTTAAACTTCGACAGAAAGATGATGAAATAAAACAGAAAAATCGCGTTGACTGTTGACAACCGGGCTAGCCGGATGGGTAAAGTGCCTGCTTCGCAACCCAAAGGTCGCGGGTTCGAATCCCGCCTCGGGCTTGGATCAGAGTACTGCAAAAATCTTGGGAAGTGCATTATGGCCATAGAAGCCGACTAACTAAAACAGATTGTCGACAATTGCCCTGCCCACCTTCACTCGATAATTTCGAAACTTTCAGATGCGAAGCTTGTTTTCACTCTCCGAATACCTCTTCTAAACTGCAGCTAATGGACCAAAGCATTATCAAGAATTTGAAAATGCGCTACCGAAGCCGCATACTGAAAAAAAAAAATGTAATGAGAATAGAAACCAACCAACCTATAGATTCTGATATAGATTTGTGGATGCGCATATCAGAGTTGGCGAAATTGTGGAGTAAAGTGACGGAAACAATGAATAAGAATTGTTTCGCAAAAGCAGGTTTTGCTAAAACGCCAATTAATAGCGATGAGAGGGATGAACTGCTACAAGATATTGAGCGATCTTGGGAAGAACTGCAAGCGAGATGTTTAATCAGTGGAGAAATTGTTCTTGAAGAATCTTTAGGAGTTAACGATGTCATAATAACTGAATTTCCGAGTGAAAATTTTGGAGCGTATTTAAAGAACTAGTGACAATATCGACGATGAGTTGGATGAAAATGAGGGCAAAGAGGGCAATATTAAACATTCCAAACAAGAAATGTTGGCAGTATTTAAAACTTTGCTTTGAGGCCTTCAGCGTGAAGAAAATAATTTGAGTGCTTAAACAAATGCGGACATTTTTATGAATGATGTACAGTAGAATCCAGTGTACAACAAAAAATAACCAAATATTTTACGAAATAATTCTGAAATTAATATATTGTGCGCATCATATAAGTAGTCATTTCTTAATATGTACGTATTAATAAATTAATTGCTTTAAAATGTTAGAAAATTTATTCTTTCCCACTTATTTCTGATTTATTTCCCATATTTTGCTGTATTTCTGAATTTACACTATTTTTCATCGTTGAAAAGGTCATATTTCTTTAAAACGATTTTTTTCAGGGGAACCATCGATTTCGTTATGTAGAAGTCCAACTATAAATAGGTGTTACCCTAGATCAGCGGTTCCCAACCGGTGGTTCGCGAAAGTGTTCCAGGGGGTTCGCACTAAAAATTATGTAATGGCGTCTGCTTAGATTTGCATAGGTATATTATTGTAAACTACAAAATATAACTAATAATAAAGTAAAAGAAAATAAAAGTAAAAAGAATTTCCAGAGAAAGAAACCCATCTCCTACAATTCCTTAATTAGTTTACTATCTTACAGTATATCATGTTAAATAAATGTTTTCCATACTAATTTTTTTTTCATTCTCAAGGATCTTTGTTATGTGTAGATACTTTTTTTAGAACTTATAGTACTTAGTACATTGCATGGGTGTTGAAAGTTGAGAAGACGAAAGAAGATATTTGTTGACATTCGACTTGAACTTCTGTAGACTGTAATTTTCGGGAAATACGTACGAAGGAAGATTGTTCCAGAAAACATAAGTTGAATGAATAAATGAGGAAGTAGTTGGTTTATGAGTTTGAACTTGGAGGACAGTAAAAGGATGTTTACTGGTTGCGGCACGTGTTCAGACGGCTTTGAAAGAAAGAGAGAGCGGGAATTATAGACGCCGATTCTGAAGAAGAGTGCCCATGGAAGTATCTGTAGAAGAGGTATGCAGCAGAAACAGTACGTCTATGAGAAAGCGAGTGGAGAGACTCTGTTAGAGATGAATCATTAATTAACCTAACTGCGCTCTTCTGAATGGAATCAAGAAGCTTGAGAGATGTTATGTGGGAACAATATTCCATGCCAGGGCGGATTTGCGATTTCTACAAAGTCAACAACTGTTTGGAAGAAAAGTATCGCCGAGAGCGAAAGAAAACACCAAGTTTTTTAGATGCAGAGGAAGCAATATTTGAAATGTGCTTATGCCAAGAGAGATTAGAAGTCAGGGTAATCCCCAAGATCGTGCCTAGAAATCGGAGTGTCATAGAAGATGACAAAGAATCAGAAGAATCTTTTTTGCGAGATATAAGACAGGACTGAGTTTTAGAAGGGTTGAAATTAAGTTATCTTTGATCCACTGGAGATCAGCATTTAGGGATTTGGCAGTGAATTTTCGAGAAGTTGAAGCTGTTTGAGCAGGGCAAGGTTTCTCAAACAGGAAGGTGGAATGCAATGTGCTATCGTCAGCAAATTATGGATAAGATTTCCGGTTAATGGAAGAAGGTTGGTCATTAATATACGAGAGGAAAAGAGTGGGGAAAGAACTGAACCTTGGGGAACACCAGCATTGGTGGAGAAGTTAGAAGGCAGAGAGCCATCTACCATCACCTCAAGTTAGCGGTCAGAGAGAAAACTGGATAATCAATTACAAAAAGCAGTTGGGAAATCATAAGATGGAAGCTTGTTTAGAAGACCTTTATGCTAAACACGATCGAAAGCCTTTGAGATGTCAGGAGCAACTGTTTGTGTTTCACCCAACTTTTCCATTGAATTAGTCCATAAATGGGTAACATAAGCCAGAATATCACCAGTGGATCGACACTGACAGAATCCATACTGGCGATCGTTGATCAGACGGAAGGTTTCTAGGTAGTTTAAGAGTTGGCTGATAATTGATTTCTCCATTACTTTGGAAAGAGTAGAAGTAATCGCAATGGAACAATAATTGGATGGAAGGGATTTGTCACCCTTTTTTAAGAACTGGCTGAATATGAGAAAATTCCGAAGCAGAAGGAAAACCACCCTTGGAATAAGAAAGTGAAATAAGACGACACAAAACAGGAGTAAGTGCAGGGGCACAGGTGTTGAGAACAAGTGTAGAACCTGGAGCTTTCTCAGCATCAAGATTCATCAAAATCCTTCTGATATCCTTTTCACGGAAGACCACAGGAGGCATTGAATGGAGCGTGTTGGGAATGGTTGGAGGTGTTTTACCAAGATCATTAATACACAAGTTGGAAGAAAAATAGGATGCTAGCAGGTAGGGCCGGCCAGAGGTAAATTGGTATCCCGGGCGATGAGGGATTCTTGCGTCCCCTTCCAGATAGAAAAAAATATAAGAAGGCGTTTTTATTGAGTTAATATTTGCATCACTATGGTACGTACCCACCCACCGAAGAAGGGCCAAATAGCCCTGAAACAGTGCCGTCTGGGTGGTGGTAACCGCTGAGAATAAGTAACAAATCTTCTCCTTTCGTGAAGGGTTACTTATTCGAAGTAGTTTTTTTTTTTTTTTTTTTTTGGTAGTTGTTGGCGCACAGGCTTCTGTGGCCATAACGCACCTCCCAAGGTTTTTTTGTAGTACTTTGATCCAAGCCCGAGGCGGGAATCGAACCCGCGACCTTTGGATTCGAAGTAGTGCAATATCGTGACAACTCATTGTGAAGGTATTGTCAATATGAGATATAACTTAAACGATGCCGCCTTTGCATATTTTTGCTAATTCAGTTTAGCTGCGTACTAATATGATGCGTTTGCACTAACTTGTATGCGAGTTAATATTTTTATTTTTGCTAGAAAAAGTTAAAAAGACAAATATAAACACAAAAAATGACAAACAGAATAGTTATATTTTAATTGTCATATTAAAATATTAACAATAAAAAGTTTACAAAAGAGTCAAATTTTTATAAGAGGACATTTATCAAAATACTAGCAGAGGGTTGCAGTTATGCTTGCCTTTAATTTATATAATAATAGTTTCTATAATTAAATTTCAGCATATGCGCCCTCTCAAACCTTCGACATCCCCAATGTCATGTGCCCCCAAAGCGTCAGCGCTTCGGGCGATCTCTCGGGCCGGCCCTGCTATCAGGTCAGCTTTACCTTTGGCTGATATGGCAACAGAACCATCTGGTTTTGACAGAGGCGGGAACAGAGATGGGCAAAACTTGCGGCCAATAGCTTTGGCAAGAGAATGCTCGGCTACCATTTGGATAAGAGGCAAGTTTTCTACTCTTAGCCTGTTCGAAATCTAGTTTGGACTAATTAATAACTGCTTTACAAAGTATAAAAAATATTTAAGTAATTTTCATTATTGCGCAATGTCTATTATAAAAACGTGGTACTGGAAATATTTTATAATAAAAATTCAGAAATATTATACGATTTCAGAGAATATAGGCTTAGGGGTTGGCGATAAAAAATATTATGTTAAAAGGGGTTCGCGAGTCAAAAAAAGTTGGAATCCTAGATGATCGCAGAACTTTCATGCCACATCTAAAGTCCATGAAAGAGAAGGCCAAAAATTATATCAATATGCTCGCTCGCTTCACCCGCAAAATCTGGGGTCTTAAGGGACCTGCACCCCCACCTTCTTTATTCAGCTGCTTTTCTATCGTTCGTAACATACAGCGCTGCCGTATGGTTCCATCGTTTATCCGTAATTAGCACTACGAACCTAATCCTGCAAATACAACAGTTGATGTTATTAAAAATGACTCGGGCAATCAGAACGACATCAACAGCAGTACTACAAGTATTAACAGGCTATATCCCCCTTGACCTCCAAGCGGTCTTCACAGGGATTTCCCATGCCATCAGAAAGAACAAAGAAGCTGAATTTCTGTGGATAAAAGCAATTGTCGATGCAGATCCAAAACAAGAACTCCGTTGTACTTGTCAGGAACTTGTTTCCCTCTGGCAAATCCGTTGGGATGATTCCACCAAAGGCAGTACTACCAAGCTATTTCTACCTAATAAGATTGATATTAAATTAATATTGTTATTACGTATGCAGGTTGTTCTACATATTTCTTCTGTGATTACAATTTGCTTTTCTTTTACAATACATTTTTTTAATTAAATTATTTACATTTGCGATATAAATAAAGCTCGCATTTTATAGTAGTTCTGGTTGGTACAGATTTCGTCCATAATTTGTCTTCTATATGTTCTATTTTCTCCAAACTTATTTGGATCTATGGAGAAGGTGTTGAAGTGTTGGATCATGTTACACGGGAACATTCCTTATAAGGAGTCCAGGGTAGTGACCTTCATCCTAAGTGGACGTTCCCCGCTCTTGTGGTTTTTATTGCCTGCTTTTGGGAGTGCGATAATATGCTCTATCTATGGGGCATCAATCTGACGGGTTAGCAGCTTAGAGAATGTGGACAGATTTTTTTTAAAGAACAGTGAGCTTCCAGAATAGATTTGGAGATGGTGAACGGGTTCCCTCCCAGACGGTTCAGCCACCGAAAAATCCAGTATTCCATCGCCAAGAATCTGTTACGCAGAAAGGCAGGTGCTGGGGACCAGATTTCAGATGCATATAAAGGTATAGGAGTGAGACACCGATCAATGCATTGACAAAGCAGATTGATGTTGTGGCAGCCTACGAGCTCCTGGCGGATGGCCCAAAATGCAGCATAGGTCTTCTTCTTTGTCTTGAGGAAGTGATCATTGAAATTTAAGTCTTCATCCCACGTTAGCCCATGAAACTGTTGAAATTGTCTCACCATTTACTACAACTCGGATGTCATTCCTGAACTTCCTCTTCTCATGTGGGCTGACCCCACTGTTTAGTTGGAGTCCAGCTATCTGTAAATAATCTATTAATTGTTGAATTTGATTGGAGGTTTGATTATTAATTTCTTGAACTGTTTGGGGTCTTTTGAAATAATAAAAATATTTAAATCATCGGCGAAGGAGCAGAAATTTGCAACATCTACCTGGACCTACGTAATCAACTGTTACTGGATCTAAATTTAACCGCGCTCAGTCCGAAGAGACATCTGTTAAAATCAAAGGAAGCGTTTTTAACTTTTAGCAGGTAAGCCTCAGCAGTCTTCAAAAGGAGTTGATATCATCTCTCCACGTCTGATTCCACGACATAGACATCCAGACCAGACGTTCCTGAAACCGCTCTCCTTTCCTCGTACCTGCTCTTCCCTCATCACCGGCCACAGTAAGAACTGAATGAACACCCAACTGGACATCCTCCTCGTAGTAATGACGGCACTGATCTGAAAGCAATCAAACTGACACACCTCCCATTGTACCTACCCACCTTTGCAGACCTCCCTTGTTCCGCAAGCTGTCTTCCTTTCCGTAGCCTTAGGTGGGCTCCCAAACCAGGGGTGATTCCTACTTCTCCCTTCCCACCTATTCTTTTCTGCTGGAGGATGCTTTATTTTCTCATCCTCCTCCTTTTGCCTACTTTGACTCCACCATTTGTGCTATCTCCCCCCCCCCTATTTTTTAGCTGGGTTTTCGTCCAGAAAGCTCATCCGACCCTGGCGGAGACAAGCATGATGATAGGCAGCCTGGCTCACTACCCAGTGGTGGTGGCGGACAACGTAGGGTCCCACTAGGGGCCCTGCGGCCAAGCAGCCAGAGACACCACAACAGAACACAACGCAATACTGCATAAACCAGACACTACACTTTTTCCAGGCTTTTGCAGTAGCTCTGCATTCCATCACAGCGCACATATGGCGCAGATGTTGGAAACCACAGGTGGCGCCTGACCCTAATACTATGCACTGAAGATTCCTAGTTCAACGATGTGGTCTGCCAAAAGGAAGCGGAGTGGTGCTTTGGCCGTCAGGAAACGACCCAGAAAACCCCCGAAGCTGATCATGAATTCAGCACCTGTACCGTAGGACGCTATATGGTATGGGTTACTTACATGGTAGTGCGGCTGTTTACAAGACACTAATTACCTCGACTAATATCAAGAGCCATCTAGCTTGGTGTAAAGTCTGCCGTTCTTGGACGGTAGATCAATGGAAAGCTGTGCTTTAGAGTGACAATTCACGATACAATACATAGTATATCAGTGTGACGGTCGTGCCTGGATGTGGCCGATGCTCAGAGGAAAACAACCTGCATGATTTATCATTCCAACAAGTTTGGAGGCGGTAACGTGATGGTCTGGGGATGTTTTTCATGGTTTGGCCTGGAACTATTGGTTGTTTTGGACCAACCCATCAATGCTAAGACATTCTGGACATAGTGTACATAGTGTGTAGAGGGTCAGGTGCCACCAATGGTTTCCCACATCTGCGCCATAAGTACTCTTGCGAAGAAATACAGTGACACTCCAAAAGCCAAAAAAGTGTTGTGTGTGTGTTGCATATGAAAAGTGTTGTGTTTGGTTCTGTTGTTATGTTCTGGCTTTTAGCCGCAGATGGACCCTACGTTGCCCGTACGAAACACTAGGAGGTAAGCCAGGCTGCCCATCCTGGGTCGACTGAGCTTCTTGGATGGAAACCAAGTTAAAAAAATAATAATAAAAAAAAATAATAAAATAAAAAAAAGTAGTGTGGGGAGTGCAGAGTGTAACACAAGAAGGGAGGTGAAATGTAGATGAAGGCATCTTCCTAGTTAAAAGTGAAACATAAGTTCCACCAGGCGAAAGGGGAATGACCCCAGGGAATGGGAAGGAAAGGCACACAGCGGAGGTGCTGGGCATTGGCGTTGGTTTCAGCCACTGCATCTTACCCAGTCCAAGGACTGGTTTAGCAACATCCCGCACTGGGAAACAGGGTGGGCTGAGGTTTGTGGTTGTCAATTCCTAGACTAAGGAAACAGAGTACATCCAGTAGATGCCACATCCGGGTGTGTGATGAGTCTAGTAGGTGCCAAGTCCAGAGATATAATATGTTATCTACGTTGTCGCAGCACATCGGGGAAGGCCCATACCTGTAACAGCAGGTCAACGCTCCATGTCGTATTGAACGCGTTTTGACGCACTGGTGTGACGACAAGAACATCGAAAAATTGGACTGGCCAGCACAGAGCACAGACCTCATTGTATTGTCGGGTGAATGTGAAGAGAGAAAAACTAGAACTCTGAAAGCCGAATGGCGGAAAATATCAGGGAATATTAAAAAAAAAAAAAAAAACTGTGGATAGTGTTCCGCCGAGACTAGGGGCTCTGATAATGGCTAAAAGGTATTAGCATACGTATTAGTTCTCCTATAAATTAAGGTTATTTGTAGATATGCAGGCGTCCGAATATTAATGGTGGAGTAGTGTTAGTGTATGTTACAGATCATATACGATGTATGTTCTTCAGATGACTGTTATTCATCTCAAAAACATAAAATATTGTTTAGAAACAGAAACTAACATTTAACTCCATTCAGTAGGGTTGGGAAATTCATGGCGTCCTTGTTCAATGGGTCCTTCACGTTTGTTAATAATCAGTTGCAGTTGGAGTGCGAAGCTGAGAGCAACGTGATCTACCGTTTGCTGCGAGAAAGAAAAAATTCGCTCTTCAAGGAAGAACGTTTCAGAAGGACTCACCAACTGTTCCTTCAACCGAAGGAACAGTTCGTGAGTCCTTCCTGAAAGGCCACTCCAGTCCTTTGTCCACCTAAGGGTGATGATTGGAAAGTCCCCGGCCGTCAAAAATTTCATCCAGGACAATTGTGAAAAGTATTCGATATTGCCAACCAGATGGTGTCAGTACTAAAATTTCAAGCCTGCCAAACAGCAAAAGAATTGAAATAGTGGAGGGGGGAGGAGAGAAACGCCCGAATTTTGTTTTTATTGATTGATTTATGTTACGCTTTACAGAAGCAGCATGTAAAAATGATCACTGGAAAGATCTCGGCACCATCATTCTGGGACCTGTGCTCTTGGAGAGTCCCTCAGAGCGACTCCAACTCTATGCCCACATCTCCACCTATCCGATAGGTTTCTGCCATATCAGCTACTTCCATGTGCCCAGTCTTTGGATGCTGACCTTAATAAGTTTTCTAGTGATAAGGAGTATAGACGCCGCATCCTTAAATTGTACTTCCCCGTCCCTGATTCTGCTTCTTGAAGCTCGCCTTAACGCCGCAATCCAGCAATGCGACATGAAGATGGCTTACCAACCAACCTTGTAGTTTTCCACCTGTATATTCTTTGTTCATTGTGATGTTTATAATTGTGTTATACTTTGTGTGTTGAGCTCTATTTACTTTTGATTCGTTCATATATGTATTTTATATTTAATTTATTAATTTCCTTTCTTACATATTGTAATATCACTGTTAACCCCTGGCCTTGTGGCCGTGAAGGGCTTATTGCAATGTATCCATTGTATTACTATTATTATTATTATTGCAATAAAGATTTCTATTCCGGAAAAGTGAAAACACGTACGAATGAATTTAAATTTGTAGTTCAACAGAACAGAGAGAAATACATTTTACTTTCTTATTAAAATGGCTTTAAGGGAGAGAAAAATAGCTGTATCAAAAACCGCGCGAAGTAACCAACGTTCATACGGTTTAAAAATAAAATAAAAATCATTAGTTTAGAAAGAGGGAAAGTTAAAAAGCGTCTAGCAAGCTGAAGCCATAAGACATCTGTATACTCTCTTTAAAATGCTTACGTTCGGTTTGTTATTTTACAATAAAAAAAAAAAGCTTAACTCTAGCACAAGATGAAAACTGATATAAGATCCGAAATAATATCTATCTGCTGGAATTTAATGAAAGGTAGCTCAGCGAATATTATTCCATAAATTATCTCTATCGTAAATCTGTAAGTCATCTTCTTTCTCTGTTTAATAAATGAGTATATCTTCCAAAGAACAGCACAACATTCATACATGTACCGAGGACATCCACGAAGACCATCATGACTTAATCCGCTGCTCTTCGCCCCCACATTCGTGTCTCAAGATGCACAGCGTGCTTGTAAGGGATCCCACGATCAATACCACTACTGGACTCAAATCCGTAATACCATACACCAGTGGTTCCCAAACTCAAGTTGAGTTTGTTTTAAACATAAAAACTTGGAATTTTCTTTCCAGAAAACCCAGTGTTCACGCATACACACGGAAACACACATTATATATATTTGGAACGCTACACTGACTTATGACAGTGTGAGGGTCAGGTGTCTCCCTGAGCGCCAAAGCAACCAGAACTATAAGGCGTTAGTATGTTTGCAAATGAGTGCATTCCTCTCGGTTTGCTTTTGCTGGACAAAAATGAGATTTTTTTGGAAAAAAAAGTTATTCCTCCAGAAGACCAAGCTTATACAGCATCAGTAAAAAAAAAAAACTTCCCATTTCATCCATCAGTTCTCTCCAAAAGTCTGTCCACTTCC